>NC_140932.1:138436064-139036064 GCF_014529385.1 Adiantum capillus-veneris
AAATACCACACATGTGAATCTGCAGCAACTGACAAGCATGCATCATGGACAGCAGGATTGTAAGTGCACTCTGCGCTAAAAGCCCATTCTGCATCAACATCAGCATCACAATCTCCTTTCACAGAAGACTCAACAATGGCTGCATTTGTAGTGGAACCAGCATTTGCAGTGGAACCACCCTCTTTCTTCTTAGCCTCTTTGGCCTTCAACTTAGGACACGACTTGATCAAGTGATCATTGGCTTTACAATAATGGCAACGCATCTTCTTTTTGCCCTTATCACGAGAATTGCCAGACAAAGTGCTGCCACCAGAAGCATTAGGAATAGAATTTTTGCCACTCGCAGCAGAACCATAAGAAGTGGCTGCATTACTGTTACCACCCTTTCTTTGAGAAGCAATAAAAGCCTGTTCAACTGCACGCTGCCTAGTCCTGTTTTTTCTAGAAAGTGACTCTTGCAACAGCAATGTGCATAATGCATCAAACTTGACAACTTCAAGATTTCATTGGGTCATCAGTCTCCAAGTACTAGCAAAAGTCTGGTAGGAATCTGGTAAGGCATCAAGAACAGTCTGCACAAGGGAACTGTCCAAAATGACTTCACCCGCAGAAATGAGTTGCTCATTGATATCCTTGACACTAGCAAGGAAAGTGTCCATATCATCTTCCTCATGCATAATCTTCGACTCTAGCTCTTTACGCAGCAAAGCAATCTTAGCTTCATTGCGGCTTGCATAAAGACCTGCTAGAATATCCCAAGCCTGTTTTGCAGATTTTGCTGAACGGATGTGAGGAATAATGGTGCGCTTCACAGACAACGCAATCAATGCATGAGCCTGCGCATCCTTAACATCCCAACGAGCTTGTTCTGCCGTAGGCAAAACAACTCTAACAGCTGCAATCCTTGCAGCAAGACCTGCAACATCCTCAACATCGCCTACATCTTCAGAACCAGGACGTACATCAATGCCCTGCACAATGTTCCAGACACCTTTTGACACAAGAACATGTTGCATCATATAAGCCCACATAGGGTAGTTGTCCCCATCCAACCTGTCCTCAGCAGCAAACATCTTGAACACATCTGTGTTGTTGTTGTCAGCCATGGTAAATGATGCACCTGATGTGAAAACTGCCCGAAAATAGGAGAAATGGAGCGGGAACAACTTGTGCTATATAGCACAAACCGTAGAAGACTATAAGGCACCTGTTATGCAAAAAACGGCACTGACAGAAAATCTGCACAAAATGACGAAATAGCCTGTGCAGACTGCTTGTAGTGGAGACGGAGGCCAAAATGAGCCCAAATCAAAATTCTGAGCAGACCAAGCTCTTCGAGCTATCCCGAAATATTTGTTGACCTGCGAACGCTCGCCAAAGCTCACTGAAATCGGAGAAAGTGAGCAGGCGTGTGCTGGAGCAGCTGGCGACTAAGCCCGGGAGGACGTGACCTGCTCTGATACCAATTGTTGGAATTAGGGTTGCAGAGAAACACACACAGCTTGGAGAAGACGAAGGAAGCTCAAGGCACACAATAGAGAGTGTGTTACTTAGTGTGCAATGGAAAGATAGATAGCCCTAGAGTGATGGGCGTATATACAATGCACGGGGGAAAAAACCTCCTAAAGAGGGAAAAAATGCCCCAGCGGTCCTAGTGTGTTCACACACATCACTACCACATGTAAATGGTAACACTGATAAGGACTTAAAGGGAGTTGACCCATCGATATGCCAACACACAATCCCACTAAAACAAGATGCAAAGCCTAGCAGACAGAGACCATACACATATAATGATACGTTTGCTAAGCGAATCAAAGAAGAGATAGATAAGCTAATGGAAGCTGAATTCATATACGAGATTGAACACACCGATTGGGTATCCCCAATTGTGGTGGTACCCAAGAAGAACGAAAAACTCCGAGTGTGTGTCAACTTAAATAAAGTGAATGCTGCAACAATCAGGGACAATTATCCCTTGCCGATAAATGATCATGTTCTAGAGCGTGTATCAGGGAAAACAGCATACTCCTTTCTTGATGGTTTTTCAGGATATAACCAGCTAGCCATAGCACTGGAAGATCAACATAAAACAGCTTTTGCAACGCAGTGGGGAATTTATGCTTATCGGGTTATGCCTTTTGGTCTAACCAATGCTCCCGCAACCTTCCAGAGGCTGATGACACATGCTTTCAAAGAATACTTAAGGTTGTTTCTAGAAATATACATGGATGACTTATGTGGACATTCTCTTCTGAGAGATGAGCATCTAGAACACCTAAGAAAAGTATTTGAGAAATGTAGGACACATCGCATTTGTCTCAATCCTGAGAAATGTGTGTTTATGGTCCGACAGGGCAGAATTCTGGGACATATTGTCTCACAAAACGGAATATCCACGGATTTAGAGAAGATAAAAGTTATAGTGGATATGCCTAGACCAACCAATGCGAAACAAGTACAGAGCTTTATGGGACATTGCGGATATTATAAACGATTCATTTACATGTACGCTATAATAGGCCAACCACTTTACAGGCTAATAGTGAACTTTGAATGGACAGAGGAGTGTGAGGAATCGTTCAAGAAATTGAAACAGGCACTCATTACTGCTCCAGTCTTGAAATCACCAGATTGGGAGAAGATATTCCATGTGCATATAGATGCTTCGGCATATGCAATAGGATGCATTCTGGCTCAGCCAGAAGAAGGAAACATGGATTTTCCTATCTGTTACGCCAGTCGACAGCTCAACAATGCAGAGAAGAATTACACCACAACAGAGCGAGAAGGATTAGGAATGATATATGCTGTGAAGAAATTTCGGCATTATCTTCTAGCCAACAAGTTTGTGTTTTTTACGGATCACCAAGCCTTGCTCTACCTAGTGAATAAACCATGCAATACCGGGAGAATAGTGAGATGGTTCATTATCTTACTGGAATTCGAATTCACGGTAGTAGTAAAGAAAGGAAAAACACATCTTAGAGCTGATCATCTTTCGCGATTGACGAATGGAGAAGACCCTATAGGAGTAGATGACGACATGCCAGACGCGTACTTGTTCAGCATAGAAATGATACCGAAGTGGTCTCAAAATGTCGTTAACCTATTAACCTATGGAGGAGAGTTTGATAAAAGAGAATACAACCAGAAACATATTGCTATTCAGCAATCCAAGAATCTTCAATTGGTTGCAGGAAGGTTGTATCAATTGGGAAATGATCATGTTTTACGACTATGCATCAATCCTGAGGAATATAATATATATCTGCGCGAAGCACATGTTCAGTAATGTGCATTTCATTGTTCAAGAAGGAACACATATAGGAATTTGTTACAATTGGGAGTCTATTGGCCAGGAATGAAAGAAAGCATACATGAATATGTCACTGTATGTATTGTATGTTCATCAAAACTGCCAGCAGAGTATTCGACATTATATCAGAATGGAGTCAGTATATTGTTGAATATCTCACAAATAGAACTTTCCCAGAAGGAACGTCAAAAGCTCGTCAGAAATCTGTAGAGACAAAAGCTAGAGATTACACTTTAATAGGAGATCAACTCTATAAGAGAGGTAAAGACAACCAGCTTAGGATTTGCGCATCAAAGTCTGAGTATGTGATAATCCTGGAGCAAGCTCATGGAGGAGTAGGTGGAGGCCATTTCTCAGGTGATAAGACAGCAAAACTTGTCTTAGCCACAGGAATATGGTGGCCAACATTACATATGGACGCTGAAGAATACGTTAAACGGTGTGATGACTGTGAGTGGACCAAAATACCACTTAAAAGAGATGATATGCCGCTTAGACCAATGATGGGGGCAAGAGCTTTTGCAAAATGGGGGATTGATTATGTCGGACCCATTTCACCTCCTGCATATAAGACTCATGCACAATACATCGTTGTGGCTACAGACTATCTTACAAAGTGGGTCAAAGCAAAGGCAACTCAAAAAGCGGATGCCAGGACCACGGCACAATTTCTATATGAATACGTCTTTGTACGATATGGATTGCCAATAGAAATTGTGAGTGATCGAGGCACACATTTTATAAATGAAGTGATAAAGATCCTTCTAGATGAATTCATGGTAATCCATAGGAAATCAGCCCCGTATCATCCACAAGCAAACGGACAAGCTGAAGCAACAAACAAAACCATATGCACGGTCCTTACAAAGATTGTATCTGAGTTGAGAACTGACTGGGACCAGAAGTTGCATTCAACATTATGGGCATATAGGGTAGCATATAAAACATCAATAGGAACGACCCCATATAACATGGTTTTTGGGCTAAATGCTATCTTACCAATAGAATTCTTGATTTCAACCTTAAGGGTGGCTAAGGATCTAGAGTGGACAGGACACGAGCTTTCTGATAGAATAGATGACCTGGAAAAGCTAGACGAGCTTCGCCTAAAAGCAGTAGCTTCTATCTACGCTCAAAAAAGGCGACAAAAGGAATTTTTTGATAAGCATGTGCGGACTAAAGAGTTTAAGGTTGGGGACTATGTCCTAGTTTACACTCTGAAACAGCATGCTAAGAAGCTTAAAAAGCGAGGGATGGGACCTCTGGTGATTAAAGATCTATCACCAAGTGGAGCCGTCAAGCTTGCTACATTAGACGGAGAAGAAATGCCCAATTGGATTAGTGGATGCAGAGTGAAAAAGTATCTTTTGCCGCTAACCCAAGACATGCTTCTCAAAATACATCAAGAAAAGTTGCGTGTCCAGAAAAAGAAAATGATTTTGGAGGAAGCGCAAGCCGAGGCGAAGGAAAGAATGGAGAAAAGAAGACTACTACGTCAGAAACAGCGCAATGAAGGAGCAATACGAATAAACGCAGTCAGTATAACAGAAATGGATAATGACAAAGAAGAACCCATCATTGAATGCAAAGTAGGAACCAACCAAATCAATGCCAGAGCACTATTGGATTCAGGAGCTCAAACTAACCTACTTTCACTCAGTTTGTATAGACAATTGACAACTGACACTAAACTACAAACTGCCAAGCAAGAGTTAAAGAGTGACTCTGAGAATTCAATCAAAACTGTCGGATGCACAGTTTTACATATACATATTAACCAGTATGTGTATCCTCATATGTTTTACGTGGTTGAAGACCAAGCTACACAACATCCATTATTGCTAGGACAACCATGGCAGAAGCAATACAATGCAATGATTGACTGGAGTTCTAAATCAGTGCTTATCAAATACGAAGGTGAAAGTCAATCAGTTAAGTTCACCAAAGGAGAAGAGCCAACTCCAAAGGACGAATCCAAAGACAAAGGTAAACAACAACCAGAGAAAAAGAAGAAGCAATGGCAACCAAAAGTTTCTATACAACCGGATTACTCTTCGACGAGGAATTCTCAACAGTGGATAAGGAAGACAAGCAATAATATAACAGCTCAACCTTGGGAAAAAACGGAGTCAAAGTTGGTATGGAGACCAAAAAAGGTTGTGCCAGAGAACACAAAGGTGGAAAACAGAGTCTTCAATACCAGACAACAGAGTGATTCCAGACAATCAAGGACAGTGAAACAGATCTGGATTCCAAAGAAGTTCATGACGGCACAAAGCTATAGCAAGCAAATTTGGATCCCACAGATTTGTAAAGAGAAACTCCCTGCAGTACAATCAACGGAAACTCCTAGGTATTTCAAGTCGAGGAAATCAACACAAAGAACAAAGCAGGTTTGGGTCGCAAAGAGTTTGTGGCAAGCACAAGTGAAGCGGAAGCAGATTTGGATTGCAAAAAAGAACAACAAAGTAAAGAAGAATCCATCTACTGATTCTACTATCGAAGTGCCAAAACCAACCCAAAACCCGACCACCAATCCTTCAATCAAACAAAGAGCAGCTTTATTGGAAAGACTGTTGTATCATCGCTCTACAATTGCATTGGGAGCTTATGACCAAAACAACTACAATGCTTCGCCCACAGACACTTCATAGTCGTCCGGGAGGACTCAGACTAGGAGGGGGGGAGGTATACAGGTATACAGGAGTTACAAAGCAGCTACAAGCACCAAAAACAAAGAAAAACAAAAATTATATTACAAGGGCAGTGTCTTACATGATTTTGCAATTTTTATGTTTGATTGCGGATATTGATAATATTTATGCCCTTATATACCTTGTTTTGCAACAAGAAGAGATCAAATGATGAATTTGGGTCTCTAGACGTGTAAATATCACTAAATAAGAGCGTGTTTGGAGCTAAAAAGTGGTAATCCAAGTCCAGAAATCACAATTAAGTGTATATTCATATACACAGGGTTACCAGCTATTTATTGTGTATGTTTGGAATTTTTTGGCTTCAATTTGCTATTTTCCTTTATTTTTTATGATTCTCTTAATAAAAGTAAAAGAAAAATAAAAAAGCAGGTGAAATGAGATCGGAAAAAAGAAAAGAATAGACGGTGATGGTCCTAATGACAAGGGCAACCCATGGTAAAAATTGGGTACAATTCTGAAAAAGTTGCGGAAAGCCCGAAATGACAGAATTTTGGCAAAGTGGACAGATTTCTCAGAAACAAGTCAAATGGAGTCCAAATTGAGAAATTTCAAATCCTAAAGTGCATTTCACGACGAGATAGGAGCACATGTCAAATTTGGTAACAAGTGATCCGGGAAGTCCGAAGTTAAGTATTTTTCACATCACTTTCAAGCTCATTTCCACTATTACCTTCTTGGAGAGAGCAAAGAGCACACAGGAGCATCCAACCTTCTACAGCCTTCTACGACTGCTACGAGAGCTCAGAGGACACCAGACATGAGAGGTAGACTCGTTGCCATAAGCTTTTGATGCTTATCGTTAACTTTTGTCGCGAAAACTGACCAAAACCAAGAAACAAGAGCAGACGGGGAATGGGGAAGAATGCTAGGTAGGGGCACAAACGCCTAACCAAACCTTGCAAGAACTTATAGGTGGGTTACCCTAGTATAGAAGATGGGTTTCTAACACTCAAAGCTCGAGAAAGAACGACTGGAAAAACCCTAGGTCAACAGAGCCTGCAAGAGGCAAAGAGGAAAACGTTGTCAAAACGACACAAAACTTCTCAGGAAGCTTAACAACATCGAGGGCAATGCAACCATGGAGTATCTCCAGGTTGGGACCACCAAAAGTAGGTCGGAACAACCGATTCGGCTACGAACACACAAAGCGTCATTTTGACATAACGACTGAAATTGACGACCGAATGAAATGAAACTTCACAAGCAGCTTCAAACATATATGGATGACTTATGTTTGCAAGCAAAACCCAAAAGAAAGCTGATTCACTTACCGATGGTGAAAAAGACGCTTTCGGGCAATCAAATGGAGAAAGATGGAGAACGGGGAGCCAAAGTCAAGTTCAACCAAATAGATGGCTTCACAACATATCCAATGAGCTGGAAATGCAACTCTCGAGAAGAAAAGTTGAAGAAATTCAACCACGGCAAAAGAGACGACTTGGAGACTGAAATGCCTATAAGGGGGCTTTTTAGCTAAACTGATGACTTTTTAAGTTGAAAACTAGTTAGCAGGGCTTAGGGCACTAGCACACAGCATTCTTTGCACAAAAAGACCAACATTTCAAGAAAAGACATCATACGCGTATGATGTCTCACAGCATGAATTTCACATCCATTTCAACATTTGAGTGCATAGCCTCATTCCACATGTTAATCACATCCTATGAACCAAGTATCATGAGAATTGGAGTTAGAAAACCCAAGGAAAACCAAAAAGACGCAAAGTAGGCCATAAAATTGATTTTTGGTCCTAATTTTGTCAAAATAACTCCAAACTCATGAAACTTTGTAGGATTGTTGATTAACACATCTACAAGCTATCTGGAACCAAAAAGCACCATTTTGACACAAAAGACATCATACGCGTATGATGTCTATTTGCACTTACAGAGCCAAAATTGCTCATTTGTCATCATACATCCATTATATATATCTAATACATGCTACATATGAATTTGGAACCATTTGGTCAAGTGGATCACCCCATTAGCCCAATTGAGGGAAAATCCTTCACATAAAGCCTATTTTTGGCCCAAATCCAACATACTCAAGTCCAAACCAAGATTTGAGTAGGGACAGTCCTTCACTAGTACATGGGGAGTCCACAGAACCAATCCCATGAAAAATTGATGAAAAAGACATCATACGCGTATGATGTCTAAGAGCCATTTTTAGCCCAAAATCTATCCAAACTTCATAAATCCACTGAATAAGCCTATCTAAAGCCAAATCCAAGCTTATAGAGAAATTTGGTCCAAAAATACACTAAAAGACATCATACGCGTATATGTCTCACTATGTGATTTTGGCACCTCAGGGCTTCAACCACCAAACAGAAGTGATCTACATGCCATTTGAAAGTGAACCACCAAGTTTTATCCAATTTGGATCATAAAATCCAATTCCCTTTCAAAATTTTGCCAAGAGCCTGAACTGGACTAAACTGCCAAAACTTGACCAAATGGGATCCAAACTCAAATCCAAGCATATGATACTCATGTATACACTATCAGCTACAAGCACAACCAATATGAAGTCATTTTGACACAAAAGACATCATACGCGTATGATGTCTCCAGCATGATTTTGAGCCCATTTTGCATATTTTTTCACCTACCTTGCATCCTTAGGCCCTGAATAGCTCATGTTTCAATTTTCAAGTCATTTGGATAGTTAAAAGCTTCATTTCGGCTTTCAGTACTAAAAAGACGCTAACTTCTGAAATTGGAGTTACAGGATCCATGGATTCCGCCAAGTATCGGCAACGAAGAGAAAAAGACCGACAATCAAAGATGCTCTTGCAGAAGCGGAACCCTTTGACATTCCAGCAGAAACCCTCAAGCCAACCAAAACTTGGGTGGAGGAAGCAGTATTGGAGAAAGAGGGAATAAAGATCTACCAGGGGACTTTCAGAGATCCTCAAGGGCAAGCGGTGGATGTACCGATGATCCCACAGGAATTGGTAGATTATAGCAGGTCAGAAGACATCAGCAGGTACCTGGAAAGGGCAGACTTGCACAGTTTCTTCACCTCGAGACCATCAGGTGTGGATACAAGAAGAGTGTACGAGTTGGCAACATCCATTCAGAAGGATGGGAAAGCCACATTGACAGCCATGGATGGAGAGAAAGTAGAAGTACAGATCACTCCACAGCTCATTGCAGACGCATTGAAGCTGCACAACAAAGGGAGCTCTGTCAGGGAAAGAAGGGAGGCATAGAGGTCTATGGATCCAAGAAACAGAATGCACCTATGGAGATATGGGGACCAAAGAGCGGCAACCCTTTGCCGACTGTACAACCAGTTTCTCCATGTTTGCAGTAAAAGACCGCAAAAGTATACGACACCCCCATGCCATTGCAACCACCATCACATGGGCATTAAAAGCAATATGCCAAAAGAGGTGAATTACGCTCAACACATCCACGAGCAAGTAATTGCCATGCACAACGAGAAGCCAAAGTACATAGGAGGAGCGGAAATTCTGACAAGAATAGCTTATGAGCTATTGGACTAGAGATCAGTGGCCAAAGGTTCCCTCCCAGAATGAGTGGCTTAGAGAAGCCGACGAGGAGGAAGAACAGCCCGAAGTATCCAAGAGGGCGTCCACAAGAGCACGCCGGAAACTAGAAATAGTTTCAGAACCTGAAGAGGATGTGGACGAGCCGCTTATGAAGAAAGTAAAGAAGAAGGTTGCTCCCAAGCAAACCAAAGTCAGAAAGCGGCAAGAATGGAAAGACTAGTGGAGCAGTTTAGAGCGGAAAGAGCTCTAAAGGGTGACTTTGAAGAAAAGTGGGTGCCAGACCCCACAAAGTCGGAACTAGCTCAGCCAGGCACATGTTGATCAATACGATCAATATATTAAAGCTTATGAGGAGTAGAGGCTATATGGAGCAGCAACCTGTCGAGCCATACACTGAAGAGGAGGTACAGCTTTTAAAAGCTGAGCTGAAAAAGGACGACAAGGGGAAGAAAGTAGATGATCTACTAAACCTCAAGAGAAAGACGGGCAAGCCGACAAGGGGAAAGCCAAGAAGCTGAGGACAGATACCCCTTTATACTGATGTACCAAGCCCGAAGAAGACGAAAAATATGTGGAAGAGACCACATAGAGATGGACACAGATGTTTGGAAAAGCCGAAGGCCGAGACCAAAGAAAAGGAGATAGATCTGGTAGCGATAGATACACTGAAGAAGAGGCCCTTGAGGCATTTATGGGATCACCCTACAAAAACAAGATGATCGGAGAGGGACGGAGGAAAAAACAAAGAGTACAAAAGAAAGTGAAGAGAAACTGGACGAACAGAACGTACTAGAAGAGCCGAAGCCAGTGGAGGTGGTGGCAGAAAGAGCTTTAGAGTTGACAGATGAGATGAAAAAGACATGACATGGTGCATGAACTGCTAGCAAGATCAAAGAAAGATCCAGGCAAAGGAAGTAGAGATTGAGACAGCCAAACAAAGGGAAGCAGAGTTGCAGAGGAAATTAGAGAATGCTATGACTGAATCTGAAAGTCATAAAGCATCACTCTATGACGCGGAAAACGAGAGAACGGCTTGATACTCCAGCTAGCCGAGGCTTCAAGAGAGTAACAAGTGCACAGGAAGCAAGGAGCGGATAGAAGATGAGTTGGAGGCGGCCAAGGATGAGCTCATTGAGCTAGGGAAAGAGTCGAGCTCCAAGAAAGAACAATCACTAGACTAGGACTACCCCTAGAGCTAGCAGAGCAGGAACCGAACAAGAGGACTCTCGTACCAGCTTTGGAAGACCAGTCCGAAGCTTACAAAGAGAGCTAAGATTAGAGCAAGTGCAAAGGTTGCACATTGCGGAGGGATCTTGGCCGCAGAGGAGAGGCTCACATTAGAAAATCAAACACTATGGACAGAGAATGAGGCCCTCGCAAACAGCTCCAAGATCTACAAGAGCAACAAAGAAGAGAGACAGAGACACCACAAGAAGAATCAGGTGGAGCAGCATAGAGCTACCAGAAACTGGAGAGGCAACCACAATTGAAGATCCAGCCCCAGTTCAGAGGTGGCCTCGACTTCAGAATCTCTGAAGAAGAAGAACAAGGCTCCATGACCAAATAGAAAAGTCAGCAGAGGAGAGTGCCAAGGCGGAAATGGAATGGGGAGGAGACTCCTAATCTCCATTAGACTTCAGGGACTAGACACAAAAGTGCTCCATGAACAGTGGATGCAACCCAGCCTGCCTTTCCCTTTGATGAAATTTGAAGTGCTAAAGACGAAAAAGAGAATAGAGGAGGAGCAGTATGTCGCTCTTTACGAAGGCGACATCACAAAGGAGGAACAATCAAAGAAGATAGTAATTCACAACCTAGATGGAGGAAAGGTTGGTTGAACAAATACCCAGCCTACCTCATCTACTTGGTGGAGGCACCAAAGGAGATTCGGGAGGATGCAACCTTCTGCCGGTGCCAAGAGTCAGAAACTGGAAAGAGCATGGCAGATTGCAGAAAAGAAGCCAAATTGGCTTAATTATCAGGATGCCAGGACCAAAGGCAGGAGAGAGAATAGGTAAAGCCTACATGGTGAAAACCCTAACGGGCACCATCAAGCTCTTTACTGGCTCTCCTGACCTTTCGTGTCAGATGCTCAGAAAATCTGCAGGACTCTCTTAGCTTGCATTGAAGTGTTCGCGCCAGAAAAGCCACGACCTCGAGTCTACTATCGACGGCCGACACAGTGACTGATATGATGTACGATCTTTCATTGCAGCCTTCCAAAAGTGTTACACCTCCTATACCAAAGGATTATGTTTTTGCCTAGCTTCCACATGCAAACATTCGAAGAAGCTTTCTACACCGGCTTTTTCACCCACGAAAGCAAAATATTCGGCCCAACCTTGACCATCGGCAACCTACGATACGAATCACATTTGCAATGCTCAAGACGACAGGACTTTATTGACCAAGCATAAAAGTCATGTCAGGGACGACATGAACGCGGAGGGGGGAGTGTTGAGCCAGCAGAGGATCACACCCACATTTTTGCTCACACTCATCATTTTGTAACCATTGATTGTAATAAATGTCTTTCCGACATTAATTTTGATTTGAGCCATTCATTAAGTAACGGGACTCAATTGAGTTTCCAGCTTGTAATCCGAAGTAATTTCACTTGCTGATGTAATAGTTAGAGATGTTCTCACCTCCAAGGCTGAGGTATATAAGCCAAAGTTTTTGTAACCTAAGGGGGATTCAGATTATTAATCAAGTGAGTTTTTGAGCGCCGTGACTGTGTTGAGAGAGAGAGAGGAGAGAGAGAGTCTTATCTACTTGCTACGCGAGCTACGGAGCCGCCATTGGAGAAGCGACACCGCCATTGTGTTAGCAACGGCGAGAGTACGCACAGATACCAAGAGTGCGCGCTATCGGCTTCTATGTGTGGTAAGTTCCTACGAGCTTCGGTGTGAGTTTTCTTCAACTCGTGTGTCGGAATGCGTGCAGCATATCTATAGAACCACAACGAGTAGAGCTACACATTAGTACCATCGGGGTCAGTTTCGATCACCTGTATTTTTGGCCTGTCTTCATACGCGTTTACCGCACGGAGTGGTTATAGGTTGATTTTGCAGTTCAAGTCTTTAGGGTGTTGTTCTTACCTAGTGTATAGACTTCCCCTTGAGTTTGAGATCGATTCAATGATTCTAGATCCTGTTTCGTATAGCATTCGTTCGTAGTAAGGATTTCAGTCACTTGCGTATTTTAGAACTTAGATTTGATTTCCTTAGTAGTGATTGTCATTAGAAGGTCGAGTAGGTGATTTGACACCCACCTAGTTGTTTCCATGTGCCTGCGGGTCAAGCTCCGTCCTCATCTGACAAATTTTGTTGTTGGTTGAGTTCTCACTATTTAGCTTCCGCTAGCAGCGTAACCGCCTTAACAGTGTGTGTGTAGAGCACATTAAAGCCCTCTGGGTGTGCTTAAGCTGGGCATGCTCACGCTCATCGAAAAGCTCTCCCAAAGCTCCAACTACTCTCTCTCTCTCTCTCTCTCTCTCTCTCTCTCTCTCTCTCTCTCTCTCTCTCTCTCTCTCTCTCTCTTCGAACCCTAAGCCTCAACCTCAACCCCTGCGCGTCTCGAGGGTGGCCCTGTGGGGGGCATTAATGCCCAAGCTCTACCCCATGCCCAAGCCTACTCTGCCCCAAGCCTGCATGTTTTTTGTTGTGACCTACTCGTTATTGGGATTCAGGCCAACTAGCCGGACATCCCACTTACTACTAACCCATCTACTAACTTAACCATTATACTTTTATTCTTTAATACAATAGAATAAGGAGCTACAACATGAGAATGTTGCAATGTGCACTCCACCCAAAGAAGGTCTCTCTCTCTCTTTGCTCGCGCACTTGCACTCGCACACGCTTTCTGCGGCACCTTCAACTGGTATCAAAGCAGGGTTTGTGCTTGCCGTTTTCAGCATTCTGAGAGCGTTTCCAGTAGGTGTCCTCAAGTTTTACCCCCCTTTCGAAGTTGTTCATGCAGTCGAAAGCTTCATCCGAGCTACACTTCAGGAGTTGTATTTTTCAACTCCACTTTTGCTACAGCTACGTGTACAGGTACAAGACACATGTGTAGGTTGTTCAGAGACTATTTTGGGATGGTATATAGCCGTTATATGGCTATTATGTGTTATTAAGATGGTGTTTATGGGCTGATTAGGAGCACTTTTTGGCATCGACATTGTCAACCCGCATCTAGATCATGTCTTCTCCTAGTACCCCATCCCACAACCGCAACAGCTTTCTTGCGATGGTAGCTGCTCCAAGAAAAGACCCCTTTGCTCGCCAAGATACACGGATCACAATCCTAGAGGCGCAAATCCAGGAGCTAATCAAGGAGAACGAGTCGCTTAAGCAACGCCTGTAGTTGCTTGAGGAAACAAAGGAAACCGAGAGTCAAGGTCTACTTGCAAAAGCCCTGAAGGTTGAAGCTTCCCTCACCGAAACTGTTGTGGCAGTACAAAAACAAATGCATGAGGTAACACACGAAGCTTGACACTCAAATACAAAAAGCACTACAAGAAAACTGACTGCAAGAGTCTCTTGGATTGAAGGTCAGGATTGGAGGGCTCAACTCCCCATGGTGCACTGAGGAAGACACACTCGAAGAAGCCATCACCAAGCTCAATGATATTCTCCAACCAGTTCACATTAAGCCTGATTCCCCATGGTGCACTGAGGAAGACACACTCGAAGAATCCATCACCAAGCTCAATGATATTCTCCAACCAGTTCACATTAAGCCTATTTCTATTTTTTGGATCAACGATACAAACAAATCAGTGCCACCTAAACAATGTATTCTTACATTCAAGGACAAGGAAACGTGAATGAAGCTACTACAACAATCTCATCTCCTCAAGGGAAAACGCTTTGGATTACCGAGGAATTGACCCCAAATCAACTCAAGCTCAAGACAAGCGAGCTCAAGAAGATGCACGAAGCTCGTAAACAAGGTAAATGGGTTGTCTATTGAGGCAGTAAAGCCATCATCCAGGAGTTTTAAACTCCTAAACCGGCACCTCCATCTCTTGAGCTGTATTTTGGGTAAGATGCAGCCTTCCAAGTTTTCAAAGGATGGTTCAGTTCGGGCCACATGCAGGTTGCAGCTTGTGACATAGTGATTTTGTGGCCTATGCAAACTCCTTCCTTGGCAATTACCTTTACTTCGTGACTTTCATTGATGATTACTCCAGGCATGCGTGGGTATTTCCGCTTAAAGAAAAGTCCAAATTTTTTATGTGCTTCAAACAATTTGTGGCTATGGCTGAAAATGTTTCAAAATGTACTATGGGCACCCTCCGTTGCGATTGAGGGGGGAGTAAATGTCTCATGAATTCAATGCATTTTTGGCTAGTTTGTGGGATAAAACACCAATGTGCAGTTCCTTATACACCTCAGCAAAATGGTCTTGCTCAGAGGAAAAACAGGTCAGTCACGAAAAATGGCACGATGTATGGTCAAAAGTCAAGCTTTGCCACATCATTTTTGGCTTGAGGCCATCATGTGTCCCACTTATGTACTAAACAGGTGTCCTACGAAAGCTTTGCAGTCTATCACTCCATATGCATGGCATGATAGAAAGCCTTCTATTGAGCACATGCGTGTTTTTGGTTGTTTGGCATATGCTTTGGTGCCACAAACACAGCAAAGGAAATTGGATGATAAGGCTGTCAAATTATTTTTGTTGGTTATAGTGCTGAAAGTGAAGGTTACAGGTTGTATCATCCGCAAACAAAACATATTCTGGTTTCCCGGGATGTAGTGTTTGTGGAAGATTTTGTTCAGCCCTTGCTATCATGTACTAGAGACAATAATGTAAGCTCACAGGACATTTATGACACTTTGTTGCCTCTTTTCAGTGGTGGAAATACGAATGTAAGTTCCAATGAGGCAAATGTACAGCCTATGGGGGTTTTTGAAAATGTTACAGATCAGCCTATTACTGATGCAGATGTACATGATGTACTTGATGAGGAAAGGGCTGAAAATGAGCAGGCTAGAGGTATGCCAAAACTGTTGGTGCACACTTTGCGTGACAGTAAATAGGATGCACCTTTGTCTAGTCGTACTTGTTCAGGCTCTCGCCATGCATCTTATGCATCAGATTGTTATGCTTTGGCTGTGTGTCTAGCTTACATGATGTTGAGGAGCCTCTGTCTTTTGATGAAGCACAAAATTCAGAAAATGGATGGGTGCCATGCAATCAAAATTTGCACATGGACTTTATGTGATTTGCCTCCTGGCAAAAAGGCCATTGGTACGAAGTGGGTTTACAAGTTGAAACACAAGCCGGATGGTGAGATTGATCGCCATAAGGCTCGACTTGTTGCAAAGGGTTATGCACATAAAAAAGGCATACATTATGAAGAGACTTTTTCTCCCACTTGTCGTATGACTACTGTGCGTTTTCTATGTGCATCAGCTCATTTTGGTTGGGATGTACATCAATCAAACATTGTTACTGATTTCTTGAATGGTGACATATTTGAGGAAGTTTATGTAACGCAACCTCGTGGTTTGTCATAAAAGGACAAGAGGACAAAGTGTGCAGATGTAAGAAGGCTTTGTATGGGTTGAAGCAATCTCCTCATACTTGGTATGAGAAAGCTGACACTCATTTGGTCAAACGAGGCTTTCGTAACAGTCCAACAGAAAGCACATTGTATGTAAAGCATGAGGGTGATGTACTTCTCATTGTGGTTCTCTATGTCGATGATTTGCTAATCATTGGACCAAATGAGAGACGTATTGCTGAATTTAAGGCTGATTTGAATACTACTTTCAAGATGAAATATTTGCGGTTGTTGCATCATTATTTGGGCATACAATTTAAGCAGTGTGATGGTGGTATTGCCTTGTGTTAGAAAAGTTACATAGAGACATTGCTATGTAAGTTTGGACTTGATGATTGCAAAACCTATTGCCACTCCCATGGAAACAGGTTTGAAGTTGAGTCTACATTATGCTGGCGATCTTGCTGATGTCACTCTTTACCAAACTACTCTTGGCTGCCTCATTTATGTATGCAACACGAGCCAGATATTCAATTTTGCAGTCTCACAGGTCAGCAGATTTATGCATAGCCCAGGGTCTAAGCATTGGCAGGCTGTCGAGAGGATTTTTTGCTACGTTAGTGGCACTTTACATCTTGGCTTGTTTTTATCCCAAGGGGATATCATTGCCCCCATATTTACATGCTTTTTTGGACTCAGATTGGGCTGGTTGTTTTGACACGCGAGTGTCCACAAGTGGTTTTTGTTTCATGCTTGGCAGTTCATGTATATCATGGTTGAGTAAGAAGCAACCTACTGTGGCCACTTCAAGTTGTGAGGTTGAGTACAGGGCAGTCTTCACAGCTACGGTTGAGTGTGTATGGCTCAGATGCCTTATGGCTGATTTGGGTGTTGGATAGGACAACTACTGCCAACACTATCTACACTGACAATCAGAGCGCATTGGTAGTTGCGAGGAACCAGTTTTTCATGCTCGCACAAAGCACATTGAGGTGCATTACCACTATGTCAGGGAGAGGCTCTTATCAGGAGAGATCAGCTTGGCTTATGTGCCAACACAGGACAACCTTGCAGATCTTTTCACAAAGGCATTGTCTCGTGAGAAGCTTGAATCTTTTCGCAAATCTTTGGGCTTACTCCGCTTTGTGGACTGATCATGTCCTCATGGCGTGGCACTTCCCTTTACTCATGTTCCATTTCTCATTCACCGAATCACTCCGGGGAGGATTTGTTACCATATACATGTGGTAGTGATGTGTGTGAAACACACCAGGACTGCCGGGCACTTTTTCCCTCTTTAGAAGGTTTTTTCCCCTGTGCATTCGTATATACGCCCATCACTCTAGGGCTATCTATTTTTCCATTGCACACTAAGTAACACACTCTCTATTGTGTACCTTGAGCTTCCTTCATCTTCTCCAAGCTGTGTACATTTCTTTGCAACCCTAATTCCAACAGATAACACCAATGAATTTAATTGAATTTGTTGAGGAGCCAATGCAAAGTACGCCTGTAGTACCAATAAATATACTCACACAATTGATGCTCCAAAACCAAAATTATATTCTTGAAGAAAGAGACACAACATCAATTGCCCAGTCTCAGAAGAAGAAGAAGAAAACTCGAAGGAAGAGATCGCAAAAAGCAGCAAAGTCAGACCCCATTTCGAAGACCAACATAGGGACTGGTGACGACCCCGTATATTTGAATGACGTTGAAGAGGATTTTGATTCAGGTGAAACAATGGAGACTAAAACAACCACTAGGAAAGAAACAAACAAGAAAGATTGTCATGAGCCACAATGGCCAGGACCCAAGAAGAAGATAGGAACTTACCCAAACCCTATAGAGGAGATCAAGCGAGTCAAGCAATTAAGGAGTTTGGTAGAAGAGCCCCAAAGGGATCTAGAGCGAGCACATAGGCAGATCCAGATTACCAGCAGAGTGTTCCCTATGCAAAAGCAACCTCACAAAGTCCATAGACCACTAGCCATACCTAGTGTCATCCAAGAAGAACGTGACTTAAATTCATGGGAAAGTGGGCATACTCACTTCTTGTTGGAGAGAATGTTTACAGAGGGACTACCTGACCCTATCAAAGAAATGGAGATCCCATCTTCCCCACGTCAAGGGACTGAGGCCGAAAAGGTGTTGTTAAATATTGCCAAATTGATGGATTTCATGGCTTCAAAAGTTAGAACCACCATCATGTCCAAACTATATGGAGATCCCGAGCTATTGTTAGCTCTTGGAGCTTTGCTCAATGGAGAACTGAAAGTCGGGCTACCACAACTTGCACAGATGGATGGAGCTAGGGAGATGCCAATAGAGGAGGAACACTTAGATCCACAACCCAACCTAGATGAGAACTCTGTTATAGAAATACATGTTAACAAGCTGGGACAATACTTTGAAGGCGACGAATCCAATGAGACCATATCAATCACTACCAAGGATTAATTGTGAAGGGAATCCTTGATGGTGGTGCTGGGGTTAACATTGTGATTAAAAATTGTTGGGAAACTATGGGAAGACCTCTCCTTGGGAGACAAACATAGTGGAAAAGTTGGCCAATGGGACTATTGTTAAGCCTATTGGGATGCTAGAAGATCTCAAGATCAAGATCTTTGGACACAAAATTTTTAGAATTTTTTGAAGAGACCAAATTATGGAGCTCCAATTATGCTATTTAGGTACATGGGTGGCAGTTTTGCATCTCCTAGCATAATATTGATGTGGATGGGAGTATGGTGGGCTATGACATGGGGTGAATCTCAAATGGGTATTTTTAGCACATCATGAAAGAAGAACTATTGGCCACATATTCGTCTCACTTTTCACATGCACCTTGAGGTCTACCAACACAAGCCATCAAATGTGACCCATGGCATCTCTTGGTTGCATCTTTTAGACTAAAAGTCAGCATAACATTGACCTTACCAACAAGTGCACCAAATGATCACAATCTTCTTCTTGATGACTATCATGCTGAGGCACTAGAAGTGTGATCAATTACACCTGCTTGCACCTTAATAATGTGTGGCTATAAGTGGTCATAAAGGATATGAACTACATGATTAACTTTTAAGATAGGGACTGCTAGAGAGGGACAAGATATTAGGTAGTGGCTTGGTTGGTGTGGAGTCTATAAGTGGCTCCATATCATGATGTGTTTAATCAACCTATAACCATAAACAATTTCCCTTGCGATATGTTGATAGCAAGTTATGTAGAGTATGCCTATGATGATGAAACAGTAAAGTGTTTAATTGCAATTACACATTCAAATGGTATGTATCTAGCTACCATATCACCTTTTTCAGTCTTAAAGGTTGTCCTAGCATAGGATCTACATAAAGGGATAGTAACTACATTCTTTTGAGCTGCTTTTGGTATGAGATCTTGGGCTTTAAAATGGGTTGATAACATCATATGTTGATCATTACTGTCCAAAATGCTAACTAGATTATGATACTTTTGAACTCTAAGATTTTCTAGCATATCAAAAAAATCTAGCATGAAACCCTATCATTATTGTGTAGTTCAGTTATAGGCTATCAACAATTCCCAAATTTCTCCCTGAGAAGCCCAATCATGTATCACAACAATCATGTGCTTGTGGCCTTGCTTAGGGATTGTGCCTATGTGAATGACTTGGATGTAGAGTGTATCCGCAATGATAAGTTATTTCATTGCTTGGGCACTAATTACCATCACATATCAAAGTTCCATTCAAGAAACCCTCAACATTTAGAACATTTCTAAAATTCCTAGTTACAGGTACTAATAAAACCATCACTATTAGAAAGAACTCTGGCACTTGGAAACATCCCACCATTCAAAAGCACCACTCCATTCAAAGTTCTTTGTCTCAGATTGGTCCCTACCATGATAGCCAATGTACCATCTCAACTCCTATACTATAAGTGGGAAACTTGTTTACTTTAGGTTAATTTTGGTCATGGGAATGCCTATTGGAGCATTGTGCTTGAAGAAATTTCCTTACTTGCAACACTCTCTAGGTGCAATTCTTGGTGCTCACAATAATCACATATGACTTGAGGTGTGATTTGGAAGGTTGAAATAGTTGAGGTCTTAAAAAATGCGAGTATCAACGAAGTGACTTAGATAACAAGTCCTATCATTGTTACCATATATATATATATATATATGTGTGTGTGTGTGTGTGTGTGTGTGTGTGTGTGTGTGTGTGTGTGTGTGTGTGTGTGTGTGTGTGGGTGGTAGTGATGTGTGTGAACACATTGAGAACAATCAAAGCATCTTTTACCTCACTAAAAGGTTTTTTACCCTGTGCATTGTATATACACCCATCATTCAACAACTAACTTATATATCCTTGTAAGAAATATATTCTCTGTTGTGTGCCTTGAGCTTTTTCATCTTACCGAAGATGTGTGTGTTTCCCTGCAGCCCTATTTCCAACAATTGGTTGTATAAGAGCAAGTTGCGTCCTTCTAGGCATAGTCGTCAATGTTACCAACATCCGCCTACTCACTTTCTCCAATTTGGGTGAGCTTTTGTGAGCATCAATAGGTTGACAAATACCTCAAGAAAATCTGCAGAGCTTGGTGTGCTCAAAAATTTCATTCAGGCTCATTTTAGCCTTTGTTTCCACTACAGACAGTACTACGCATGCAATTTCCTCCTTTCGCGCAAAATTTTTGTCAATTGCAATCTCCTATAGAGCACATCCTTACAATCTTCTTTGGGTTGTGCTACATAGCACATGTTGGTCCTACTTTGTTCTTTCTCTTTTTGAGTAGTTTTTACATCAGGTGCAATCACTTGCCATGGCTAACAACAACACAGATCTTTTCAAGATGTTCGCTGTTGCGGATAAAATGGATGGGGATAATTACAAATGTGGGCATGCATGATGTTGTTGGAAAATAGGGTTGCAAGGAAACACACACAACTTGGAGAAGATGAAGAATCTCAAGGCACACAACTGAGAGTAGTAATACTTAGTGTGCAATGAAAAGTTAGGTTTTTCCCTAGAGTGATGGGCGTATATACAATGCACAGGGGAAAAAACCTCCTAGTGAGGGAAAAATGCCCTAACGATCCTCAGTGTGTCCACACACATCACTACCACATGTTTGTGGTAACAAATCCCCCCTCGGAGTGATGCGGTGAACAAGAGCTGGCACATAATGTATAGGAAAGTGTCATGCCCAGAGTGCATGATCATTACACAAAGTGGAGTAAACAAGAAGCTTTGTGGAAAGATTCAAACTTCTCATGAGGTAATGCCTTTGTGAACAGATCTACAAGGTTTTCCGTTGTTGGCACTAAGCCAAGCTAATCTCCCATGCTAAGAGTCTCTCCCTGACATAGAATTTAAGTTGATGAAACACTTGAATATACATTTGTTAAGTCTCTTGAGTGATTGATTAATCTTTAGTACTCTTAGAGAATCTTTGTCTATTTGGCCTTGTACTTGTATCTTGTTCCCTTTAATTGTATGCGAATGTTGCACTCCCGTGATTGCAATAACTTGATTTTTACTCAAGCACTCCATCCTTATAATTTCTTAAAAATATATCTATAATTTTTTCATCTTGCATACACAAACTTGATTGAGATCTAGAATGACCTTTTAAGCTGAAAGGAAGGTCTATGCCCTCCTTGTCTGTGAAAATAGTGGACCTACTAGCCCAATGCTCTCAACTCTTTACCCACTAGCCCAATGATGCTCTCAACTTTTTACCCATGGGACGAGCCTCGAGTTGCAGTCTCTTAGTGATGAAATTAGATTTGAACTTATCTTGAACAATCTTCTTTTCTTTTTGTTTCTTTGTTCCTTAAAAATCTTAATTTTCAAAATAATCCTATTAACTCTAATTTTTCTATAAAAATTTCTTACAAAAGCTCACTGGTCTGAGTACTTTCAAGGGAGCTTCTCTTGTTCTACCTTGCACTAAAACTTGTCCACCATTTGCATTTTTGAAAAGAAACAGTACCTTTTACATAAGAGATGAGGTGGACAAAATATTCTAACATAGTCTCATTTTCTCTTCTAGATTCTACTTCCATTTTCTCTTGCACAATTCCAAGAACTCCTTCTTCTTGAGAGTTCTTGGCTATTTTTTATTTTTGTTTGCTTTTACACAATGTTTTTGAGAACTTCTCATTCTTGAGAGTTCCATGCCATTTTTTGTCCGTACCTCACTCTCGTCCTACAAACGCTCTACTAAAATCTTTATTTGGCCAAGGATAGAAATTGCACTCTGATACCACTTGTGAGGGCCATGCCAAGGACCGTCGGTTGCACCATCCCCAAATGGATACACCATGATTCTTGACATCCATCCCGCTTGAGACCGACACTAAGACGGGACTTCTCTTGCTTTTCGATGCCAACTCAAGGGGGTGATAACATTCACTTTTTCTCATATGGAACCCTTAACCCCAAAATATATTTCCTTATCGATTCAAAACTTTCCAATCAAATCCATCATACTAGATTTGAACTCTGCCTTCCAGGGTCAACATGTGAGAGTTCTCTAGTTCACCTTTGTTTCAAGGTCATTGACGTCTTTTTCCCAGTTATGATCGAGCACAGTCGTTGATGCGTTTCCCTAAGATGAGTGTAGTTACTAATTATATAAATCCCTCATTTCCAAGTTTCATCCCCACTCCGTAGATCAGAATCTCTTTCTCTCGTTCTTGACTTAACCTAATCGACAACATCAAATTGGGTTCAACATTTTGGCCAACAAATTAACCCTCTAGAATCCACCCTCCCACTGAACCATTTGGTAAATGCACCTTTTCAAGGTAGTACTATGATCCTAGAAAAAAATATTTCAAACATGTCAAACCAAGAATACAATTCAAACATTTGAAAGTAGCATGCAAATTGTTCCATACCCTTGCAAGTGTGCATTTATCATGTCGTTCTCACCTTTTTTGTGTTTTAGAATGTTATACTTCCTTTTTTCTTTAGTATTGTTAAATTTATCTAGTTATCTTTCAAACAATCACATATACTTCTCTAAGCATATCCCTATCCTCGTCCTAGGAATTTGGTATCTTGTCTCCTCCGCCATGTGTAGGGGGAGGTGGCTCCTTTACACAATTTTCAATTCCTATTTTTCTTTATCTTGTTTGGAAAAGGCTTGCAAATTAACCTACCTTAAGTTCCTTTTAGATAAATGATCCAAGAAGTAGAGCAAAGGTCCGATTGATGAAGATAATTGTGGGATAGCCCATTTAGGTTCCTAGCCTTTTCAAGGTTCATTTTTACCAAACAATTTGAAGAGTTTCTTAATTAAATCGTATCCTTCTCCCTTATCTGATCCCTTCTTGAATCCATTTTTCTTTTTCCATTCCTGTTTGCACAGCAGGCCTACCCGGACCAGACTGATTTACTAAATGCATCTGCGGGTCTCACCACCCGACCGGTCAAACTTCCATCCAATCCCAATTCCAACGCATGGAATGAATCTGAGCTCAAAAGATAGATCAATGGTTATCGATACTATCAAAAAAGGACCATCCCTCGTTGCATCCCATAGATAAGCACATACACGAGTCTTTTTAAAACATGTAAGATAAGTTTCACACTTAAAAATTATATGTTATGCTGGGGCTATCCACATCAAATCTTATCGATAAAGTTTTAATCTTAGTTGAAATTTAGAGTGAGTTTCTTGAGTTATAATCCCTTAGCTCCTATTTCCTTTTAATGTCTACTCAAACAAGACTTTGAGAAATACTATGTCTCTTGGGAGTTTAAAGTTTTGTCTCCACTTAAGTTTCAAGAGTTAATCCCGTCTTGGGCAAATCTCATTTGCTTTTCTTGTATCATTTTCCATCCATGCGGCATCTCCATGGATATGATGGGAGTTTTATGTTCAAGCAACACAACCGTCACTTCTATGAAGCTATCCCCTTAGTCCCCCCCCTACTTCGTAATCGCTAAACAAGTTTGAAGGTAGATAAACTTGAAATGAACAATGTATATGTTCTCTACAAGGACCTTTGCTTTCGTGTGAACCATGAGATGTAAACACAAAACTTTAAAATGCACCAACTTGTAATGTTAAGATAAGTATCCTCAAAACTTCCTCTTTTTTAATTGATTACCAAGAGTTGAATGATTGATTATGCAAGAATAGAACCCTTCAATGGTACTGCAAGAGTAAAAATGCAACATTCCTAAGAGTGGACAAGTTACTATAGTAAGAAATGTGCATGCAATGAAGTATGAATAATTAAAAAGTTCTTCTTTGAGATGGGATTTAGGCATGCCTTCCTACCATGGAGAGGATTATTTTCGTAGGTAAGAGTTGTTTAAGTATTTGGGGTTTGCCAATTGATAAGAGCAGAGGGAGGATAACCCTACTTGGAAGGAAAATCCTCTTCTTTCAAAGAGAACTCTTTTGGTTATAATAAAATTACCCTTCAAAACTCAACTCCTTCTTGAGAGAATTAGATATTAACTTAAGTAGGTCACTAAAACTTTTATCCACATAATTTATGCAAAATCAAGAAAACGTTGTGAGCCTTTCATAAGAGCATTTCTTTTGGAGAAAATAATTCCTCTTTTGGAAAATAAGGTTCGTTCCAAAAACAAATCCATTACCTAGTTTCTTTGATTTATGGCATTTACTTTTATAAGAGTAATTTAGGTAAGAAAAAAAAGTAACTTAAAAATTTTAAAAAAAATTATCGAGGAGATTAAGGGATAATTAAAGATATTAGTTACCATTCATTATGCATACTATCTAGGTAACTTTGATCTCCAATCACATATGGTTAAAGAGAGTGCTTTCTACCCTCTCTATGCTATATTAGTATGGCAATCTAAAGAACTTGAAATAACGAAACTTAACATAACATCGTTGGTTAGTTGTTAGTAGCGTGGTTAGTTATGATTAATAATGAACCGTAGTTAGAAGGAAAAACGAAATTAAGAAGTTATTATTCTTCCCAAACAAGCAAGGGAAATGCTTGCTTATGAAAACATGAGAGCTTAAGCATGAAAGGTAAATCACTTGATTAGGCTTTTGGCCATGGATTCTCTTAGAAAGGGTGTGTGTGTGTGTAAGAGGTGTGTGTGTGAAAGAGGCTTATCTATGGCTTACTCTCAAGTTTGCACCTTGAGAAATGAAGGAGAGGTGTAAAATGAGAAGAGTGGTCCTCTTTTTATGCACATTTTAGATAAGTGTCTTCACTTATCTTGATAGCTTATCTTCCTTATCAATAAGTTTTTCTTTACTTATCTTGCTTTTAAAAACTTCATCAACAAGTTCTTACTCACCTTATCCGTATCTTCTCTTTTCCATTTTCTTTTCTTTTTGTCTTACCTTATCTTTTCCTTTTTCTAAAATCTTTTCCTTTATGGAATTTTTATTGAGATAAAAAGCTGATTTCTCATGCATTGGTTATGTCCATGTTCCCATGGTGTAAATCGAAAGCGAATCGTGAGTGACTAGGATGCTTGGCTATAGCCCAAATTTATTCGAACATTTTTTCTTCTTTAAAAAAAATATAAAAATCGATGGCTAAGATGTGTCAGTCAAGAGTAAGGGCTAGGAGGAGGCCCTTACAAACTCCTCGACAAAAAGAAAGAGCTGTCCTCAACCCTGAACAATTAAAAAAAGCGGTAAATCGTCATCTGCAAGTTACACCTTTAGCTTGTAGGTAACAATGATTCATTCTTTGCTAATTGGCTCATCTATATAAGGCACAATCTCTCCTTCTTTCTTACAGTATTCTTACCTCCATCTTTCTCATTACCTTACTTTATGGATCGAGAGCAGGAGCTGGTTTTATCTGTGGCCATTCCTCATCAACTTGATTAGAATTTTGGCCATGGCTTCTCTTGGAGAGGGTGTGTATGTAGGAGGTGTGTGTGTGTGTGTGTGTGTGTGTGTGTGTGTGTGTGTGTGTGTGTGTGTGTGTGTGTGTGTGAAAGAGGCTTATGTAACGGAATATGGCTAATAACATTGATTGTAGCGGAATTAAAGTAACCATAGTGAGCATTTCCTTAAGAGAATTCTTAAAGAGCATAAGGAGAGTACTCGATTAAAGGTAGCAAAATGAGTATTATACCTAGTTAGCATGGCATGAACAATACTTGAGAGAGAGAGAGAGAGAGAGAGAGAGAGAGAGAGAGAGAGAGAATTAGAGAAATTGACAACAGTTGAGGACCCGATTTACTTGGATCCAGTTCCCCCTCCAAAAGGATTTTGTATTATAGATTCTCCCTTGAAGAGAGTCTTGGTACATACTTTGTGTTCCTTGAGACCTTGTTGATGCCATGAAGATGATAAGCTTCATGCACCAATATTATGCCCGTAACTAACTTGCAAAAGCATTAACTTGTCCTCGGCATCAATCCCAAGACTTCAAACACCTTCAAAGGTGGAGAGAGCTAGCAGGGAGTGAGGGAAGGGAAGAGCTGGAAGAAGAAGTAGCATACGAGAAAGAAGTACTTTTCTCACCATAGAGTACTCTTGGAGCTTGGCTTAGCATAGTAATATAGATGGTAGAGAAGATGAGCATGCCATTGAAGCTTGACTCTTGGTTGGATTTGCATTCCATAGCCAAGAGGTGCTGGTGTAGGCTCTCTACTTCTCAAGCTTGGAGAAGGAGATGGAGTTCTTGCTCAACACAATGAGAGAATGTGTGAGTGTGTGTGAAAGAATGTGCAAAAAAGAGGTCTCTTCCTTGCCTTGCTCAACCCCTCTCTCTCATTACTCTGGCTTGCATCCTATTGGCTTATGCCAAGGCTGGCAAATCATAAGTTATGGTCAAATCAAGCAATAGGGGTAGCATTTGGACAAGTGTCATTCTTTCCCCCTTTGAGAGAGAGAGAGAGAGAGAGAGAGCTTAATTAATTAATTACATGTATCTAAATTCTCATTGGACCTCCCTAAAGGCCATCAAATAAGATTCAGGCACACCATGAGGGCAGCAGGGCTAGGGGCTTGACATGTGTCCTTAATGCTTCTTCATTCTTGGGCTTACCTTGAGTGTGTGTATGTGTGTGTGTGTGTGTGTTCTCTCTTATGTCCCTACCTTTAGGGCTCTCCCCCTCCTTTGTAGGGATCATCTTTGACTTGAACATCACATGCACCTTGGTCATCAAGCATGACAAACACCTCAAGCAGCTTGGTCATCAAGCACGACAAGCACCTTAGTCATTAAGCACGACAAGCACCTCAAGCATCTTAGTCAGCTCAAGCACCTCAATCACATGCCTAGCTTTCCTAAGGTCCAAAGTACCCAAAGATCCTAGGTTTAAGGACTTTTAACACTAACCTTTGGAGGTCTTTAATGAAGCTAACCCTAAGGTATTTTAAGCTCCATTACCTTCTCATTGTTCTTTCAGTAGACCATCTCCCTTTTGCACCCTTCATGAGATGTAGCCTTCTCTCCCTTTGGTCCCTTGCTGAGATACGTCTAAAAGCACATATCTATATTCTAACTTTTGTTCCCATTCATTTTCCCACATTAAGTGATCAGTTTAATATGAAAAAAATCATTTGGGATAGGTAGATATTAGATTCTATGACACTTATCTATGGCTTTCTCAAGCTTACTCTTAAGTTTGCACCTTGAGAAATGAAGGAGAGAAGTGTAAAATGAGAAGAGAAGCCCTCTTTTTAAGCACATTTTAGGTAAGTGCCTTCACTTATCTTGCTTGCTTATCTTCCTTATTGATAAGTTCATTTTTTCCTTATCTTGATAACTTATTTACTTTCTAAAACTTCTTCAACAAGTTACTTACTCACCTTATCCATATATTCTCTTTTTATTTTTCCTATCTTTTTCTTTTTCTTTTTCCTTATCTTATCTTTTTCTTTATGCTAAATTTCTCAGAATGAAAAGCTAATTTTCCATGCATTGGATATGCCCATGTTCCCATGGTGTAAACCTAAAGTGTCTAGTGGGTAAACTTTGGTGCTTGGATTTAGCCTGAATTTACTCAATTTGTTTTTCTGAGTTGATGGATGCAGAGGCCCTTACAACAGAAAAGCTTTCATATTTAAAGATCTTGATGGCACTTAAGATGCCAGCACAGTACTGGCATGGTTTAGTCAACTGGATGACTACTTCCATGATGAAGACTTTTCCAAGCGTGGTATGGTTAAGTGTGCATCAAATCACCTTACTGATAGCATTGCACTAATGGTGGAACACCACCAAACAGCACGGTAAAAGACCTTGTACCTGGCATTCATTCAAGAAGTTGTTTTTACCCCATTTTCTATCCATATAATACAAAGCTAAAGCACGTCGCCTAAGTGATCCCCAGCCCACTGACACCAAGGTCAAGATGGGGTCCTTGATAGGTCTCTAGATCTAATAGAAACTAAAGTCTTTAACACTAGAATGGTAACCTAACAGGACATAAAAGTGTCCTTTCAGGGTTTTGGGAAAAAATTCCAAAACCATAGTAGATCCACTCATTTTGAAAAATCCTTTCATGAGCTTATAGTTCAATAACTACTACATATGGAAAAATCGAGAAACTTGTAATTTTTCTCATCCCTTGATCACTACAAGCCTCCAAAGTTGATGGACCAGTGCATTTTGCCCAAAACAGCAATTTCTTACGGCTGATTGCATATAAATAAGAGTGGAGATTTTTGTAGGACATGAGATAAAATGCTCCGTTAAATTCAATGGGTTGGTGACCAAAACATATGGTTGCTTTTACCTCACTAATTTTTTTTTGGGCAAAAAAAATAAGTACAAAAAAGTTGCATTTTTGCCATTCTGCGGACCTATCATCAAAGTTTCTATAGTCACGCTCAATACAGATACTATATACATGTTTTCTTAGTTTCCTTTGGGCCTCTGGATTCAAAAGGATCCACGGAGCATGTCAAAAGGATAATGGATCTCTTACAATTGGAACCTTGGGGGCAATGATAAAGTGCTAAATACAGCAAACATGAAAAAACTGGGTTTAGCATTATGACCTCTAGAAACCCATAGAAACTACTCAATATCTAGCCAAGTTTGTAGTCTATGATTAGATATGGTCACTACCTACAAAATACACACAATTGGCCTAAGAAACTAACAATATTGAGAAAGTTATACTTGCTACTCTAAAATGTATCGTATTCTCCAGCAATCAAAAAACTCAACCATCATCATATACTATGCTATATAGCATATTAGGTCCCCCAAAACTCAAGGAAGATTAGATTTATGTTATACATTACACTTACACAATCAAAATTGAATTTGGATATCAAGAAAGCCACCAAAAAAATCATAAAAGTGTTAATTTTGGTCAAAAAAACAGGATTATGCAATTCTTGTAAATTGGTCATAACTTTCAATTTTAACACTTAGCTCTCCCTACAAGCATCAAAACATGTTGAGAACTATGAAGGCCTAACCTCTAGCCATATAAACCTCACAAACATGAAGTTTAGAGTGGTATAGTTTCCAAAAATTGAAAAAAAAAGCCAAAAACAAGACCCGTTTTTTCACACAGTTTAGGTTCAAAAATGTTGTGCAAGAGTAAGGTTAATGGTGAGATCGATACTCAGAAAAAAATGCTAAGTTTTTTTCAGCTCATAAGGCAACTTTGTGGATATATAGCACCTAGAAATTCATTTTCATACTCTTCAAATAATTCAAGCAAAATGGTCACTTAACAGGAAACAAAAGTGTTCAAGGACATAAAAGTGTCCTGTTACCATTCTAGTGTTAAGTAAGAAAAATCCTGAAAATAGACCTTTGCCATTGGCAATGGCTTGGGACTATAGCCCTAGAAAAGACCTAGTCATGTCTCGCAAACGGAAACAAGATAAATCTAAAAGTTCAAAAAAAAAATCGACCCTAAAACTTCTGTAAATGGGCTAAGGTATCCTCGTCCATCCAATGTTTTTTCTCCTATGCATAAGTGAGGGCACAGCCGTTGGTGGGACTCCTCTTCCACTGAAGAAGTCTTTTAACGTTAGTGCATGGGGATGGATAGTTACATGACTAATCATGTCCACCCATCCATGATCGACAACCTTAGTCGATCCCCACTTACCACCCCGCACTTACACATGCTTCTTTGTTATTTAATTACTACCACCTTCTTTCAACATTTAAAATAATAGTTTATTTTGACTTTTTGACACGGTGATTCATTAAAACAGGTATTGAAATCTACATAAAAAACAATCTTTAGCAAACAAGCATCTTTAAACTTAAGACAAGGTACGATCACTTAGAATATTCTTTGAAAAACCTGACTCGAACTCAACTTGTTTCAAGCACACCTATACATGGGTGAAAAACGTTACCCTTTCTTATTTATAGTCCATGGTGGAAAAGCATCACCCAAAGTTCGGGACACCCATACGCCAAAACTAGTTGCCCATAGAATCGGGTGGTTCCCCTAGGAAAAAAATAGTATTCTAAGACATGTAAAAAACATACACATGTACGGGGTAAAAACTCCTCATACATGGAGGTAACCGACTCATCCGTGGTTGAAAAGCCATCATAACTCATCACCTGAAGTTAAAATATTTTGAGGAATCAGAGGTGTTTTGAGACAAGCTGCTGTCTTAAGGATGATCAACCATTTCTGTCTTAGATCAAGCAGGCTATCCCAACCATCTTTCCTAGATTACAAACAATTGCACAATGGTTTCTTAGAAGATAACCTTCTAGTTTTTGGCCAATTTTATATTTTCTTAAGTCCTTATCCACTCTTTAACGAATACATTGTTATCATTTAGAAAGAATTTGAATTACTTATAACATAATTATAACGAAGACCCACCTGGGATTGGTCGGGTATTCACTGAAGCTCTGGGGCCCGAACACGCTCGTCCGTTGGTCTACTACTTGGAACGACCTCATGATTGTGTGAGGCCCTAGCCCTCTTTATAATACTACCATCATCTTTAGTTGGCTAGTTCGCCCAGGTCCTCTTGGGAGCCATGAAATTTATCTTTATAAAAAGTACATCTAATCATTAGGTAAATGATCAAAACCCGATTTTACCATTCCTTATTGTACTTCCATGACTTAACCTAATTTTCAGATCCCTGGGGTAATTTAACTGATTATAGAAGACTCTTGTGGTTAAATATCATTCTCGTAACTCTTTATACCTTAGTTTAGCCATAAGAATTCATGATTAATTTTTGGAAACTAATCTGCTAGCTTTTATTGTAATTTTTTACTTATTTATATATATAATATATTTTTATGCTAGCTTCCTTATAGGGTTTCTAGGCTCTACTAATTATTTTAATTAATTTTCAATAAAAGAACATGGCTTTTAGGACAAGATAATTAGCAAAACTAATTAGCTATTTATGAGCTAATTATCTCAAGTTATTAAAACTTAGAAATTTTGTGAAAAAATTCTTATTAAATTTTAAACATGTTTGCTAATCATCTTGAATGATTTTCAATTAAAAACAAATTTTTAGGTCAAGATAATCACTAAAATTAATTAACTATTTATGAGATAACTATCTTGGATTATTGATGCTTAGATATTTCTCTAATAACTATCTCATTAACTTTTAAATATATTTGTTAGTTATCTTGATTAATTTTCAGCCAAAAACAAGGTTTTTAGGCCAAAATAATAACCAATATTAATTATATATTTATGAGCTAATTATCTTATATTATTAAAACTTATATCTTTCTTTGATAAATATTTCATTAACTTTTAAACATGTTTGCTAATTATCTTAATTAATCTTCAATAAAAAATAGAGTTTTTAAGCCAAGATAATGAGTGAAATTATTTAACTAATTATGATCTATTTATCATGGGTTTGTAACATCATAATCTATCTTTGATAATTATTTGACTAATTAAAAGACTATATTTTTTTTATTTTTCTATCATATTTAAACTTAAAATAGATAGATTTTGCTTAATTAAATATTAAAATTATTGAAAAATAATGACACAATTTCCAGAGCTTCTTATCATTGTGCACCAACTTTGGAAATTAATTTGTAATCAACTAAGCTTAATTACTATAGTTCTCTTTAATTAAGATCAAAATTAATCAATTTCAATCCTAATATAGGTCAATTATTAATTATATTACTAATCATACTTACGGATTAAATAATCAACAATCTAATAATATATAAGAAAGTAATTAATAGTAGAGAAAAGTCTAATATTCTCTAATTTTTAAAAAAATAGACATACATTAATATCATGTACTAATTAACTGAGTTTAGCACTAGTTACCTCGCTTAACCACTAGAGTTTTTTGCTTTCTTAGAAAATTTTGTGAAGAATATCTCTAAGAACGAGAGATTTTTGGCGAGGACTTCAAGTCTGAGTGTAATTGTGAAGCTTAAGGGCTTATTTAAAAATTTTATTGGCACACAGAGGCAGTTTCTTACAGGTCAAGCAACCTCCCAACTCCATCTAGCACTACATGCTACTAAATTGGTCTTTGGCAGGTCCATGATGGTCCCTCCCAGCACCATCCTCTTTAAGTTTCAATTGTGCTGATTTTCATGCCCATTTTTTGCTTTATCGACAAATATCTTAAAAATATCTAGTAGGTTACGATAAAAGTCTTGTGCTTTAATGATTACTAAAAGCCTTCAATTATTTTTGAAAATTAAACTAACTGTGAAAAATTCCAGAGCCAATAGTGGGGTCAACTTTTACCCGAATATAATTTTGAAAATTCCTAGCTATAATAACCTTTGCTATAATTGGGCAAGTTACCATTGATCTTTTAGAATCAAGCCTCTTTGAATAGGCTTTGTACGTTTTACCTTAGTTAGAACAACTAGAAATCTTACATCGCCAATGGGATTTAATTTGCCAAGGTAGAGAAGATGTGCATGCTTACAATGACCCGTTTTGGAATTGTCGCATTAAGCTTCAAGCTATTGAACATGTTAGCCGTAGGAAATTAAAGCGTAAGTATATATCTAGGTTAGCACTGCAAATTAGTGATGAAGTGGACATGTTTGAGCCAGATTCACTATCAAAGGCCATCAATTTGACACTCGATGCGAAGAAAATGAAAGGCGGACATTAACTTCATGTTGATCAAGCTGCTAACAGTAACCGTAACAAGAAAGTTCCTTCCTCTACTAACTTTGACAAGAACAAAAATCAAAGTCGTACCTTCTTCAAGAGATGCAGATTTGACAACTCTGCTATATCTTCTCAACCTCATGGCACCAATAACCCCATGTAGCAGAGGGACAACCAAAATCCTTCCAACAATCAACGCCCTAATCAATCATCCAACGGTAATAAGAAGGTGAAATGTTACAAATGCTTTCAGTTTGGCCATTATGTAGATAAGTGTCCAAACAACCCTACTATTAAGAGCAATTGTCGCTCCAATAGCCAATCTAATGGAGTCGCACACAACCACAAGCAAAGACCATTCAATAACAACCGCCCAAACGGTGCACAAATTAATCTCATCGAAGGTGCTAATCCCAACAATAATGAAGTTGAGATCAATTATGGTGAGGGCTATGATCCTAAGTATGATGTCAATGACGATCCTTCTCCAGGTATTCCTATACCTCCACACACTCTTCTCAAAGTGAAAGACACAATTAAAGGTGAAGATATCACAATTCTTTTAAATGATGATAGTAGCCATAATTTCATCTCTACACGACTCGCACAACAACTATCTCTTTCACAACTATCTTCACCCCAAAAAGCAAAAATTGTTTTTAATAATCAACATTTTAACTGTAAAACTCAAGTCAGTGTTGAAGTTTGCATTGGTGAATTTTCTCACATACGTATATTTATAGTCGCACCCTTGTATGGTATTGATATGAGTTTTGGATGTCGTTTTGACATGAATTTAACCCACCAATCAATTACAAGTTAAAACACGCACTTTAACTCTCACCCCCATGAACACAAAACCCACTCCATCCAAGCAATCCTAGAACACCAAAAATTCCCACTACTCTCTCACACTCGAGCCAAACGAGCAATTGAAAAGCAAAGAATAACCTATCTAGTGCTTGTAAACCAACTTTCTGCTCAAACCAAAACTTCTCAAGACTCTTCACACGATGAATTTCTCTCACAATTTAAACATTGTTTCATGCATAATTTGCCTCCTAGAATACCACCATCACGTCCTGAAGACCATAAAATTGATATTATCTTGAGTAGTGAACCTCCTTGTAGACCACCATACCATGTAAACCCAACCGCACATAGGGAAATACAAAATCAAATCACATACTAACTTGATCGGGGACTTAGTAGACCTAGTAGTTCACCATACGAGCTCCAATACTTCTTGTTAAGAAGAAAATGGGAACCTTTTGTATGTGTATTGACTACAGGGTTTTAAAACGATCACCATTAAGAATATATTTCCTATAGATCTACTGGACAAACTCAAAGGGGCAAACATCTTTAGCAAAATAGACCTTAATTCAGGGTTTCACCAAGTTAAAATGTTTGAAGAAGATATCTACAAAACTGCCTTCAGAACACAAACATGGTAGTATGAATTCCTTGCCATGCCATTTGGTCTGACAAATGCACCAACTACCTTCACTCGTATGATGAACCAAATTTTCATTGACCATCAAGATTTTGTCATTGTAATTTTTTGTGATATTTTGGTGTTTACAAAATATGAGTAAGAACATAAGGAGCATTTAAAACGTACCTTTGACCTTCTATCACAAAACCATCTATACTTGAATCCTAAAAAGAGTTTATTTTTCCAATCGAAAATAAAATATTTGAGACACATTTTATCAAGTAAGGGAATACATGTAGACCCCAAGAAAATTGACGCTATAAAAGCATGACCTAAACCCAAAATGCATTTAATAGTCTTACCATCCAAATTTTTGTGCTACTTTTGTGGCAAAAAAGCATAAGCTAAACAACCAAAAATGTGCATGTGATCAATAGATGGCTTCTTATCATGCCATGCTTCATATGGAGTCATAGATTGCAAAGCTTTTGTAGGACACCTGTTGAGTACATAAGTAGCACACATGATGTCCTCAAGCCAAAATGAATGTGGTAAAGCTTGAATCTTGACCATACATCGTGCCATCTCGTAAGCGACCTTTTTTTCTTTCAAAAATACCATTTTGTTAAGGTGTATACGACATTGTACATTAGTGTTTTATCCCACGAGACATATACTCCTTCCCTTGATCTAAACGGAGGGTACCCATAATACATTTAGAGACATTTTTAGCTATAGGTAAAAATTGCTTGAAGCACATGAATACTTCGACTTAGCTTTAAGCGGATATACCCATGCATGCATGGAGTAATCATCAATGAAAGTCATGAAGTAAAGGTAATTGCCCGAGGACGGAGTTTGCATAGGCCCAAAAATATCACTATGCACAAGTGGCAATCTGCATGTGCCCCTTACTGAACCATCCTCTGCAAACTTTGAACGTTGCATCTTACCCAAAATACAGCCTTCATAAACATACTTCATAGGTGCTTCAAAAGGCAACAAAGAAGCAACCATACCAGATTTTTGCAAACGCAACAAACTGACAAAATTCAAATGCCCAAAACGTGCATGCCAAAGCTTGCATCTGAAACAACCTTCGAATCCATAAATGAATTTGTTAAATTCTGTCCATACTTGTCATACAAAGTGAGCTTATACAACCAATGACATACATTGCCAGATGCAACAATTTCATCACAAAAATTGGAATCATGAATTGTACATTTGTCATCCATAAATTTCACAACAAGACCAATTCTAGCAAGTGCAGATAAAGACAAAAGGTTCTTTTTTTCCCCACGTACATAGAGTGCATCAACAAGTGTAAAGAACTACCAGTCGTAGCAGTCAATACAATCTTTTCAACTCCCTTGATCAGATAAGAGGCACTGTTGGCACAAGTGACCGTATTCCCATGAGTGACAGCCTCAAGAGAGGTAAACAAGTCACGATATGAGATAATGTGCTTTGTAGCACCACTATCAAAGTACCACACATGTGAATCCACAACAACTGACATACATGCATCATGGACATAAGGATCAAAAGTGCATTTTTCGCTATGTGCGCACTCTATATCTACATCAGCATCACAATCTCCTTTCATAAAAGATAGCCTCTTGCTTCTTGGTCTCTTTTGCCATCAATTTCGAACATTGCTTAATCAAGTGATCATTAGACTTACACTAATAACAATGCATCTTCTTCTTGCCTTTTTCACCAGAATTCCCAGAAGAGGTGTTGCCAGCAGATGCATTAGGAACACGTGATTTGCCACTCGCTGAAGAACTATGAGAAGTGGCTACGTTGTTGTTACCACCTTTCATTTGAGCATCAATAAAATCTTGTTCAATTGCACATTGTTAAGCCCTTTTTTTTCTTGAAAGTGACTCCTACAGGAGCAATGTGCATAATGCATCAAACTTGACAACATCAAGATTTCCTTGGGTCATAGTACTAGCAAAAGTTTGGTAAGAATCTAGCAAAGCATCAAGAACAATTTGCACACGTGAACTATCATAAATGATTTTCTCATTAATATCCTTGATACAAGCAAGGAAAGTGTCCATGTCATCTTCCTCATGTATAATCTTCGACTCCAACTCTTTACGCAACAAATTTTTTTTAGCCTCATTGAGACTTGAATAAAGACCAATTAGAATATCCTAAGCTTGTTTAGCTGATTTAGTTGAGAGAATGTGAGAATTAATAGTGCGCTTCATAGATAAAGCAATCAATGCATGAGCATGTGAATCTCTAACATCCCAACAAGCTTGCTCAACTGTAGGCAAAACAGCTCTAACAGCAACAATCATGCCACCAAAACCTGCAACATCCTCAACAAAGCATCAAGAAAAAATTTCACAAGGGAACTATCAAAAATGATTTTCTCATTAATATCCTTGATACAAGTAAGGAAAGTGTCAATGTCATCTTCCTCATGTATAATCTTCGACTCCAACTCTTTACGCAACAATAAAATTTTGGCCTCATTGCGACTTGAATAAAGACCAACTAGAATATCCTAAGCCTGTTTAGCTGATTTAGATGAGAGAATGTGAGGAGTAATAGTGCGCTTCACAGATAATACAATCAATGCATGAGCATGTGAATCTCTAACATCCCAATAAGCTTGCTCAGCTTTAGGCAAAACAGCTCTAGCAACAACAATCATGCCACCAAAACCTACAACATCCTCAACAACACCTGCATTTAAAGAATCCAGACGTACATCAATCCCCTACACAACATTCCAAGTGCCCTTTGGCACAAGAACATGTTGCATCATGTAAGCCCACATTGGGTAATGGTCCCCAGTGGCAAACATCTTGAACACATCTGTGTTGTTGGGACAAAAAGCATGCGCAATACTGCTTGTAGTGGAAACAAGGACCGAAATGAGCCCGAATCATAATTTTGAGCAGACCAAGCTCATCGAGTTCTCCCAAAGTATTGGTTGACCTACTGACGCTCACCAAAGCTCACCCAAATCGAAGAAAGTGAGCATGCGGGTGCTGGCGGCGGTGACGACTATGCCCGAGAGGATGCAACGTACTCTGATACCAATTGTTGGAAATAGGTTTGAAGGAAAACACACACAACTTGGAGAAGATGAAGAAGCTCAAGGCACAAAACGGAGAGTAGTAATACTTAATGTGCAATGAAAATATAAGTTAGTCCTAGAGTGATGGGCGTATATACAATGCACGAGGGAAAAAACCTCCCCGTGAGGGAAAAAATGCCTTGAGTCCTAAGTGTGTTCACACAGATCACCACCACATGTATATGATAAAAGGTTCAACCTGTTAGTATGTTAAAGGGCGTTTAGAATTTTGTACAGGGCATTGATGTATGTCTGCCTTCTGTGGATACAAGCTCTGTTGAGGATGTTGCAGGTTTTGGTGGCAGGACTGCTGCTGCTAGAGCTATTTTTCCTACAATTGAGCAGTCTCGTTGGAATGTTAGACATGCACATGCTCATGCATTAGTTGCATTATCTATGAAGCACACTACTACTCCTCACAAGCTCTGTTGAGGATGTTGCAGGTTTTGGTGGCAGGACTGCTGCTGCTAGAGCTATTTTTCCTACAATTGAGCAGTCTCGTTGGAATGTTAGACATGCACATGCTCATGCATTAGTTGCATTATCTATGAAGCACACTACTACTCCTCACAATCGCTCAGCTAAATAAGCAAAACATGCTTGTGATATTCTGGCTGGTCTTTATGCAAGTCGCAATGAGGCTAAAATTGCATTGTTGCATAAAGAGCTGAAATCGAAGATTATGCATGAGGAAGATGAAATGGACACTTTCCTTTGCTGGTATCAAGGATATCAATGAGAAACTCATTTCTGTAGGTGAAGTCATTTCTGACAATTCACTTGTGCAGATTGTTCTTGATGCATTGCCAAATTCTTACCAGACTTTTGCTAGTACTTGGAGACATATGACCCAAGGAAATCTTGATGTTGTCAAGTTTGATGCATTATGCACATTGCTGGTGTAAGAATCACTTTTAAGAAAGAACAGGGCTAAACAAGGTGCATTTGAATAGGCCTTTCTTGCTGCTCAAAGAAAAGGTGGTAACAAACAATGTAGCCACTTCTCATGGTTTTTTAGCAAGTGGAAAATCACATGTTCCTAATGCTTCTGCTGACGTCACCTCGTATGGGAATTCTGGTGAAAAAGGCAAGAAGAAGATACGTTGCCATTATTGCAAGGCTAATGATCACCATATTAAGCATTGTCTTAAATTGACGGCAAAAGAGGCCATGAAGAAAGAGACTGGTTCCACTACAAGTGGAGCTATTGAGTCTTTTATGAAAGGAGATTGTGATGTTGATATAGATGTAGAGTGGGCATATACTGCAAAATGCATTTTTGATCCTTCTGTCCATGATGCATGTATGCAAGTTGCTACGGACTCACATGTGTGGTACTTTGATAGTGGTGCTACAAAGCACATCTTTCATTGATGATTACTCTAGGCATGCATGGGTATATCCACTTAAAGCTAAATCCGAAGTGTTCATGTGCTTCAAGCAATTTTTGGCTATGGCTAAAAATGTCTCTAAATGTACTATGGGCACCATCCATTCAAATTGAGGGGGGGAGTATATGTCTGATGAGTTTAATGCATTTCTCGCTAGTCGTGGGATAAAACACCAATGTATAGTGCCGTTAGCAAAATGTTGTTGCCGAAAGGAAAATCAGACTGCTTACAGAGATGGCACGATGTATGGTCAAGAGTCAAGCTTTGCCACATTCATTTTGGCTTGAGGCTATTATGTGTGCTACTTATGTACTTAATAGGTGTCCTACGAAAGCTTTGCAATCTATGACTCTTTATCAAGCATGGTATGATAAGAAGCAATCTATTGATCACATGCGCGTTTTTGGTTGTTTAGCTTATTCTTTGGTGCCACAAACACAATGTAGGAAATTGGATGATAAGGCTGTTAACTGCATTTTTGTTGGTTACAATTTGAAAGCAGAGGTTATAGGCTATACCATCCGCAAACAAAACGTATCTTGGTTTCAAGAGATGTTGTCTTTGTGGAAGATTCTGTTCAGCCTTTGTTGTCATGTACTAGAGACAATAATGTAAGCTCACGGGATTGGATGGCTGCTATGCAATCAAAATATGATGCACTTATAGAAAATGACATGTGAGTTTTATGTGATTTGCCTCCCGGCAAAAAGGCCATTGATACAAAGTGGGTTTACAAGTTGAAACATAAGCCGGATGCTGAGATTGATTGCTACAAGGCTTAAGTTGGTGAAAAGGGTTATGCACAACAGAAAGACATAGATTATGAAGAGACTTTTGCTCCCACTTGTCCTATGACTACTGTGCGTTTTCTATGTGCATTGGCAACTTACTTTGGATGGGATGTACATCAATCAGAAATTGTTACTACTTTCTTGAATGGTGATATATTTGAGGAAGTTTATGTAACATAGCCTCATGGTTTTGTCAAGAAAGGACAAGAAGATAAAGTGTTCAAATGTAAGAAAGCTTTGTATGGGTTGAAGCAGTCTCCTTGTGCTTGGCATGAGAAAGCTAACACTCATTTGGTTAAACGAGGCTTTCGTAAAACAGTCCAACAAAAAGCACTTTGTACGTAAAGCGTGAGGGTGATGTATTTCTCATCGTTGTTCTATATGTAGATGATTTGTTGATTATTGGTATGAATGAGATACACATTGCTAAATTCAAGGCTGATTTGAATGCTACTTTCAAGATGAAAGACTTGGGTCTTTTGCATCATTATTTGGGCAGACAACTTAAGTAGCGTGATGGTGGTATTGCCTTGTGTCAAACAAGCTACATAGAGACATTATTATGTAAGTTTGGGCTTGAGGACTGCAAACCTATTGCTCCTTTGAAATCGAGTCTTCATGATGTTGGTGATCCTGCTAATGTCACTCTTTATCAGACTGTTGTCGAATGCCTTATTTATGTATACAATACGAGGCTCGATATTCAATTTGCGGTCTCACAGGTGAGAAGATTTATGCATAGCCCAGGGTCTAAGCATTGGCAGGTTGTCAAGAGGATTTTTCGCTACTTGAGTGGCACATTATATCTTGGCTTTTTTTTATCCCAAGGAGGGATCATTGCCATTGGATTTACATGCTTTTTCAAAATATGATTGGGCTGGTTGTTATGACACGGGAGTGTCCACAAATGGTTTTTGTTTCATGCTTCGCACTTCATGCATATCATGGCTAAGCAAGAAGCAACATACTGTGGCCACTTCCAATTGTGAAGCTCAGTACATGGAAATCTTCATAGCTACGATTCAGTGTGTATGGCTCAGACGCCTTATGGCTGACTTGGGTATTGGACAGGACACTGCCAACACCATCTACATTGACAATCAGAGCGCATTGGTAGTTGCGAGGAACCCAATTTTTCATGTGCTCACAAAGCACATTGAGATGCATTATCACTATGTCAGAGAGAGACTCTCAGCAAGAGCCATCAGCTTGCTTATGTGTCAACACGCGACAACCTTGCATATCTTTTCACAAAGGCATTGCCTCGTGAGAAGTTCGAAGCTTTCCGCAAAGCTTTGGGCTTACTCCCCTTGTGGATCGATCATGTCCTCAAGGCATGGCACTTCCCTACACACTATGTGCTAGCTCTCGTTCATCGAATCACTCCTAGGGGAGATTTGTTACCATATATATGTGTGGTAGTGATGTGTGTGAACACACTTAGGACCGTCATGGCATTTTTTTCCTCACTAGGAGGTTTTTTCCCTGTGCATTGTATATATGCCCATCATTTTAGGGCTAGCTTATCTTTCCATTGTGCACTAAGAAATATACTCTCTGTTGTGTGCCTTGGGCTTCTTCATCTTCTCCAAGCTGCGTGTCTTTCCTTGCAACCCCGTTTCCAAGAATCATTAACTGCACACATATACAAGAGAACATCCATTTCTTGCACTTTCAGATTTTACATAACTCATATGATATGGAGATGGCGGACCAAGATCATAAGTCCCAAACTGCCCTATCATTTAGATGATGTTTAGAAATTCAAAAGTTACCAATATTTGGAGCGCTTATCGATCGGTTGTTTCGTCAGCGAGCTCATATTGGATATAACATGCTAGTAATGACAGGCCGATACTAACGCGCAAACAATGACAATGCCTGTTGAGAGAGAGAGAGAGAGAGAGAGAGAGAGAGAGAGAGTTAAAATACTTTTATTACAAAGCTTAAAAAATAACCTTAAAAAAACTTTAAAAGAAATCTTAAAAAATATCTGCACCTGCAGGCAGTGCCAATAAAGTCTTTTGCTGGACGAATTTCACCCGTTACGTTGCACTTGCGAAGCTTGATGCATTACGTGAGTTCAATCTTCATCTGAGGAAGTGCAGCACCAGAGGAAGCCAAGTAGAGGGGCGCAAACGCTCTGGGCATGGCATGGCGGATGCCAAGGACATCCTAGGGTTACCAAAGAGCGCCTTCGCCGCAGAAAAGCCCAAGAAGCCTCCCAAAGATGTCCCTAAGAAGCCCGATGGAGTCTCCCGTGAGGTACACACACACAGAGAGAGAGAGAGAGAGAGAGAGAGAGAGAGAGAGAGAGAGAGAGAGAGAGAGAGAGAGAGAGAGAGAGAGAGAGAGAGAGAATTAAACCTTTGCGCTACTTTCGGATGAAATTAACGATTCTGTGGTAGCTAAAGTCAATGCCAGGGTGCGAAGAGGGCGTTGCAAGTCTGCATCATAGAGGGGGATGAGTAGTCATGCAACATACTTATTACATATATGGCAGCATGGCGGGATTTTTTGCACATACATATGTGAGAAAACGCAGACACACTTTTCTTTTGGGTAAGAAAATGCGCGCCCGCGCGCACACACACACACACCCCAAAAGACGAAGAAAAAGCATATAGTTCTCCATAGAAAGAAGGGAAAAGGCACCAGGCCATGTTAAGCAATAGAGTATGATAATGTACTCATATTTTGTATTCAAGAGCAGTACTCAAACGACTGTGTGCTGCCTTCATGTGGACACATCACATTTTTATGTGTAATGCACCTTGTTTGTGTCATTTAATGCCATGTCAAGCATGCTGGAATTGCTTTGTTCCATAGTAGGCTTAATAGATACCTTTTGAAAACCAACTCATTGTGGGATTATGTGTACATATATGATATAATGTCTACGTTTTTTATCAAGTCCATTGAATATCGATTTTTTATCAGGTTTATGCTCTTACCGGAGGATTGCCCCCCATTATGCCTGCTTTGGACACTTCTTTTTTAAAGAAACGACCTGTAGCTAGTAGCAAGAAGGTAAGTTTTTTCATTTCTAAAACATGGTTAGAATCATTTGAAAGAAAATACCATGCCTGATTACAGTCATTTTAATGATTATGATGAATCTTTATCTTGCACTTCCCCTTAACAGGGAATTTGGGCTTCTGTTTTAGGTGTATATATCAAGTGAAAGCTAATGTTTAGCAAAGTTTGTCTTTTGTGGATGAATATCATCTTGATGGATGCTTCAAGATTGACGAGTTTAGAATATATAACAAGAAGATGTTTTTTTGTGCCCATGTACCTCTTGTTCTCTTTCTTCATGTACCTCTTGGTTTTGGGACATGTATCTCCCGGTCTCTTTCTTCAAATTGATAACCTTAGGGGACTAGTGTGAGCGCTACACCATCGAACTACCATCACCACTTCAAGAATGCTGTTTGTTGAACTAGGTCTCTACCATACAGGAGCTCATGGATTATGCCGTGGTTGGTTACAAAGTAATGAAGGGAATAATTTAAAATTGAGACAACTACACATAATCCTGGAGGCTGGATCACAATGCTCAAATTCTAGGAATTCTCACGACATTTGGACTCTGCTTGCACGGTCTCGCTCGACTACTTGCCAACGAGATACTCTTCAACAAGAAGGCAAGTGCTTCGAATGTTTCCGAACGGGATACACGTCTTATGTATGTCCTTATAAAGGTGATAACCTCTTGGGCAACCTCCCGCTAAGAAAGCAAGAACCACATTGAGACTTTGCTCCAGACATCTATGCAATTTGTGTACTCGATGCTTCCAGGCAATTGTAAAGAGCTTATGGAAAAACTTGTGAGCACAAAGCACTTGTCTTCTTCTCTCGCGTACCTTAGCAAAAGCCGTGTCCAGATCCTGAACGTACCTGTTTCAAAAATCTTATCCTTGGTGCTTAGAATAGGTGGAACCTTCTTACGACCCTTAATGATCTCAAATGGCGCCTTCCCTGTAGACATATGTATTGTGTTGTTGTAGGCAAACTCTACCAAAGGCGAATGCTTCTCCAACTGAGCCTTATGATCAGAGATATAAGCTTCAACAAATCCAAAATCAATGAATTCGCTATCTCCAATTGCCGATCTATCTGTTGGTGGAACGAGGATGAGAATTGTAGCCGCGTACCCATATTCTCTCAGATTGCCCTTCAAAACAAACTAGTAAAACGGGGATCTCTATCTAAAACTATAGATTGAGGCATGTCATGTAGTCGAAATATCCGTGAAACAAACAGTGTAGCCAAATGATGTGGCTTAACCGTCTTCTTGATTGAAACAAAATGACATGCTTATTAAATCTGTCGATGACTGTCCAGTTGCCATAGTGTCCATTGTGAGTCTTGGGAAGATAAAAAATGAAATGCATCGCTATACTTTCCCAAGGTCAGCTAGGTATAGGTAAAGGTTGCAAAAGACTTGTTGGCTTATGTGAAACCGGCCCGTAGGGCGGTAGACTTTGGCTTTCACCCGAAACTTTACTTTAGACTTTAGGACACAGAGAAATTTTGCAAATAAAAGCCTGCTGTTGGAATTAACACTTCACACACACGGCTTGGAAGCTAGAGCGCTACCAAGCAGACGCCGACAACGTGTTGCCCCAAAGACTGGCGCCCCTTTCGCCATTTCTTTATTCTTATCAAAATGGGGATAAAACCTGCGAGTTGTCCCGCATAGACCGGGCTGAAAAGACCTGTTTTGGCCCGATTTCGGTAGCATAACCGTACTAGGAAGCTTCACAGACAAAATCCCCATGCAATGGATGACTTTCCCGGCGCATACAAGCACTTTCCCAAACCTGGCGAGAATTTGTAACACGCTGAATTCTCTGTTTTTTGCCCCGAAAATGGACCAGATCGCATGTACAATGATCCCCTCGCTTCCTTAAACTCCTGGGGAAATAAGGATCAATTAGGGCCAAAACCCTAAACCTGCAAAAATACACAGCAGGCTGTAATTCACTGTTTCGGGCTCCATTTTGCGTGTTGGTCGCATCCATAGCAAGCCCTCGAGCTCCCGCACCTGTAGGGCTACTTGCCCTTTGAATCGGACGAGATTTCTTGCGTGAAATCTCTCCAAATTCACCCGTACCTGCGGGGGATCAACAACTAGCTAATCTAGTACCTGTGTAAGAGGCTCTTGCCTCGGCAATCGCGCATGAACCCACACAATTGTACATACTGATGAAAAGCCCTCGAGCGGGACATCACGTTTATATATTCAAAGGGGGAGAGAGATGCACGAGAGCGGAATCATCGCGCTATATAAGACAAGCGAGGATGCAAGCTTTCCATTAAAGCTGTGAAACCTGTACCCACTACTCACCCTCAGCCTCCTCTCTCAAAATGGGCGTCCCCTCTTCATGCTGGACTTGGCAAATAGTTCACAGACCGCCATGTGTCGAGTTTGCCTCTTTTGAGTTAATTTCCTAGTACCCACCGACTTATAAGTGTAGCGAGGGGCCTAAATGACTTTGAATTGAGCCTAGACACCCTTTTATTGCTCGGATTCTAGTGGCGGCCGGTCTCGTTCAATATGACATAAATGACATATCCTAGCCTCTGCTAGTACTCCTCGAAATCTACCAATCTCGATCTGAAGCTGATGCGGGGATGTGCGTATTTGGCCAATAACACACCGTATCCCATGAGATAAGTGTGTATCCATGTTTCTAGGCCTCGTCACAAATCCGTCCTCCATGAGTTGGAGAAGATGCTCTCTATAGAAAGCCATCTTCGTGTCTAACTCCCGTATCGGCTGTATCCATGTACTCCTGGTATCTAGTTGAATCAATTCGTGACGTATGAGTCTAGTGATCTCTGTCCGAGTGATAGATAGGGAGGGTGTTGTAACAATCTCAGACTTTGTAAATAATTAATTTATTTACGAGAAAATAGTTATCTTATTAGTTGTGTGCACATCAGAATAGAACTAGCAGTTCTAGGGCCTTAGGTGCGCCCAAAACTTGGGCTTGAGCACCTCAGGGAGACCCTAGCAGAAAATACCATGAAGCCCTAGTGATTGGGAATTCGGGTCTTCAATAAGGGGTAGATAGTAGCCTCAGATTTCAAGTTGAGAAAAGTACGTGTGTTGTCACAAGAACGACACCACGTGCCAAATAGAATTGAACACACTGAACAAACTTTTAGCACTTCAATAACAATTGAATAGAAAGAGAGAGATGACACGCGACACGGAGTGGCGGAATTCCACCCCAGAGAGTATTGGCCCCAAACCTTGGCGCCCCTTTCGATATTTCTTTATATTGCATCAACTCAGTACAAGCCGGTACTCCAGACTTTGCAGCTTCTCCAGGAAGCATGCTAGCATGGCCTCATATTTAAAGGCCCTAGGCCCCAAAAGCAGTTTACATGAAAAGCCTTCAAACTCGAAAGCTTCTGGTCCAAAAGCAATGCCAAAACGTTGCCAGCATAAATTACGAAATTCCGTACAAGTGCCACGTCAGCAATGTACAATGCGTTTTGCGGAAATCTGCCACATCAACACTGTCATCGCAAAATCCGGACTGTCTTTATAGGTGCCACGTCATCAGTTTTTGCACAAGTCTTTCAGTGTGTGTGTGTGGGTCCTGCTTTATTTTAATTCTTTATGTCACTTGGGTCCCATCGGACAAGGTCTTATAAGTTGGTAGGTGAAACGAACGTAGGGATTGGATCTCCCGGCTACACAGACCGCCTATAGACACGCATCGGACGAACCACCCGACCATAGCCACCATCCGGCAGCTCCCCCGTACTGGGGCCACCGTCCGAGGAGGTAGGTGTGCACCTGTAAGACCGGGCGTCCCATACCACCCGGCCTCACCTCCTCGAGGTGACCTCGCGCACTCCTAGCCTCGTAGGCTCACCACTGGCCTTTGCCAGTGGGGTCGATAATTGCAAATGAGGCCTTGGCCTCCCTTTTATAATAATGGCCGACCACACTGGCCGTGTTCACACTAAGTCCGCACGGACATTGGATACCCATCCCGACGACGTTTGGGCTAGATCCCCTCTCCTGTGAGCGGGACATAACATACCTCTCCCCTTAAGAACCATTGATGTCCTCATCAATGAAGTGGGGATACTGAGCTTTCAGAGCTCTAACTGGTTCCCAAGTAGCAAATCTTTCAGATTGACCCTTCCATTTAATTAAGTACTTGTCATAAGCCTTTTGGCGCAAATGATGGGTACGATGATCTTAAACTGCCTTTGGTTCTCGAGGAATATACTCAGTTTGCATATCTTGCCATACATTTTCCTCGATGGGCACAACAACGTCGGCTTCGTCCAATTTTACTTTAAGGCGGTTGACATGAAACACTGGATGTGCACTAACATCCGAAGGAAGAGCCAATTTATAGGCAACCTGGCCAATTTTCTTTGTGATCAAGAATGGACCACAATATCAAGCTGAAAGCTTATAATGCTTTCCCGTTCGCATAGTCTTGGAATCCTTGGGTATCTTCAGATAGACGCATTGTCCCACATCTAGAGTCCTGGGAGATCTCTTTTGCTTAGCATGAGTAGTGACTCGATCACGAGCCGTTCTTATACTATTTTTAGCCAATTCGAGTATTTCTTGCATGTTATACAAGAAATCACGAGCTTGGCGTTCCTTGGCTTTCTCTAAGCCAATAGCAATTGGAGATTTAGGCTCAAATCATACATCAGCATGAATGGGCTAAATCCAGTAGCAGAATGCTTGCTATTATTATAGGCAAACTCTAACTGTGGAAGATATCTTTCCCAATCAGACTGCCTGTGAGAGACATAGGCTCTCAACATGTCCTCTAACATCTGATTCATCCTCTCAGTTTGTTCGTTGGACTCAGGATGGTCAGAAGACGACATACGCAACTTCGTCTGAAGATGAGCAAACACATTTTGCCAAAATCGGCTAGTGAACAGCTTATAAAACTGATCGACAAATAAAACCACCAACTCATGGCTTTTTACTGTCGACCTTCGTTGGTATAAATTTGGCCATCTTTGTGAGTCTATCGACCATAACCCAAATAGTGTCATTGCTTTGGCAAACCAACGATGAAGTCCATGGAAATACTCTTGCCACTTGGCATCTGGGATTTCCAATGGATGTAGTAGGCCAGCTTTCCTCAGGCGCTCTGCCTTATTGACCTAACACTGAGGGCATCTCTTCACATAACTCTCTATGTAAGAGCGCATTCTTTGCCAATAGAAATATTGCTCGACCAAAGCCAAAGTTCTTTGGATGCCTAGGTGCCCAGCGCTAGGAACATTGTGGCATTCGCACAAAATCCTTTGTCGAACCTCATCGATTTCCGGCAAGCAGACTTTGCCATTTCTGAACAATATGTTGGGGTATAAAGCCCAATGTGGTCGCCCAGGTATGTGGGCGGGCCGCCAGGTACGTACACATATTCTTTTGTTAAAACCTAATAAGAACTCACTATGCTCTACACATTACAGTAGAGCGAGTTCACCATATCGTTGTGCTCTTCTTCTCGCACTCTCTCTCGCGTCGCACTTCTGCTCGAACTTCTTCAACTGGTATCAGAGCTCAGATCGAGGCTCGGGGCAGCACGGTAGGAGGCTAGAGTCACAAGCTCAGATTAGAGTGAAATTCGACAGGCGAAGACACGGCCCCAAATCCTGTGGGCGAGCGCAAAGGGCACGGTGTGCTCTGAATTTCATTTTGAGGTCATCTCGGTCACCGTTCGGCTTCGACAAAGGTCTGCGCAGGCCATTTTCGACTACGTGGTCTCGGCGGGTGCAGATCCGACTCTGCAAATTTGGGGTTTTCGGCCTACGATTGCAGGTGCTGAGGATATCGACACTCCCAGAGTGTTGATTTCTGGCTGTCTACACATCGAAGGACGGCTCACAGTTCTTGGAGGCGTGTCACATACCACACGGGCGCATCTACACAGACTGTAGGCGACATCCACTAGTTCATCAGGTAGCTTGTGTTTGCTGCTTGATATTCCAGATTTCATCCTGACATTGCAGGTACTTCCACATGGGATGTATTGTCAGAGATGATGTATGTCTATTGAGGGTTTGCTGGCTGTGAGTCACGCAGCAAACAACCGCCGCAGCGGTTACAGCATATAGTGGGAAATTTGTGGATGTATGACTTTGTGGGAAGTCTATGTATTGTCAGATTTACTGCAGCCTTTGTTGAGGGTCGAGTGAGGTTTTATTGACCTAGGGGATTCTCAAATGTTGAGATCCTTTCGGTGATACAGGTCTTGGAGCGATCCCTCGAGCACCCTTAGATAGGCAGCTAGGATGTATTGACTGTGAGTTAGACAGTTGGGATTGCATCTTTGCTTTACTGCCGTTGAGGCATTGTCGCAGTCTATGCTTACAGGACAGTGACAGGACAGTGAGAGACAGTACAGGTGCAGGACAGGTTTACCCATAGCTTACAGTGTCAGAGAGACAGTGTTTTTTGAGCTGTTTTTTGAGTACACCAGAGCCATTTTACAAAGGAGACTCTGCCGAAATTTATGCAGAATCTGAAGCTTTCTTGGTTCATTTGACAGGTTGATATTGGTTCAGAGGTTAGTTTACAGGGGAAACTTTGCCGAATTTTTCCCAGGAAAGTAAACCACTGTGAAGCGTAGCTATGGCTGGATCACAGGACACTGCTCTTTACAATATCAAGAAGCTGAATGGAACCAATTTCCCATTGTGGAAGAAGCAGATTTGGCACGTGTTGGTACAAAAGAAGCAGATAAAACCTATAAAGCTCAAGGGGATAAAACCACAAGATATGGACGAAGATGAATGGAGCGAAATGGATGAATTGGCACTTTCTACCATTATGTTGACTTTGGCAGAAAGCGTTCACTTCAATGTAGCAGACGAGATGTCGGTTTATCAAGCATGGTTAAAGCTGAAGTGATCTTTATGAGAAGCAGAGTGCAGCTTCACAGGTATATTGGCTTAAGAAGCTTGTTGACTTAAAGATGAAAGAAGGGACACCTATGTCCAATCATCTGAATGAATTCAACACAATCTATAGTCAGTTGTCAGCTCAAGGTGTCAAGTTTGATGAACCTGTTAGAGCTATGTTCCTGTTGATCACATTGCCGGAAAGTTGGGACACTTTTCGCACAGCTTTGAGTAATTCTGCACCTCCAGATGGTTTGAACATAGCAGGTGTAGAAGGAAGTCTGCTTACTGAAGAAACCAATAGAAAGACAATCGACAAAGGCAAAGGAACAGCCTTAGTTGTCAGGGGAAGGACCAAAGAAAAGTACAAAGGTGGAAAGAGGAATCAGTTTCATAGCAAGTCCCGCAGTGCTAAAGGCAAGAGTGACATAGAATGCTACCATTGTGGCAAGAAGGGTCACATGAAAAGAGATTGCAGAGAATGGAAAGCAGAAAAAGGCAAAGAGAAAGCTCAAGACCATGGTGAGAAGAAAAAGTCCTGAGTGAAGATTCAAGAAATAAATGTGACAAACACTGCTGCAGAGGATGACAGTCTAGTGTCAGGAGACATCTACTTCTTGAAGAATACAATGGACTCAGCTCTTCTTACAGCATCTGATGGAAATGCACTGAGTGACTGGATTATAGACTCAGGAGCATCACTTCATGTGTCTCCAAACAAGGAGTGGTTTACTTCTTATGTGACCACTAAAGATCATGTTCGGCTAGGCAATGGGCAGACATGTGAGATCTTAGGTGTTGGAGATGTTCAATTGAAGTTTCAGAATGGCTCTTCTTTCACGCTGAAGAATGTGAGACATGTTCCCGCAATTACAAAGAGCTTGATCAGCACAGGTTTACTTGATGATGCTGGCTACGTCACCACTTTGGATAGAACATGTGGAAGATATCCAAGGGTTCTATGACAGTAGCACATGGAGTAAAGTTTGGAGGACTTTACATGATTTATGTATCAAATGTCTCTAAAAATGTAATCAATGTAACCGAGCAGTCGAACGTTTCTTTGTGGCATAGCCGGTTAGGACATATGTCCAAGAAGGGAATGGAAATCTTGTCTCGTTCTTGTTATTTTCGTGGCTTTTCATTTAATGATTTTGAATTTTGTGAACATTGTCTGTATGATAAGCAAACACAGCAGCCACATAAGCATAGAAGCAGTAGAAGAGATACACAGTTGGCACTTGTTCATAGTGATTTGTGTGGACCTATGCCTAACCTATCTCTAGGGGGAGCTTCTTATTTCATGACATTTATAGATGATTACTCGAGGAAAGTATGGGTTTACTTTCTCAAGCACAAGGATGAAGCGTTTCGTGTTTTCAAAACGTTTGTGACACTTGTGGAGAATCAGAGTGGCAAGAAGCTTAAATGCTTACGCGCTGACAATGTTGGAGAGTATGTTTCAAAGGCCTTTCAGGACTTTTGTGAGTCAAAAGGTATAAAACGTGAACTTACTGCTCCTTACAATCCTTCTCAAAATGGTGTTGCTGAGAGGATGAATAGGACCATACAAGAGAAGGTCAGAAGTATGTTGTCTAATGCACAGCTGCCAAATGGGTTTTGGGCTGAAGCTGTATCAACAGCTGTTCATCTTGTAAATAGATCTCCTAGCAAGGTTTTGCAGAAGGATTCAGTGCCAGAGATGGTATGGTCAGGCAAGGTGCCCTCATACAAGCATCTCAGAGTCTTTGGCTGTGAGGCACATACTCACGTTGCAAAGGAATTTAGGAACAAACTTGAGCCAAAGAGTAGAAAGTGCATCTTTCTAGGCTATGGTAATTCTGGTGAGATGGGGTACAGACTTTAATGAAGCCAAATATCATTCTAAACCAGGGAAAGTTGAGGAGATTAGAAGAGTTGTCTTCCAAGAAGATGGACCTGCACGTGCAAGACAAAATGTCAGGGCTCAAGAGGAGCAAGGACATGATAGATTGGAACCACAGGTTGTGGCTGAGCCTGAGCCACCTATTGTGCGTAGATCTGGACGTGTCACGCGACCTCCTGATAGGTTTGTTCCATCTATGAACTATGTCATGTTGACTGATTGCAATGAGCCTTCATGTTACAAGGAAGCAGTGCAAATGAAGGACTCCGGGAATTGGCAATTGGCCATGCAGTCAGAGATGACAGCTCTGCATAAACACCAGACATGGAAGCTAGTTAAATTACCACGGGGCAAAAAGGCTCTACCCTGTAAATGGGTTTACAGGTATAAGATCACCGCTCATGATAGTCAGCCAAAGTACAAAGCAAGGCTTGTTGCCAAGGGCTTTAAGCAAGAACAAGGCATTGACTTTGATGAAGTCTTCTCTCCGGTGGTCAAAATGACTACATTGAGATGCTTTCTTGCATTGGTTGCCATATTAGATTTGGTGTTGCACCAAATGGATGTCAAGACAGCGTTCTTGCATGGTGATTTAGATGTGGAAATTTACATGCAGCAGCCAGAAGGGTTTGTTGAGAAAGGCAAGGAAGATTGGGTATGCTAGTTGTTAAAGAGTCTTTATGGCTTAAAACAATCACCGAGGGCATGGTACCATAAATTCCACAAGTTTATGCTTTCTCATGGCTACAAACGTAGTGAGTTCGATCACTGTCTATATACAAAGAAGGCTAAGGATGGCAGTTGGCTGATCCTTATTTTGTATGTGGATGACATGTTGATTGCTGGCAAGCACTTGGAAGAAATTTTAGCTTTGAAGTCAAAGATGGCAAAATCGTTTGACATGAAAGACATGGGTGAGGCAAGTCATATACTTGGTATGCGCATTGAGAGAGACAGATCAAAGAAGTTGATTTGGTTATCTCAAACAGAGTATATTGACAAGGTTTTGCAACGTTTCAATATGGAGAAGGGAAAGGCACTGAGTGTTCCATTGTCACCATATGTGAAACTTAGCAAACAAGATTGTCCTGTGTCTGAGGAAGAACAGGCTGAAATGGATAAGATTCCATATGCGTCTGCAGTGGGTAGTTTGATGTATGCAATGATTGCTACTCGCCCAGACATTGCATTTGGAGTGGGAGTAGTAAGTCGATACATGTCAAACCCAGGCAAGAAACATTGGGAGGCAGTGAAAGGAATATTGAGATACCTGAAAGCTACAAAGAGTATGCGTATATGCTATGGGAGTCAGGAGCTAAGTGTAAAGGGTTTTACAGACTCAGATTATGCAGGTGACTTAGACAACCGAAGGTCTACGTCAGGGTATGTCTTTACATTGGCTGGTGGAGCAGTATCATGGCGTTCTAGATTACAAGATTGTGTTACTCAGTCTACTACAGAGGCTGAATATGTTGCAGCATCAGAGGCATGCAAAGAATCAATTTGGCTTAATCGACTAGTAACAGATTTGGGAATGAAAGAAGAGATGCCTGTGTTATATTGTGATAGTCAAAGTGCTATACAATTGGCTCGCAATCCAGTTTATCACTCAAAGACAAAGCATGTGGATGTGAAGTATCATTTCATCAGGGAAATGCTCGAGGATAAGCAACTTCAGCTTGTCAAAGTTCACACCACAGAAAATCCTGCTGATCTACTTACAAAAGGACTTCCCTCAGAGAGCTTTGCGCATTTTCGCAAGCAGTTAGGTGTAGGGTAGTACATCACTTCTCTACATCTTTTGTATATTAGCTTGTATAGTAGCTTCTCTCACACTTAAAGTACCACATTGGACTTTAAGTGGGAGGTTGTTGGGGTATAAAGCCCAATGTGGTCGCGCAGGTAAGTGGGTGGGCCGCCAGGTATGTACACATATTCTTTTGTTAAAACCTAATAAGAACTCACTATGCTCTACACATTACAGTAGAGCGAGTTCACCATATCGTTGTGCTCTTCTTCTCGCACTCTCTCTCGCGTCGCACTTCCGCTCGTACTCCTTCACAATGGTCCACCTTTAATGGAATATTGTCGCTGTCTCGTCTCTCCAGCACGACTCGCTTGGGTCTCCGGATCACCCAAGCCTGTACGCGAGTCATGCCCCGCTTCGACCTCGTTCCATATCTTGTGAAAATGGCCATCAGAACAACATAGCCCTCGCAGAGAGAGAGAGAGAGAGAGAGAGAGAGAGAGAGAGAGAGAGAGAGAGAGAGAGAGATTTCGTCAAGATTTCAGCCATAGACAAGGCATTAACCTCAGGAATCCTGTTGAGTGCATCAACAACTCAATTTTTGGATCCTTTTCTATAACGGATCTCAAAGTCAAAGTCTTGCATAAGCTCAACCCATCTAGCCTTCCGGCCTCTGATATCACCCTGATCACAAACATAGCGCAAGGAGTGTTGATTTGTCCATGCAACAAACATAGAGCCATAAAAGTAGTGCCGCCATTTCCTCAGGGCGTGGACTACGGCGTAAAGCTCCTTCTTATACGTTGGATAAGGCATCTCAGCATCAGAAAGTTTCTTACTTTCAAACACAACAGGACGTCCATCCTGGTATACTGCCGCACTAATGGCATAATCACTAGCATCCGTTTCAACTACGAACGGTTTGCTAGGATCCACAATGTGTAATATTGGCGCAGTAGTCACCAAGTGCTTTAGTGTCCGAAAGCTCTCGTCGAGACGCTCATTCTAGACAACAGAGGGATTACCTTTACGGTGAGGACCCAAAGTCTTCGGCCCTTTCCCCCTCCTTTTAAAAGTTGCGTAAGCGGAGCAGCAACTTTAGAGTAATCCTTGATAAACTTGTGAAAGAATCCAGTAAAGCTTAAAAAGGACTTTACTTGGCGCGCATTCTTCAGAATGGGCCAATTACGCACTTTATCCAACTTTTCAGGGTCAACGTGAATTCCATCGCGAGTAATGATGTGACCCAAGTACTGAAGCTCTTTCTTGAAGAATTCGCACTTGGAAGCCTTAGCAAGCTTCTCAGTTCTCAGTACTTCGAGAACAACGCGTATATGCGCTAAGTGCTCAGACAAACTTCCGCTGTAGATCAAGATATCATTTAAAAATACAACAACGAAGTTGCCTAAAAATGGTCTCAGTAGATCATTCATCATCTGTTGAAATGTAGCTGGAGAATTGGTCAAACCAAAAGGCAAGACCAAAAACTCATAGTGACCATAACGCGTATGGAAACCTGTCTTATGAATATCTTCCAGCTTGATCCGTATCTGATGATATCTTGATCGCAGGTCTATCTTCGTAAAATACAACGCTCCATGGAGCCGATCTATCAGATCGTTCATGCGTGGGAGCGGATACTAATTCTTAACAATGAGCTTATTCAACCCTTTGTAATCCATGCAGAAGCGCATAGTGTTATTCTTCTTTCGAGAAAGTAACACTCACCACGGGGATTTACTTGGCCGAACAAAATCCCTGTCGAGATAATCTTTCAGTTGTCGCTGAATCTCGTCCTCGGTTTTACTAAACCGATAGGGTTGCTTTGAGAAGGGCTGACTACTAGCCAGCAACTCAATGCCATGATCTACTCTCGAAGGCAGCAAGCCAGGAGGTAGATCATCAGGAAAAACATCCTTGAAATCAGTCATGATTTCTCGGATAAGGTTGGATTTGTTGGAATCCCCAAGTTCAACTGAAGAACATGAAATATTTTTATGAAATTCGGTGACAAAAGCACGAAGCACTAATGAATCAAACCAAGCAGATGAGACACATTGATAAAAGTCAACATCAGAAGACTTTGTATCTTTATACATTTCCAAAGCTCTCTGTCTCTCTTCTATTGTTCCCTGCAGATGCAAGTAAACACACAGAGAGAGGTATCTGTGTGTGTGTGTGTGTGTGTGTACACCACACAGAAGAGGAGCATAGAGAAAGATCAAAGCTTTTGTTCGCTGAATTTAGTCTAAAGTCAGCAATTGAATAAATAAATCACTGATTTTCATAAAAAAACAGCAAAAGCAATAAAAATCCATTGATTTTCAGCACCTCTACCTGTTAAATTGCTGAATTTTATAAAAAATCAGCGAGAAACACATTAAATTTCACTTGCAAACATGCTCATGAGAAGAAAATAATCGATTAAACAGTTATATCATAAAAAATTACATGAAACCATGATTTTCTGACTCTAACCAGCTCGTAGGTGTGCACACAGTCCTTCGTGCAGCCAAGTCGGCTCCGATACCATGAAACGAACGCAGGAAGTGGATCTCCCGGCTACACAGACCGCCTACTGACACGCGTCGGACGAACCACCTGACCATAGCCACCATCCGGCAGATCCCTCGTGTTGGGGCCAGCGTTGGAGGACGTAGGCGTGCACCTGTAAGACTGGGCGTCCCATACCACCCGGCCTCACCTCCTCGAGGTTACCTCGTGCGCTCCTAGCCTCGTGGGCTCAGTACTGGCACTCTGCCAGTGGGGGTTGATAACTGCAAATGAGGCCTTGGCCTCCCTTTTATAATAATGGCCGGCCACAGTGGCCGTGTTCACACTACGTCCGCCCGGACATTGGACGCCCATCCCGACGGCATCTGGGCTAGATCCCCTCTCCTGTGAGGGGGACATAATAGTAGGACTTCTTCTTCTGTTGCTTGTGCTTCTTAGGGTTTAGGCCCCTCGGCCATGATTTGAAGGTTGGCTCTGCTCTGTACCGACTTGACTGGTTTTTTAAGTTTCGGGTGAAAAGTTGAATGGTTTTTAAGTTATTAAGAAAGTGTACCACTTGGCACACTTACCAATGCAAAGTGACTCTCTCACCCCTACTCTCACCCTCCCTCATCCTCTAGTGCCCCCTCTTCTTGTTGGCTATATAGGAGCACCCCCTCCCCCTCCATGACAAGCATACTCCCAGGAAGATGAAGCAAAGCACCTATTATGCCATGCTGAAGGCTCTCCATGAACAACGTACTTCTACTTCCTCTTCTCAAAAGAAGAAAAGAACCGCCTTTGATGCACAAGCAAAGCCAAATCAGCCCAAGAAAGGGAAATACCCCTCTCGTGTTGAATTGAGAACCTACATCAACGAAGGAAGATGCTTCAAGTGTGGACAAATTGGGCATATGAAGGGTGATTGCCTTACCAAAACCCCGCAACCACCTTCTTCCAATGCAATCCGAGATGTATAAGGAAATACAACGAAGGATGGGAAAGAAAGATCTCTTCTCAAAGCATGGGGTAGCATCAACAATCAGTGGGCCCTTATCCTGTTTGATCCAGGCAGTATGGATAACTTCATCCCTACGGAGTTAGCCGAAGATCTCAATTTACAAGCCAACCGTTTTGGAGTGTCTATTCAAGCAGCATCTGCCAGTTCTACTCCAATCATAGGGAAGCTGAATTTAAAGGTCGACAACTACAAAGATCAAGAGTCTTTCTTACTAGCCTCACTTGAAGGGTATGATGTCATCTTGGGAATGCCTTGGCACTACAAGATGCATCCCATTCCTGACTATGTTCAGAAAACTTTATCCTTTGATCATAAAGGAAAGCAATATATTGTACTTGCGGATGCAAGTGATTGGCGTATCTCCATCGCCAATCACATTGCAATTAAGAAAGTAATGAAAAAGTGTGTTTCAGCATACTTAATTTTTGCAAGAGAGAGAGATGTGTCTTCTTCACAACTTTCTTCCTCTTTAAAGCAAAAAAGAATTAAGTTACTAGAAAGATTTGAAGATTGTTTTGCAGATGAACTTCCAAATGAACTCCCACCTTCTCGGCCTGAGGATCATACAATCGATTTGATCCCAGGGAGTTCTCCTCCAAATCAGCCCCCTTATAGAGTCAGTTTAATGCAGCAAGAGGAGATCCTTAAGTAGGCTAGCAAACTCTTGTTCACCCGTCTTGTTGCACATTCGGTATGTGCATAGACTATAGATCTTTAAACAAGATCACAATCAAGAATCGATTCCCAATCCCTCGGATTGATGACATTCTTGATAAGCTACAAGGAGCAAGTGTCTTTAGTCGTATAGACTTGAAGAGCGGGTATCATCAAGTCTGCATAGCTCCCTAGGATGTGTATAAGACTTTATTTAGAACAACCTTCAGGTTGTATGAATTCTTAGTGATGCCTTTTGGACTCACTAATGCACCTGTCACAAAGTGATGATGTGGCGGACAACAGAAACCCTAATTTTTGCCAGAAATCCTAAAATTCTTGCAAACCCAGAAATCCTAATTTCCAAAAATCGTGGAGGCTGAATTTAAAAAAAAAAAAAAAAAAATGATGAGCGACGCGAATTTTACTTTTTTTATAAAAAATGAGAAAAGACTCTCTAAGAGAGAGAGAGAACTGATGCTTTTTATTTTAAAAGCTTTTGGGGCTCTGCTTTTGGGCATCCCTGTATCTTTAAATAAGTGGTGAGGGCTCCACTTCTCAAAGCATCTGGACGCAGAGTCTGAGAGTGAAACCCTAGCCACTCTCTTGTACTTGGATCTGATTAATATAAAAAGAAATACTGAAAGGGGCGCCAGTCTTTGGGGCCAATATCTCTAGGCACGGAACTCCGCCGAGCCAGTGCAAATCTATTGTGATCTGTGAATTGTTTTGAAGTGGTTATTTGGTGCTGTCGCGGTGATTCTTGACTTGGAGTGTCCAAGTCTGTTACAGTGGTATCAGAGCACGACCGATTTCTCTTCTACGGGAAATCTGATCCTCGGATTTTTTTTTTCCGCGGCACCTATGGCTTCAGGCAATGATCAGTCGACTCCCTCTGCATCTGGAGATGCGGGCTGGGATCACAACGAAGATTCAGACAGGGAGTATGGCCCGCCTCTGCCTACTCAGGCGGAGCAAAGAGAGATGGAGCGTCGTCAATTGATTGGCGATGCAACAAAGATGATGCTCAATTTTGCGAAGGACCCGAAGATGGCAAAATATATGAACCAGACCTCTTTGGAAGAGGTACACATGGAGTGGCAAAGAACCACAACACCACTCCCGAAACCCGCTCTCAAGAAACCTTCTGTCTCGAAGAAATATACGGAGAAGGAACTGGAGAACGTGGTTGATGCACGGATTGCTCAGCTTTTCGACGTGCAAAAGAAAGGCAAAAAGCACGGCAAAAAGAAGAAGAAAGGCACTGACTTTCCGGGATATTTGGGTCGTCGGTCGACATTTGACAAGGCAAAGAAATTGAAGAAGCGCGTCAAGTTTGAAGACCTACCCAGTTGTTGTTCTTCTTCTTCTTCTTCTTTTGACAGTTCTTCTAGCTCTTCAAACTCGAGCGAAGAAGACAGGAAAAGCAAAAAGCGAAGCAAGAAACAACGCTTCGGAAAGGGCAAGAAAAAGGCAAGGAAGTCTAAGTCTCGCCCAGTGAGTGACACTTCTACAGAGCACTCGTCTACGGACAGTTCAGACTCTGACAACGGAAACTTTTATGCGAACAAGAAGAATTTTTACAAAGCCAACCAGTATGACTTTCTCGAAGATAAAAGCAAGAAAGTCCGAGAGTTTAAGGAAGGTGGCCACTCGATCAAGTTTGATACTTTTTCAGGATACTCAGATGCTTCGAAGGCTTTGTCTTTTATACAACAATTTGACATCGCTTTCATGGGAGGACGCTATTCAGAGCACTCCAAGATTCGGAGAGCTGCCTCTTACTTTAAGAGGAATGCTCGTACTTGGTGGTCCACGCTTCTTTTAAACAAGACTGCGCCAGTTAAATGGTTGAAATTTAAGAAGCTTTTTATTTCTTCTTGGTTAACGCAAGAATATGAATAAGATATACAAGCTGCTTGGAACCATCTTCGGATGACCAAGAAAGACACAATCAATGCTTATTGTGAAAGATTTTGGAGCTCTTTTCTACCCGCCTCTTCATTCAAGAAGATCTCGTTCAGAGAACAGATTGAGCGGTTTACCTTGGGTCTACCTACAGAGATCCGAGATCACTGCTTGGAATAGAAGTCAGTTTCTATTTAGGAGTTAATGAGTCATGCGAAGCGGGGCTTTGCCATTCACTCTGGCAGTTTGACCTACCCCACAGATAAGGCCACGACACAATGAGCCGAACAGACTTCTGGGAATGAAAGTAGAAAGAAAAGAGCAGCCCAGAGAAAAAGGATGCACTACCCAAGCTTACTCCTGAGGAGAGAGGTCGCTCCATCAGAGAGGGGAAGTGCTTTGCATGCGGGGAACATGGACATATCTCCACGAAGTGCCCTAAAAAGGCACAGAAAGAACAGAATGATAAAGACGACGACAGGCCTGAGAGTTCGAGAGCAGCCGAGGAATGTGGTAGAAAAGGTAGATAGAAAAGCAGAACTGGTACCACATGGCGTGGGACCTGCACCGAATCTAATGAATGAAAGTACAAACTTTGCCGCTTTTGGGGCAAAGTGAAGGATCAGGAAGCTCTTTTGAAGGAGCAAGGCCAACTTCTTTTCACTTGGAATTGGCGGCTCGATTTGGAATTACGCCCGACAGACTGACGCCACAGGCGGAGGTAGTTCGACTGGCGCCTGGATGGGATGTTGCCATTGCACCGAGCATTGGCAAACTTTGTTTGCAATGACAGGGGTGTTCAAGGCACGCGAGTGACATTCTACTCAGGATTCCTTGGTACCACAAGAACTACGCCGTGGTTGACTATCGGGCCGAGAAAGCGACTTTGATAAATGAAGGGCTTAGAGATTGTACTTGATGAACTTCAATTTCTTACTCATTCTTTTGGGAGAGAACTGAACGATGGATAAAGGTTGAATATGTTTTGACCTGATCTAAAGAACGCCAAGATTTTTCTCCACACTCATGCTGATTGCTTTTCAGAGGGCCTGAAGATCATACCATTGATCTGATACCTGGAAGCACGTCACCGAACCGGCCACCCTACCGTGTGAGCCGCGCACAGAATGAAGAGATTATGAACCAAGTGAAAGACCTCTTGGAAAAGGGTCTTGTCCAGCCTAGTACTTCACCGTATTGCTCTCCAGTGTTGTTGGTTTTGAAGAAAGACGGATCTTGGAGAATGTGCATCGATTATAGCACTCTCAACGAAATCACCATCAAGAACAGATTTCCGATTCCTAGGATCGATGATATACTCGACAGGTTACAGGGATCCTCGTGCTTTAGCAGGATTGACTTGAAGAGTGGATATCATCAGATTAGGATAGCGTCGAGAGATGTCTACAAGACAGCTTTTCGGACGACTTTTGGGTTATTTGAGTTTTTGGTGATGCCTTTTGGCTTAACCAATGCTCCTGCGACATTTAACCGGATGATGGACAGGATTTTTCGAGAGTATAGGCTATTTGTTGGCACTTTCTTTGACGACATCATTGTTTTCTCCAAGAATGAGGCAGAACACAGGGATCGTTTGCTTCAAGTCTTTTAGGCATTACGAGATCACACGTTAGTGATTAATGCAAAGAAAAGTGAATTTTTCCTACCAGAGTACACTTTTTGGGACACATTGTGTCAGCAGCAGGAGTGCAAATGGAGCCGGCCGAGATAGAGACCATCCGTGATTGGCCCGATTTGAGGAATGCCCATGAAGTTAGAAGCTTCTTGGGACTGTGTTCGTACTACAGGCGGTCATACGAAAGTTTGCAGAGGTTGCTTCCCCTTTGCATACCTTGACACAGAAAGGAGTACCTTTTTCGTGGGGACCCACAAAGGTGACTGCCTTCGGACATTGAAAGAGAAATTGACTACAGGACCTATTTTGACTTTGCCGGACTTGCAGAAGTCATTTGAAGTGTATTGTGATGCTTGTGGTCGTAGTCTGGGTGAGGTCTTGATGCAAGGAGGCCTTGTCATGGCTTACGAGAGCCGTTTTTTCTCTAGGCCGGGGATGACAGCACAGATCTATGAGAAAGAGCTTTTGGCGGTTATCCATGCTCTTACTCAGTGGCGGCATTACCTTCTCGGAGCGGATTTCACTGTCTTTACAGACCATCAGGGTTTGTGCTACTTCTTGTCACAGAAGCAGCTTTCGGAAAAGCAGATGTGGTGGGCGAACATCTCGTCACAGTTCCACTTCCAGATTGTCCATGTGCAGGGACAGAAGAATGTGGTGGCAGATGCTTTGTCTCGGAAAGCGTTGGTTCTGGCTATTTCCGCGATACATCATAGGAGCTTCGAGGATATGGTCGATCAGTATGCCACAGATACAGATTTTGCAGATATTTTCACACGGATACGGGATGGGGAGACAATAGCGGGATACTCCCTTTTGAAGGCTACTTGATGAGAAAGACTATGTTGTGCGTTACATAGCCGTTGAGGGATAAGGTTATGACTGAATGCCACTGTCCACCTTTTACGGGTCACCGCGGCATTGCTACCACCATGAAAGGGGTAGAGAGATACTTCTTTTGGCCGTGACTCAAAAAGGACGTGGAAGAGTTGTGCGCAGTATGCCAGAAGGTCAATTTTGACAGGCATAAGAGATAGGGATTGTTACACCCTTTTACCCATACCCACCCGCCCCTGGGAAAGTATTGAAATGGATTTCATTTTTGATCTCCCGATTACATAGAATGATCATGATGATTTTCCGATTACACGGCACGTCTGAGACGATTGTCTCCGATAGAGACCCCAGATTTATGAGTTTGTTTTGGAAGGCAATTTGGGAGAACATTGGCACGCGGTTGTAGTTCTCGTCATCGTTCCACTTGCAGACTGACGGGCAATCTGAGATTGCCAATTCAGTGGTTTTAGATTTATTGAAGTCTTGTATCTCGGATCAGAAGACTCAATGGGAAAGGAACTTACCTTTGGTGGAATTTGCCTACAATAACGCGATACACTCTTCGACGGGGAAGACGCCATGTGAGATTGTTGAAAGTGCTGCGAAGGTTCCATCCTTCCCGAGCACGAAAGATTAGATATTTGAAGCAGATGAATATTCGCGAGATTTGGATACGGCTATTGCCAAGGTTCGCGAGACTTTGTAGGAGTCTCAAGAACAACAGAAAAAGGCAGCGGATCTCCATCGTCGCGACTTGAAATTGAAGGAGGATGATTGGGTGCTCTTACGTTTTGAGAAGGCACACCTACGAAAGAAAAAGGGAAAGGAGAGGCTTTTTCCAAAGCTCAGTATGCGATACTACGGACATTTCCAGATCACTGACAAGATAAATGATGTCTCCTTCCGATTGAAACTGCCAGATACTTGGAGGATTCACAATGCATTGCATGTGAGTCTCTTGTAACGTGTTAAGGGTGATGTGCCTGATGATGGGGAGCCTGATGAGCAACCCGAAGTGGAAGAAAAGGAGGAGATCCTTGTTCCTGAACAGATTTTGGCACATAACGATACGAAGAAAGGTAAAGTCCGAAGGCGGTTCTTGGTTAAGTTCAAGAACTTTCCTGCATTTGATGCGAAGTGGATGGAGGAGGAGGACCTAGCAGATACTCCTCGGATTGTGAAACTTTACCTCGATGTTTTGGTTTAGCATAGTCTACTCCAAACGGAACCCAGAATTTAGCTTGGAGGGAGATCTGGTGCAGTGGGATGCACAAGAGGGGAGTCACTCCGCTCCCTTGTCAAATGGAATTCTTGATAATGATACTGATTTGTTCTTGACTTCTTGTGAGTGCAGGAACTGATAGACGAAATGACTGCAGCATTTTGGTCTGATTGATCTCGAATAGACATGGTTGCAATAGGGGTTAGTCAATCGGACATCGTTGAGGTCCCGATTGGACCTAGATGTGATTGCTAGCTACATTGCCGATAAATCATGGTCTAAGATCCGAATGAATGTTGAATGTCATGTGATGTCCTGTGATGTGACTGTCGATTTTGTACATGTGCTAGATGTGTGTTCCTAGTACGTAGGTACTAACAGTCAGTGTCTGCTAAGACGGTTTATGGCTTTTGTCGGTTTTGTAGGCGTATCGCGGTCGATTACAATGCTTTCAAGAGGGGGGTATGTCACAAAGTGATGACGTGGCGGACATCATAAACCCTAATTTTTGCCAGAAACCCTAAAATTCCTGCAAACCCTAATTTCTGCCAGAAACCCTAATTTCCGGAAATCGCGGAAGCTGAATTTTTTTGAAAAATAAAATAAAACTAAAAATAAAATGATGAGCGACGCGAATTTTGCTTTTTTTATAAAAACTGAGAAAAGACTCTCTAAGAGAGAGAGAGAACTGATGCTTTTTATTTTAGAAGCTTTTGGGGCTCTGCTTTTGGGCATCCCTTGTATCTTTAAATAAGTGGTGAGGGCTTCACTTCTCAGAGCATCTGGACGCAGAGTCTGAGAGTGAAACCCTAGCCATCTCTTGTACTTGGATCTGATTAATATAAAAAGAAATACCGAAAGGGGCGCCAGTCTTCGGGGCCAATATCTCTAGGCACGAACTCCGCCGGGCTAGTGCAAATCTATTGTGATCTATGAATTGTTTTGAAGTGGTTATTTGGTGTTGTCGCGGTTGATTCTTGACTTGGAGTGTCCAAGTCTGTTACAACACCAGCCACATTCAACAGAATGATGGATAGAATCTTCCATTCATATAGAAGATATACAGGAGTTTTCTTCGATGACGTCTTAATCTTCTCAAAGACGGAAGAAGAACACTACAAGCATCTCGCATTAGTGTTTGAAGAATTACGCAAACACAAATTATTTGTGAATGCTAAGAAGAGTGAGTTCTTTCTAAAAGAAATTCACTACTTGGGCCATATAGTATCTCACAACCAGGTGAAAATGGACCCTGATAAGATTCAAGCAATTGTAGAATGGCCTACACCAACTACAATACATGACGTCGAAGTTTTCTCGGCCTCTGCTCCTATTATCGGCATTTCATTCGAGCCTTTGCCGCCATAGGAGGTCCTTGCCACGATTTGACGAAGAAGCGGATTCCATTCTATTGAGAACCTAGATAAGAACAAGCTTTTGAAAAGCTTAAGTATCTACTAAGTCACGGACTTGTTCTCACTATCCCTGATCTTCGCAAACCTTTCGAGGTGTACTGCGATGCATTTGGAGATTGTGTAGGAGCAGTTTTGAATCAAGAGGGTCACGCCATAGCTGCTTTTTCTGCTTCTTCTAGGGTTTAGGCCCCTCGGCTAGGATCTACAAGCTGGCTCCATTCTTCAATGGCTTGACACATCAACAATTTGTGACATCCCCTTCTTGAAAGAAAGTAATCGTCCGCCATTACAGCATATCTACAAAACAACTCAAGCTAGCTAGAAAATTTCTGAGGGGACATTTAGAGGGACAATCAATTTTCTCATTCCAGATTGGAGCTCTTGATATTCTGGCTCGTTGGCTTCCCAGAAAAATCTCATTTCAAAAGGAGTCTTAGGAGCTCTTGATATCCTGGTTCCCAGAAAATTCTCATCCAATACGGAGTATTCAATGGTTGGCACATCACAATGCAACACAAATGCTCACATATGCATGTTACAAGACATAGAAACATAAAGTTGCCGATGAATGCCCCCCCCGCAAGTGACCATCCAGGTCCGGCCATGAGCTATTCAATGACTCCCTCATTGTCAGAGTGAGCAGCTGAAGGAAAAAAGTAAGCACTGAGAGGGAATGCTCCTCAGGGTGTTAACACTCTCAAGGCTCAACTGCTCTTTGTGAGGGCTTTCCATGTGGCTGGCATACTGATTGTGTGAATTGAAGTCAAGAACAACCGGGTTGTGTTCCAGTAAACTGAGTAAGGATTATTATGGATTATGTTTAACTTGATCATGTCCTTACCAAAATTTGTAGTATTGTTGAGTGTAGGTGGTTATGAGTTTTGCTCTTGTAGTCCACAGTGTCATTTTTACAGGTCGTTTTGTCTTGGTTTGAACTCTGTGTAAGCATGGTCATATGAAATCTTATTTGTGGATGTGGCAGATCACATGGCAGTGGCTACCCTTCTCTTCTTCTGCTCGCAAAGATAACCTGCAATTATATCATTGGGTAACAGATTTTTTCTCATCCTGTCTTTTGTAAACCAGTGGACACCTCTCTAAAGATCAAGTCAATAGGTTTCTGCGAAGTCTCTAGATTGAGATATTTTAACCATTTCAGCTTTTCAGGTGAAACTGGTGGATGGGGTTCCTCCCACAGGGGACTACTTCTTTGCAAGATACAACAAGGTAGGGGAAGTTACATCCCAATCATTTCAAATATCTTGTCCCTTAATTATCGAGTATCTTTTCTGGTCCCTGTAGAGTATTGATGTCGTTAGATATACGGAGGAAGAGTACAAAAAGGTTCCTGTGGATCCAGTAAGTTTTATCTTGACAGAGTAATTAACATTTTATCTCTTGCACTTTTAAAAAAAAAGATAATTATAGGAAAATTTCCTTGCTGATGAATCTTTGCTGCTTATGTTGATCAATGTAACTTCTCATAAGCTGGTTGATGGTTAGGTTGTTACGTCTTATCTGAAGCTGTTAAGTACATTGCTGCTTTAGTGAGTGCATGTATGAACTCGCTTAGCTTCATGATCAAGTTCATTGATTTTGTTAACACGTCATTTTCTCACTTTTAAACTCTGTGACACATTTCAGAAAGCTATTCTGGATGAGTCTATTATTTTCATGAAGGGTTAAAATGAAAATTGGTCTTTTTGGATGGGTGTCTTTTCCCCCTTTTGTTATGTTTTCTCAACTAACACTTTGCATCCCGATACTGTGTTTTCAGAAATGGACTAAACAAGAAACTGACCAGCTTTTTGAACTGTGCGAACAATTTGATCTTCGATTCATAGTAATTGCAGACAGATTTCATCCTCCACGCACGGTTGAAGATCTTAAAAGTCGATATTATTCTGGTACTACTGTCGCTGTTGTACGTTCGGTTTTCAAATAGGTGGAATGTGTATCTCCTTTCTCAGCTATTAGCTTGTTTGACAGCTGCGAAGGCAGTGGTTCTTGCCAGAGTGGCAACACCTGAAGAAGCAACGGACCACGTGGTTGTGAAGGTAGTAGAATATTCTTACTTTTGTTGAGACACGTGTAAAATGATCAATTGGTCTATCTCAGTGTATCATACTCCATGAAATGAAATCTCACTGTGACATCGGTTCCTTTCTAAAGGTTTGTTGGCCAAGCTTGGAATCACAGTCTGGTTTAATTATTAGCATTTCTGTGCACATTGAATTTGGTGCCATGGGAACTCAGACTGCTTTTTCTAAGATTTTTTTTTCGTACAAGAGCTGTTTATGGGGAAACACTTTATTGGCTCTATTTTTTAGTGTCACCCTAAATAAGCCCCAACAAAGCATCTCAAAATACACTTTCTGTTGTTGATGGTTTACATGCTGCTCAAACTTAAGATAGTGTTGTCTAGGTATTTGGGAACTTGGTCTAGTTATTGTGCTTGTGTGAGGCTTATCATGATTCGATCATACACGCACAAACGGTTATAATCTCACAGCTTCAGTGTCCCAAATCAGGTGTTTGCTTGTATATAGTGAGCCGAATGCTTCTTTCTTGTTTTGCTTTTTAGAGGCATTATAGTTGATTCTCTCTCTCTCTCTCTCTCTCTCTCTCTCTCTCTCTCTTGGGGTGGTCTTTAGTGGACTAGCACTTTCATTGAGGAGAGCAGCAGAGACAAGAATGACTAGAGCCTATGCAGCATTGGGGGGATTCGAGAGGACGTGTTCACAGATCCAGTTTCAGGAGCCTCAGACGAAGCTCTGGCTTTTTGACACCCTGGTGGCTTCTGCATTGCTCTATGGAGTTCAGATATGGGGGCCCTCTTTGGACCATCATGGGAGGTCGGGTCGCACTGATGGATGGAAAGACGTGGAGAAGCCCTTGGTCCCTATGATCTCACTGCTTATTAGAGGCAAGGCTTCAGTACCACATGACATTATTCGAGCAAAGCTAGCTGCCCCACTAGTGGTTGAAGCGCTCACCAGATTAGTCTCCTTTATACACCGCTTATGGGACCTCCCCAGAGATAGATATGCCTTCCTATCACTTGAGTCCTCTTGACAGTTAGCTATGCAGGGAGATACAACATGCTGGTACGGGGAAATGACATCATGGTTTCAGGGACATGGGTTCAGCATGGACAGATTGCTCCCTATTAGTACTCATTGGATGCATCCTCTTTGACTCTTACACAGTCCGAGATCACAAGGCTCATTCGCCAGGACCTGACTCAGCTGGATATCAGGAGGACTTGGATACAGCCGGCACAAGAACTGGGCACGAAGATGGCTTTCTATAGAGAGCATCTTCTCTAGCTCACTGAATATGGTTTTGTGACGAGGCCCAGATACATGGACACCCACTTATCTCATGGGATACGATATGCCATTGGCCAGATACGCACATCTTCAGAACAACTTCGGATCGAGACTGGTAGATACAACGGAGTACCAGGACATGTTCCCTATGTCCGTTGGAGCCAGAGACAGAATTGCACTACACATGCCATTGCCTAGTTTACTATGAGATACGAGGCTGCTTTCACTGTCTGTTCAAGGAGGGCTTTGGACCACTTTCTAGAGTCATGGGGTATGAGCATCAAAGTTGTCTGAGATTGTTTTTGCTCGTGTTGCGCAGACGCAAGGAGAGCTTGATGAGAGGAGAGGCTAACCAGTCTCAGAGACGGATCACAAACTTCTTTAGAGCGGACACTGGGTGGTAGGAGAAGCAGCTACCACAATAGAGCTCACATTCTCATTATACCATAGGCACGTTGATTGATCGAGCGGCCGAGCTTGGGAGAACCAGAAGCCCACGACGGCGGAGGACTCACAATACTGTCGGAGACTGCAGCTGTGTGTACTGTTGTTGACCACATACTGAACTCGGGACGACCATAGAGGAAGGTTGATTAAGGGGAAGACTTATTTATTGCTGCTTTGTGTATTTCCACAAAGCGTGTGACACGATGCCAGACCTAGATTGATGCTGACAAATATATCAGAGTACCCAAGGAGCTCTGGTGGCGGATCTCAACACTATTAGAGGTGGTGTAACTAGTTTGCTATGAGGAAGACCACCAACTCATGGCTTTTTACTGCCGACTTGATTGTTATAAACTTTGCTAACTTTTGTGAGTCTGGTGACCTCCATACAAATGGCATCATTGCCATGACTAATAAGAGGCAAACAAACAAGGAACTTTATAGGTATGTTGTGCCTCTTGACATGAGGGCTTTGTAACGAGATGTGGCAAGTTAGCTTTCTTACGGCACTTTGCCTTGTTGACATTGATTGCTCATCTTTATATTCTATATGTTTAGAGTGCATCCAAGTTGGTCAAAAGGCGTCTGAACGAAACGCACTCAACAATAGCTTCGGAAGCAGTCTTGTCCTCAGCTTCAACTCTAGAAGTGGCCGTTGTAAATCAGGTGGCAATGATTTTCCCTTAGAATAGATCAACCCAAAGTGTATAGTGCCATTCAAGTAGCGAAAGATCCACTTAACTAGTTGCCTTTTAATGCGTAGACTATAACGGGAAGGGCACCACGTGCCAAATGAAAAGAACAGACTGGAACAGACTTTCAGCGCTTCAAAACAATTGAGATTGTGTGTGTGTGTGTGTGTGTGTGTGAGAGAGAGAGAGAGAGAGAGAGAGAGAGAGAGAGAGAGAGAGAGAGAGAGAGAGAGAGAGAGAGAGAGAGAGAGAGAGAGAGAGAGAGAGAGAGAGAGAGAGAGAGAGAGAGAGAGAGAGAGAGAGAGAGAGAGAGATGAAATGAAATGTTATATTAACGTCTTCAAAAGGCCAAAATGACCTACGAGACCAAAAAGTTACAATTGGTGAATGTGATACCATGTCTGAGTACAAAAATTACAAACTTACAAAGAACTAACACTAAAACACTAAGGAGAAAGGAATATGGGGGGGGGGTTGTGGGTTTAGATGAAATCTCTCATCGATCGCTGTCGGATCTCATCGACCTCCTCCATGGTCAGTACTCTTGTTGGGCGTCTTGCATGTCGAGCTAGAGTGATCTGTATCTTCTATTGCAGCCTTCGTCGGTAGTGGGAGACCCCCCAAGGTCGTGGACGTCTGGATCTGCCAAGCTTAGTGGCTCGGTCAATCAGTGTACCTCTAGTATGAGTAGGCTCTGGGAGCTGCTGTAGTGATTGCTCCGCTGGCTCTCCTCTGGCTGGTGTAAAGAAATCTGTGATTTGTCTCTGAGACTGTCTTTCCCCTGATGTGCTCAGCAAGCTCTCCTTAAGTCGGCATAGCTCTAGCAGGAACAATCCGAGACACCTCTGATCCTTGTATCTCATGGTTCTAGAAAAAGGTCCGAACCCTTCTCTGAACAGGTAGTGGAAGTGGTCGCGTATCTCATAGTATGCCGTGCAATGACGTGTAGTGCAGCTCTGTCTTTGGTTCTAAGTTACATAGGTGACATATCCTGGCTCCTGTTGGCACCCCTCGAAATTGGCCAATCTCGATCTGGAGCTGATGTGAGGATGTGCGTATCTATCCAATAACGCATCTTATCCCATGAGATAAGTGTGTATCCATGTATGTAGGCCTAGTCACAAAGCCGTCCTCCGTGAGTTGGAGAAGATGCTCTCTCTAGAAGGCCATCTTCGTGCCCAACTCTTGTGTAGGCTGTATCCATTTGCTCCTAGTATTTAGCTGAATCAGATCCTGACGTATGAGTCTTGTGATCTCTATCCTTGTGAGAGACAGGGAGGGTGCATCCAGGGAGTATTGAAGCGGGGGTAATCTATCCATGTTGAGACCATGCGACTGAAACCATGATGTCATCTGTCCATACCAACATGCTGTGTTGCCTTGTAGAGCTAGTTGTCGAGATGACTCCAGGGCAAGCCGAGCGTATCTATCCCTGGGGAGATCCCATAGACCGTGCGTAAAGGAAACTGATCTCGTCAATGCCTCCACCATGGGGGGGGGGGGGGGGGGGCTAGCTCGGCTCGGATTATCTCATGTGGTACTGAGGCCTTAGCCCGAATCATCTGAGCGATCATAGATACCAGAGGCCTCTCTATACATCTCCATCCATCTGTGTTGCCAGATCTCCCATGGTGGTCTACTGAGGGTCCCCATACCTGAACTCCATAGAGCATAGCTGGAGTCACTAGAGTGTCAAAAAGCCAAAGCTTTGTTCGCGGTTCTTGAAACTGAACGTGCGAACACATCCTCTCTAGTCCTGCCAAAGCTGCATATGCTCTCGTTAGTCTAGTCTCTGATGCTCTCCTTAGTGAAAACACCGGTCCACCGAAGACTACCCCAAGATAAGTATATGCATCTGTGTACTCCACAGTCTCTTGGCCATACATAAATGTGGGTGCTGACCTCCTGACCCACTGTGGTATGGTGTCGAACACCATAACCATGGTTTTCCCCAAATTGACAGACAATCCACTTTCACGAGCAAATGTATGTAGAGCATCCAAATGACGCTGCATCCCCTCTGGAGAGTCAGAAATTAGCACAATATAATCAGCACAATATAATCAGCATATAGTAACCGCGGAATCCATGTCCTTGCTAGCTGACAAAAAGAGTCGGGGATAGGGGGCATCCCTGCTTTACTCCAATAGTGGAGTGGACCATGTCAGACATGCCCTCAGTTGTGCGTACCCGCCCCATCACTGTCGTGTATAGAGCCAGAATACCCCATATCAGCTCTGTAGGCACACCCATGTCCTGTAGTCTGTGTATAAGTCTGGCTCTCGGCACTGTGTCAAAAGCTTTGCGGAAATCCACAAAGCTACAATAGATCCTCTTGCCATGGTGTCTACCCTCCTCAATAATAGCTCCGAGTGTCAGAATCTAGTCAAGAGTGGAGAAACCTCTCCGAAACCTGCTTGCCCTGGTGCTCTTATGCCCTCTCACTCTGCCCATCTACTTAGCTCCTGTTCAAGAACGGATGCATACAACCTAGCTAATGTGTGACCAACCATGATGATGCGATAATTCGCAAGAATCATCGGATCTCTTGACTTGAAAATAGGCACAATCGTAGACATACTCCAAGTCTTCGGGAAGCCTTCATGCATGGCTCGATTAAACATCATAGGCAGGAGCTTTGCAAGCATATCTCTTGCATGGATGAAGTTTCGCTACCAGACCATCATGATCATGTGCTCTCCTTGTCTTCATCCTGTCAATGGCTTTCCTTACCCTCTTGGCAGTAGAGAGAGAACATGTCTCCGGGCATGTCTCTAGTGGGTCCGGCAGAGGTGGTGCCCTGATGCTGTGTAGAGAGATGTGGCATATTCCCCCCATGTCTCAGTGGAGGTGACCGTTGGTGGTGGTGAATGCTCGTGGAATAGCCTCCATGCTTCGCCTGAGTCCTGACATATAAATAGCTGATATAGATCCCACTCTAGCAGAGATAGATAGGCCCTTTTCTTTCGTCGCACTAGGCGGCGAAAGATAATCCATGACTGTCTATGTGTGGTAATACCCGTGAGCACTTCCCTTTGTAATTTGATCCTTGTCTCTCTGCGCTCCTTATCATACCAAGTGTTCTGGGGCATGTTCCCCGATCGTCTCCGTGTGGGCTGGCTGTGGGGGTATGCCTCTGATGCTGCATCATGGAGCGTCTCTGTCAGTATCTGAGTGAGTTCATCTAGTGGCCGTCCTGGCTCCTGCGTGCTTAGCTGCCTGTACACAGAGTCCGTCTTTCTCATGAAGGTATACTGAGTGTGTGGGGGGACCTCTCCTAATGGAGCTGTGCTGAACTGAAAGGTCAGGGTGAAAGACACGATAGCATGATCAATTGCTACTCTAACTAGCCTAGTGCCCACCATGAAATCCTGAAAGAATGGAATGAGACCTGGCTGGGCCATAACATAATCCACTGTGCTGGCACCATGTCGGTGTGGGAAGCAAGTAAAACCTCCAGCTGTCGAAAATCTTTGTAGGCCATTCACAATGGCCAATCTGTGTGCGGTTCCCATATCTATCAAGTACCTGCCATATTTAGTGTATTCGTCATCTTGTGATAGTCTGGAGAGACCCATCTCTGTGGCGTTCAGCTCCCTGGGCATCTATTCGGAAGTATCATAAAATATTGTCTTGTGGTGGGCAGTTCTAGCATTGAAATCCCCTAGTATGATAATGTCACCATCCTTGGAAAACTCCCATATGTCATTATCCAAAATAGCAAAGGGGGATTGTCCTCTAGGTGATGCATAAACTGACGTACTAGGAGGAAAGTAACAAATAGCAATGTAGAGGTATCTGCCCGTCTCCGCCTTGAGCCTCACCCATATGTACCTAGCCTGCTCATCCTTGTGTGCTATATATATCAGTGGCTGCAGTTCCTCCTTGAATAGAACTGCCACTCCCCCTGAGCCCTGTCCTTGATGCTCCGATCTGGTCTCCTGTCTGCAGGCTGTCTCCCATCTATATCCGCTCACCTGTGGCATGGATTGTCCAGGTGCTTGATGCGTCTCAGAGTAGAAAATGATCTCTCCCCGTGAAGCTATCCTCAAAGGCCCCTACATCAAGATGGAGTGACCCCATTACAATTCAAGGTTGCCATTTTTAGTGTGGTCCCATAGGTCTCGCACCGTCATGCAGGGCGTCGCTCCAATATCACCACCTTTCCATCTCTGTAAAAAGCAATCTTCCCTTTTTCCCTTGCTGCTCTTATTTCCGGCATTACTTCTTGCATATGAGCAATCTGCGTGAGGGTGAGGTCATCTCCAAGAAAGATGCCAGTCTTCTTTAGAGTCTGTCTCTTCTTTAAGAAGTCTTTCTTCGCTTCCATGGAGGGGAAGCGGAGAATGAGTGCCCTTTCCTTCGAGGTTTCTCCGTTGCTCCCATTTTTCTTAGTGCCCACTCTCCAAGCCCTCGTATGCGTCTGCTCGCTGACTCCCACCAGAGTCATGAGTTCTTTCACCTCTTTATCCACATTATCTTGGTCTCTGAGGCCATATATCCTCATGTGTAAGGCCCGTACACGTCTCCTTTGCTCCTCTCCTAGTGTCAAGTTGATGATGGTTGGCGTGGGAGTGGGGGTTATTTCCTTGCCTTTTCCTTTCTTGACAACATTTTTCGGCCTTTTATGCTTTTTGTTGGGTCTTTGTGATGACATCTACCCACGAGGTCTTTATTTCTTTTTGTTGCTCCCCACCTTCCTTGATGGCGCATACTTGTTCCTTAATCGTGTTAAGTTCTTCAATGACAGAGGGTTGAAGCTCTCCTTCTTTGAGGACATTCTGTGATCGCACCTCAAGCTCTTTCTTGAGTAGTGCGATTTCGTCATCTTGGGCCCTCACGCGATCCTCAAGTGTATGTATTGTGCTGCTACGCGTGCGTCGTTAATAGTACCTGGGAGGTGGCTGTTGCTCTTGCTGATGGACTCGCTCAATTCTTCTTTGCATTTTTTGATGCCATCCTCCACCGGGTCATCCTTGCCGTTCTGCTTTCTCATGATTGACAGGCCGCAGCAGAGAACTATCCGGCATTAGATGCGAACTGGATGGAGGAGGAGGACCTAGCAGATACTCCTCAGATTTTGGACCTTTACCTTGAAGCATTTGGTTTAGCATCGTCTACTCCGATAGACCCCTGAACTAAGCAAGGTTGAATCTGGTGCAGCGGGTTTGCACAAGAGGGGAGTCACTCCGCTCCTTTGTAAACAGATTACCTCAATTGAATAAGGTCACTGATGTCCCCTATGGGTTTCAGGGATACTGCTGGGGTGACAATATTCTGTTGAATGACTTTATGAAACGGAGTTCTCGAAACTGAACATGCATGATTTGTACTCTTTCATCTGACTTCTTTGAGTGTAGGAATTGAAAGACCAAATGATTGCAACATTTCGGTCTCATAAATCCCTATAGACATGATCGTAATAAGGATTAATTAATCCGGCATCAGTGAGGTCCGGGATGGATCTAGATGCGGTTACTAAATATGTTGCTGGCAGTCATGGTCTGAGATTTGGGATAAATGTTTCTAGTGATTGATTTGTCATGTGATGTCCTGTGATTTCATGTGCAGTGATGTGGCTGTGGTCTTTGTACAAGTGCTGGATGTGTCGTGTCTAGTGCGTTGGTACTTACAGTCAGTGTCTACTGAATTGGTTTATGGCCTCTGTCTGTTTTGCAGTCGTAATCGAGTGCGATTACAATTCTTTCAAGAGGGGGGTATGTCAGAAACTAATGGGGGTATGTCAGAAACTGATGACTTGGCATGACCTTGCAGACAACAACCCCTGCTAACGTGGTAGAGTGCCACGTGGCAACAGTACGGAATCTCGAAATTTGCGTTGGCATGCTGACGTGGCAGACAGTACGGATTTTCGCGTTTTGCGTTGACAGTTGTTGACTTCGCAAATCATGTTGACTGCTTTTACTGGCAGATTTTGAGCCAATTGCTTTTGGGGCTCTGCTTTAGGCATCCCTTGTAATGTTTATAAGTGACCCAAGGGGGACTCACTTCTCAGAGCATCTGGAAGCAGAGTCTGAGAGCGAGCACCTACGGCAGCTGTACTTTGATCAAGTATTAATATAAAAAGAAATACCGAAAGGGGCGCCAGTCTTTGGGGCCAATACCTTTGGTCACGGAGCTACGCCAGGCCGTGTCTACTCTCTCTCTCTCTCTCTCTCTCTCTCCATTAAAGCTCAATGATTATGAAGTTTCTGTTCGTGTGTTGCTATTGATTTCTCGCTTGGAGTGTCCAAGCCGGTTACAAAATGCGGGTGTTGATCTCCTTATCCACTGTGGGGTGGTGTTAAACACCGTAACCTTGGTTTCACCAAGGTTGACAGACAAACCGCTATCGTGACGTTGCATCCCTTCCGGAGAGTCGGAGATCAACACAATATCATCAGCATATAGCAATGCTAGCTGTGCACCTCTATCACCATCTCTCTCAATAAAGTCAGAAACCTCATTGAGAGAGAGAGAGAGAGAGAGAGAGAGAGAGAGAGAGAGAGAGAGAGAGAGAGAGAGAGAGAGAGAGAGTCCACGCGATAGACACGGAGTGGCGTAGTTCCACTCCCAGAGAGCACTGTGTAACAGACTTGGACACTCCAAGTCGAGAATCTACCGCGGCAGCACAAATAATCATTTCAAAACAGTTCACAGTTCACAATTGATTCGACACTGGCCCGACAAAGTTCTGTGCCTAGAGATATTGGTCCCAAAGACTGGCGCCCCTTTCGGTATTTTCTTTTTGTATTAATCTGTGTTCAAAGTACAAGAGTGTAGGCAGGCGCTCACTCTTAGACTCTGCGTCCAGATGCTCTGAGTTGTGACGCCCTGCCCACATATTTAAAGATTACAAGGGATGCTAAAAGCAGAGCCCAAAATCTGAAAATCAAAAGCCCTCATAAAAAATAAAGCAAAAGCTCTTTCTCTCTCTTGCTTGTAAAATTAAATCAACTCCCAAAAAGCTGCCAGTGTAAGTTTTTAGCGTAGCCAAAAGCAGCCCTCAGCTTTCCGCAAAACGCGGAAGTCTGTACATGTTGCCACGTGTCAGCTTTTTGGCGAATGGCGCCGCAATTTCCGGCTGGGTTCAAACGCTACCTGCCACGTCAGCCCTACAGCGGTGTGTGTGTGTGTGTGTGTGTGTGTGTGTGTTTTGGACTGTTTCAGCCACGTCATCATCACAGCAGGGCAAGGCGGGTATGTGTGTACCGGGCAGCAACCACGTCACCAGCTTGTGACATGCCCCCCTCTTGAAAGCATTGTAATCACCCTTGATTACACCTGCAAAATAGACACAAGCCATAAACTGTCTTAGCAGACACTGACTGTTAGTATCGACGCACTAGGAACACACATCTAGCACATGTACCAATCGACAGTCACATCACACGACATTACAGGACATCACTAGACATCACAGGACAAATCACATTCAACATTCATTCGGATCTCAGAACATGATTTATCGGCAATGCGATTAGCAACCGCATCTAGATCCACTCGGGACCTCATAGATGCCCGATTGACTAACCCCTATTGCAACCATGTCTATCGAGATCATTCAGACCAAAATGCTGCAGTCATTTCGTCTACCAGTTCCTGCACTTAAACAAGTCAAGGACAAATCAATTTCATATTTTCCGGAATTTCATTTTATAAAGTCATACAACAGAATACTGTCAGCTCTCAGTATCCCTGAAGCTCAAAGAGACATCAGTGACTCTAGTATTCAAAAATCGAGGCATCTGTTGACAAAGGAGCGGAGTAACTCTCCTCTTGTGCATACCCATTGCACGAGATCTCCGGCCAAGCTGAATTCGGGGTGGAATAGACTATGCTAGACCAAAAGCTTCAAGGTAAAGTTTCACAATCTGAGGAGTATTTGCTAGGTTCTCCTCCTCCATCCACTTCGCATCCAATGTAGGATAGTTCTTGAATTTAACCAAGAACCGCCTTTTGACCTTATCCTTATTCTTTCTATCCTTATGTGCCAAAATCTGTTCAGGAACAAGGATCTCCTCGTTTTCTTCCATTGCGGGTTGCTCATCAGGCTCCTCATCTTCGGGCACATCACCTTTAAAAGATTTCAAGAGACTCACATGGAATGCATTGTGAATCCTCCAAGTGTCAGGCAGTTTCAGTCGGAAGGAGACATCATTGATCTTTTCAGAGATCTGGAAAGGTCCTTAGTATCGCATACTAAGCTTTGGAAAAAGCCTCTCCTTTCCCTTTTTCTTTCTCAAGCGTGCCTTCTCAAAATGTAAGAGCACCCAATCATCCTCCTTCAATTTCAAATCGCGACGATGGCGATCTGCTGCCTTTTTCTGTCTTTCTTGAGATTTCTGCAAAGCCTCGCGGACCTTGGCAAAAGCTGTGTCTAAGTTGCGCGTGTACTCATCAGCTTCGAAAATCTTATCTTTCGTGCTTAGGAAGGGTGGAACCTTGGTAGCATCTTCAATAATCTCAAATGGTGTCTTCCCTGTCGAAGAGTGTATCCTGTTGTTGTAGGCAAATTCCACCAAAGGTAGATACTTTTCCCATTGAGTCCTCTGATTCGAAATATAAGACTTCAATAAATCTAAAACCACTGAATTGGCAATCTCAGATTGCCCGTCTGTCTGCGGCTCGAAAGATGACGAGAACTGCAATCGCGTGCCAATGTTCTCATAAGTTGCCTTCCAAAACAAACTCGTAAATCTGGGGTCCCTGTCGGAGACAATCGTCTTGGACATGCCATGTAATCTGAAAATCTGGGCCACAAACAGTCTCGCTAAGTGATTTGGCTTGACTGTTTTCTTCATTGGAATGAAATGAGCCTGCTTGCTAAATCCGTCAATAATAGTCCAGATACCATCGTGACCACTTTGTGTTCTCGGGAGATAAAAAATGAAATCCATTGCAGTACTTTCGCATGGGCGGGTGGGTATGGGTAAAGGCTGTAACAATCCATGTGCTTTATGCCTGTCAAACTTGACCTTCTGGCATACCAAGCAATTGCGCACAAACTCGTCCACATCCTTCTTGAGTCTTGGCCAAAAGAAGTATTTCTCTGCCCCTTTCAAGGTGGTAGCAATGCCGCGGTGACCCGTAAAAGGCGGACAATGGCATTCGGGCATAACCTTTTCCCTCAACGGCTGTGTAATGCACAACATGGTTTTTCTCATCAAGTAGCCATCCCGAATGGAATATCCCGCTACTGTTTCCCCATGCTGTATCCGTGTGAAAATGTCTGCAAAATCTGTATTTGTGGCATACTGATCGACCATAGCCTCGAAGCTCTTATGATGTATCGTGGAAATAGCCAGAACCAATGGCCTCTGAGACAAAGCATCTGCCACCAAATTCTTCTGTCCTTGCACATGGACAATCTAAAAATGAAACTGTGACAAGATATTCACCCACCGCATCTGCTTTTCCGATAGCTGCTTCTGTGACAAGAAGTAGCGTAAACTCTGATGGTCTATAAAGGCAGTAAAATCCGCTTCGAGTAGGTAGTGTCGCCATTGAGTAAGAGCATGGATAACCGCCAAAAGCTCTTTCTCATAAATCTGCGCTGTCAATTCCGGCCTCGAGAACAATCAGCTCTCGTAGGCAATGACATGGCCTTCTTGCATTAAGACCGCACCCAGACTACGACCACAAGCATCACAATATACTTCAAATGACTTCTGTAAATCCGGCAAAGTCAAAACTGGTCCCGTAGTCAATTTCTTTTTCAATGTCTGAAAGGCAGTCATCTCTGTGGGTCCCCGCGAGAAAGAGACTCCTTTTTGTGTTAAAACATGCAAAGGGGAAGCAACCTCTGCAAACTTTCTAATGAACCGCCTGTAGTACGAGCACAATCCCAAGAAGCTTCTAACTTCATGGACATTCTTCAAATCGGGCCAATCACGAATAGTCTCTATCTTGTCCGGATCCATCTGCACTCTTGCTGCTGACACAATGTGTCCCAAAAAGTGTATCTGCGGTAGGAAAAATTCACTTTTCTTCGCATTAATCACTAACTTGTGATCTCGTAATGCCTGAAAGACTTGAAGCAGATGGTATCTATGTTCTGCCTCATCCTTGGAGAAAACAATGATGTCGACAAAGAAAGTGCCAACAAATAGTCTATACTCTCGAAAAATCCTGTTCATCATCTGGTTAAATGTCGCAGGAGCATTGGTTAAGCCAAAAGGCATCAACAAAAACTCAAATAATCCAAAAGTCGTCCGAAAGGCTATCTTGTAGACGTCTCCCGACGCAATTCGGATATGATGATATCCACTTTTCAAGTCGATCCTGCTAAAGCACGAGGATCCTTGAAGTCGGTCAAGTATATCATCGATTCTAGAAATCAGAAATCTGTTCTTGATGGTGATTTTGTTGAAAGTTCTATAATTGATGCACATTCTCCAAGATCCGTTTTTCTTCAAAACTAACAACACTGGAGAGCAGTACGGTGAAGTACTAGGCCGGACAAGACCCTTTTCCAAGAGGTCTTTCACTTGGTTCATAATCTCTGCATTCTGGGCTCGGCCCACACGATAAAGTGGCCGGTTCGGTGGTGTGCTTCCAGGTATCTGATCAATGGTATGATCTTCAGGACGCGCGGGTGGTAACTCGCCTAGCAGGCCCTCTGGGAAGCAATCGGCATGAGAGTGGAGAAAATCTTGGCGTTCTTTATCAAGTTCAGACATATTTGTCCAATCCTCATCACTTAACTCTTTCAAAAAGATCGAGTAAACAAACAGACTGGATTTCATTAATTTAGAAATGGTTGAAGCCGATACAATAGGGACAGACTCGCCCTTAAGTTGTTCATCGAGTACAGTGGTTCTGCCCTTCTGTGTGGTCAATGTCGCTTACCTTGCCCGATAGTCGACCTCGTCGTTGTTCTTGTGGTACCAGAGAATTCCCAAGAGGACATCACAACCTTCCAAAGGCATTATGTAAAAGTCCTCATGCCCCAAATACCCCTGACAATGCAACTGAAGTTTGCCAATGACAGGTGTAATGGCTACGTCCTTGTCGGGTGCCGCTAGAACTGCCTCTGCAAGTGGCCCTATCCGATCGGGAGTGATCTCGAGCCGCTCTACCAATTCTGGTGAAATGAAGTTGGCTTTGGCTCCTCCATCGAAGAAGATCAGGGCTTCTTGGTCTTTCACTTTGCCCCAAGCTCGGCAAAGTTCTGTACTCTCGTTCATTGTGTTGGGATCGGTACCCACGCAATCTGGAACCAAGCCTGTTTTCATCTTGCCTTTTCTTCCATGGTCCTTAGCTGCTCTCGAACTCTCAGGCCTCTCGTCGTCCTTGTCGTTTTGTTCTTTCTGTGCCTTTATAGGGCACTTCGCGGAGATATACCCAGTTTCCCTGCATCCAAAGCACTTCCCCTCCTTGATGTAGCGAGCCCTCTCTTGAGGAGTAAGTTTGGGTCATGCATCCTTTTCTTTCTGTTTTGGGTTGCTCTTTCTCTTTCTACTTTTATTTTTCGAAGTCTGTTTGGCTCTTTGCATCATGATCTCATTTGTGGGGTAGGTCAGACTGCCAGAGTGAATGGCAAAACCCCGTTTCGCATGACTCATCAACTCCTGAATAAAAGCTGACTTTTGTTCTAAGTAGTGATCTCAGATCTCTGTAGGAAGACCCAAGGTAAACCGCTCAATCTGTTCCTTCAACGAGATCTTCTTAAATGAAGAGGTGGGTAGAAAAGAGCTCCAGAATCTCTCGTAATAAGTGTCCACTGTATCCTTCTTGGTCAATCGAAGATGGTTCCAAGTAGTTCGTATGTCGCGTTCATGCTCTCGAGTCAGCCATGAAGAAATAGAAACCCTTTTGAATTTCAGCCATTTAACTCGCGCTGTCTTGTTTAATAGAAGCGTAGACCACCAAGTTCGAGCATTCCCCTTAAAGTAAGAGGCAGCTGTGCTCTGAGTAACGCCCTCCTGAGAAAGCTATGTTTAACTGCAGTATAAAAGACAAAGCCTTCGAAGCATCTCTATAACCGGAAAATATGTCAAATTTAATTGACTGTCCACCTTCCTTAAACTCTCTGATTTTCTTTGTCACGTGACACATCCAACCCTGTGTGTCCGTGGACAAGCTACAGCATGACCAGGGTTCAGTTTAGTCAAGTCAGTCTAGATTAGCAAGTGATCTGGCACTTTTGTGAGTCTGTTCGCAGACCGTGCATGTCCAGACACTTCGAGTAGATGCATATCCTCTGGTTGCACACAGCATGATCATAAGCATTCCCATCAGAATCCATCAGAATCCTTCAGGGGAATTTTCTAGTGCATTTAGCCTATTTTCCCTATTTTTGACATTTTTCAGTTATTATTTTTAAGTGACTTTTGTTGGAAAGTAGGTAGGGCAATTTTGCTAAGTTTGTATAAATAGAAACCTAGCGCCAGCACTTTCTGGCAGAAGAGGCAGCAGGAGCACCTTGCTCAACAGGCAACTTCTCAGCAAGACCAACAGCCGCAGCAGCTTAGCGTTTTCAGCCATCTGAGGACCTAGCTTTTTTGCATCAGATCAGCCTTGGCGTTTTGCGCACAACAGATCAGCCCCGGCATCATCACGACACAGCAGATCAGCCTAGCGTTAGCGTTAGCAGATTCCCATAGCAGCAAAACAGATTTCCTAGTGTTAGCAGATTTCTCCGCAAGGTTAGTTTTCAGCCCTAGCGTTTTGGTTTGCAGCACAACCTCAGCGTTTTTGCAGCAGATCATCGCAACAGAATCAGCCATAGGACCAGCGTTTTCAGTTTTCAGCCTTTATCACTCGCAGAAGAACCCCCGAACCTCGCATATCTCACCTTCCCGCAGCACATCCTCGCCGCACGGTCAAATCCAGCGAAGTTTACAGTTTCAGCCCGGAAAATGCAGATTTCAGCATCTGCGTTTTCAGCGCGTCATCGTCGTACTGTCGTCATCGACATCATCACCGACATAGAGTCAGAATTCAGTAGATACAAGATTTGCAGATTTCAGCCCTTAGCATTTTCAGTAGCGTTTTCAGATTTCAGCCCGTCTCGTCGTCGTCCTCATCGTCGGCAAGTCCAAGCATTGTAGAGATTTGTGCAATCATAAGTAGACACTCTTGCCATAGAGAGTGGGGCCTTCGGAGGAGGGTTTTATGTCGTCTCTGGTGTCGTATTCTCTCTCTATCTCTTAGTCTCATACACTTTCACGCACAATGTCCATTCACTTTGTTTATGCTTATTGCACTCTCATTAAGAACGGAAGGCTCTCCCTTCCATAAGAATAAAAGGAACCTTGAGCACAGATCGGAGCACTCATCTTGAGCAAAGTTCATACATTCATTCCGCTGCACCTTACATTGGTATCAGAGCTTTGGCAGTGTTCTGTATCACTCAAGGAAAGAACCACAAGAATCACAATAATTTTTTTTGCTTGTTGAGGTCGCACGAACCCAAGTTCGCTTGGGCGTGTCGATTCCTAATTGTGTTTTTGAAGAGTGACAGGAATCTTAGGAAAGAAGGGCTTGTCCAGCCTCCCCTTGTGCCTCTTTTTACTCATTGAAAGTTGACCGTGCACTTAGCGGCTAGCAACCTTGGTGTGAGCGTAAGGCCGCCAAGGGGTGCGCCCGCAGAAAAGAGCAAAACTCGGGTGAAAAGAAGATCCTTCTCGAACAGAGATTGCAAGCGAAAGAAGAACCTCAAGACCCCCAAGAACCCAAGTTCCTTGTGAACTTAAGAACCCAAGACCCTCAAAAACCCCCAAGAACCCAGGTTCCTCGTGAACTTAAGAACCCAAGACCACAAGAACCCACAAGAACCCACGACTTCAGTGGATGGTCATCACTCGAAGCGGAATGGATACTTCGCTTGGAGGTGATGAGCATGAGAGAGGCGAAGAAGAATGTAAGAGGTTTTTCCGACCCTCCCCCTTCCCCATCTACGCCAAGGATTGCACTAACTCCTATGGAAGAGTTGAAGCAATTGTTTATGGAAAGAAAGTTGGAACACAAGAAAGAGAAGCAGAAAGAAAGGCCTACGAAGAAACAATGGCAGCCATAGATCGTGACTATGAAGAAAGCGTGGCAGCCATAGAACGTAAGTACGACTTGGAAGCCAAAGAAAGTCAAGCCAATTTGGATCGTGAGAACAATGAAAGACAAGCAACATTTGATTGGAAGAGCAAAGCACGACAAGAACAGAGCGACCAACACATGAAAGAGTTCTTGTGACTCTTTTCTATTGTGCAGGTGCAGTTTGCACAATATCAGGAAAAGGAGACTCTCTCAGTCTCTTCTTCTCCCAAGCATGACACACATGATTTGCATGATGATGATTTGAATGATAAAGATAAGCATGATGAACTGCATGACAATGACAAGCATGATGATTTGCATGATCAAGATGTGATTTCTCACAAGCATGATGATTTGCATGAAGATGACGTGATTGTTCACAAGGATGATAGAGTTAGTTGATTCTTTTTCCCGGCAATGGAACCATGAAACTGGCCCGTGGGGTGGTAGGCGTTGGCTTACACCCGAAATTCTTTACTTTAGACACACACACAGAGCACTTTGCAAAGAGAACCTGCGACGGGAATTAACACTTGAATAATACACGACTCGGAAGCTAGAATGCCCCGAGCAGACGCCGACAACCTGTAGGCCCCAAAATTGGCGCCCCTTTCGGTATTTCTTTATTCTTTAACAGAGGGAATAAAACCTGTGATCTCCTACAAGCTGCCCCGCACAATCTAGGCTAAGAAACACCTGTTCTGGCCCGATTTCGGCAGCGTAACTGTACTAGGATGCTCCACAGTCAGTATCCCCACGCAATAGGTGACTTTCCCGACGCATACGGACACTTTGCAAAACCTGGCGAGAATCTGCAGCACGCTGAATTCTCTGTTTTCTGCCCCGAAAATGCGCCAGTTTACCTGTACAGCGGTCCCCTCGCGTCCCCGAACCTCCTGGGGGTATTAGGGTCCGTTTAGGGCCGAAACCCTAAACCTGCAAAAATACACAGCAGCCTGTAATTCCCTGTTTTGGCTCCGTTTCGTGTGCCGGTCGCATCTGTAGCAAGACCTCGAGCTCCCGCACCTGTAGGGCTACTTGCCCTTTGAATCGGACGAGATTTCTTACGTGAAACCTCTCCGAATTCACCTGTACCTGCGGGGGATTAGCTGCTAGCTAATCCAGTACCTGTGCAAGAGGCTCTTGCCTCGGCAATCGCGCATGAACCCACATAACTGTACATTGGTCAAATGAAAAGCCCACTAGTGGGCAATCGTGCATGAACCCACATAACTGTACATTGGTCAAATGAAAAGCCCACTAGTGGGGCATAACATATTGCTCGTAGGGGGGAGAGAGAGCAGTGCGTAGCGTGCAGGGCGTCACTCCTGGCACCGCACTGTACATAAGAGGGAAAGGAAGCACTCCATAGCTCTTAACCTGTGAGACAGAGAGTTGCAAATGAGCCTCCTATCTATAAAATCAGCGCCAACTCTTCCTTGCATTGGAAAGTGCACAAAAATGTGACACTTGGCACATTTACAAGCATTTTCCTGTTTCGGGTTCGTCGCTGAAAAATCTCCCGACTGGTCGCCCAGTTGACTTTGCGGTAGAGTTGTAAAGTGTTCCCCTAGTCACACCGGAGGTAATGATGCGAACACATTTCACGGCCCAAAATAGCAGTTCCCTAAATTTTAGGAAATGTTTCCGTTGGGCTCCCTGTGGTCATCTGGCCATCTATCCTCATTGGGACCGCATCCAAAAGTGCAATGTGGCCCAACTGTCAGATACTTTCTGTTGGTAGTCACACCTTGACTTTAGGCCTTTATTGAGTTCACTTCCTAGTATCCACCAACTTGCTAAGTGCGACGGGGGGACCTATATGATCTTGCTCTGAGCCTAAACATCCTCTTACCATACGAATTCCAGTGCCGACCACTACCCATCTGCGGGTGAAACTACTGTTCACATTGGCCATGCAATGTCCGACCTTTTGCTACTTCAAGAAGAGGGTCTCAAAAATAAAACAAAACCCCTTGAAAGAAACCAACAATTAAAGTTAGCAGTTGCCACCTCTTGTGACATAGTTAACAGTTGCCACGTCCCCGTGACACTTTTTCTAGCGAAGCTAACGTTGTTGCAGATTCGATCAATCACGAAGGATCGATCTTGGCTCTCCGGCCTAGGTCCAAACTCCAAAGCACCCCTTCAGGAAGAACCGATCTTGGCTCTCGAGCCTAGGTCCAAAGAACCCTTACCGGAAGTACTATGTGTTCGAATGATTCGTCAGCACGCAATGATGGAGTGACACATCCAACCCTATGTGTCCGTGGACAAGCTACAACATGACCATGGTTCAGTTCAGTCAAGTCAGTCTAGATTAGCAAGTGATTTGGCACTTTTGTGAGTCTGTTCGCAGACCGTGTATGTCGAGACACTCAGAGTAGATGCATATCAGTGCATTTAGCCTATTTTCCCTATTTTTGACATTTTTCACTTATTATTTTTAAGTGACTTTTGTTGGAAAGTGGTAGGGCAATTTTGCTAAGTTTGTATAAATAGAAACCTAGCGCTAGCACTTTCTGGCAGAAGAGGCAGCAGGAGCGACTTGCTCAACACGTCTCAGCAAGACCAACACCCGCAGCAGCCTAGCGTTTTCAGCCATCTGAGGACCTAGCGTTTTTGCATCAGATCAGCCTTGGCGTTTTGTGCATAGCAGATCAGCCCCGGCGTCATCACGTAATAGCAGATCAGCCTAGCGTTTTGCATTTGCAAAACAACCGGCGACAACAGAAGACCTTTTCAGCCCTAGCGTTTTTGAATCTGCATCATATCCCATCGTTTGCAGATTCACCGCGACGGAACATCAAGAAACCCTAGCGTTAGCAGATTCGCACAACAGCACAACAGATTTCCTAGCCTTAGCAAATTTCCCCGCAAGGTCAGTTTTCAGCTCTAGCGTTTTTGGTTTGTAGCACAACCTCAGCGTTTTTGCAGCAGATCATCGCGACAGAATCAGCCATAGGACCAGCGTTTTCAGTTTTCAGCCTTTATCACTCGCAGAAGAACCCCCAAACCTCGTAGATCTCACCTTCCCGCAGCACATCCTCGCCGCACGATCAGATCCAGCAAAGTTTACAGTTTCAGCCAGGAAAACGCAGATATCAGCATCTGCATTTTCAGCGCGTCGTTGTCGTCGCACCGTCGTCATCGACGTAGAGTCGGAATTCAGCAGATACAAGATTTGCAGATTTCAGCCCTTAGCGTTTTCAGATTTCAGCCCGTCTCGTCGTTGTCCTCATCGTCGTCGACATTGTCGGCAAGTCCAAGCATTGTAGAGATTTGTGCAATCATAAGTAGACACTCTGGCCATAGAGAGTGGGGCCTTCGGAGGAGGGTTTTATGTCTCTGGTGTCGTATTCTCTCTCTATCTCATAGACTCGTACACTTTCACGCACAATGTCCATTCACTTTCTTTGTGTTCATTGCACTCTCTCATTAAGAACGGAAGGCTCTCCCTTCCATAAGAATAAAAGGAACCTTGAGCATAGATCGGAGCACTCATCTTGAGCAAAGCTCAAACATTCATTCTGCTGCACCTTACATTCTTGCTTTTACCTTCCAAAAAGTCATACTGGTAGGCTTTATAAAAATTCTTCTTCTTTGCATAAAAGATGCTGTTATCAGAGTCCGAACTATCTGAAGACGAGTCCTTTGTAGAACTGTCAACCACGGGGCGAGATTTAGACTTCTTTGCCTTTTTCTTGCCCTTTTCAAAGCTTTGCTTTTTGCTTCTCGTTTTACCTTTTTTGTCTTCTTCGCTCTAGTCAGATGAGCTAGAAGATTTGTAAGAAGAAGAAGAAGAAGAAGAAGAAGAAGAAGAAGAAGAAGTGGGTACTTCTTCAAATCGAACACGCTTCTTCTGCTTTCTTGCCGATTCAAAAGTAGACTGATGACCCAAATAACCCGAGAAGTCAGCGGCTTTCTTCTGCTTTTTGTCGTGCTTTTTAGCTTTGTTCCGCGCGTCAAAAGCTGAGCAATTCGTGCATCAACCACCTCTTCTAATTCTTGCTCTGTGTACATCCTCGGCGTAGGAGGTTTCTTGAGAGCCGGTTTGAGGGGTGGCTCTGTGGTCTGCCGCCGCTGTTTGTGCACCTCATCGAAAGAGGTTTCGCTCATATTTTGCAAATTTTGGGTCCTTCTCAAAATTAAGCGTCATCTTTGATGCATCGCCGATCAATCGTCGACGCTCCATCTCTTCGAGCTCCGCCTGAGTAGCAGGCCATACTCGTGCGAATCTTCGTTGTGATTTCTTCCCACATCTCCGGATGTAGAGGAAGTCGACCGATCTCTGCCTGAAGCCACAAGTGCCACGGAAAAAAAAAGGGATCGGATTTCCTGTAGAAGAGAAATCGGCCGTGCTCTTATACCATTGTAACAGACTTGAACACTCCTAGTCGAGAATCTACCGCGACAACACAAATAATCACTTCAAAACAGTTCACAATTCACAATTGATTCGACACTCGCCCGGCGGAGTTCCGTGCCTAGAGATATTGGCCCCAAAGACTGGCGCCCCTTTCGGTATTTCTTTTTGTATTATTCTGTGTTCAAAGTACAAGAGTGTAGGCATGCGTTCACTCTCAGACTTTGCGTCCAGATGCTCTGAGTTGTGAGGCCCTGCCCACATCTTTAAAGATTACAAGGGATGCTAAAAGCAGAGCCCAAAAGCTGAAAATCAAAAGCCCTCATAAAAAATAAAGCAAAGGCTCTTTCTCTCTCTTGCTTGTAAAATTAAATCAACTCCCAAAAAGCTGCCAGCGTAAGTTTTAAGCGTAGCCTACAGACACACCGTTGTAGGGCTGACGTGGCAGGCAGCGTACGGACCCAGTCGGAAATTGCGGCGCCATTCACGGAAAAGCTGACACGTGGCTATACATTGCAAAGGCTATACATTGCTGGATGTGGAACATTGCCCAAGTGGGTTAACACCGTCCATAGCCAAGATGAGTTGCAAATTCCAGGGATCTTACGCAAAATCCAGCCACTAGTAATCAATGTGCTTCCACACTATGCTATCTGCAGGAATCCTAAGCACTTCGTCTGTAGATCAATTAGTAGATTAGCTTGCCGCAACCTAGCCTACTCCCTTTCATACAACATCATAGAAGCATATGACTTATTTTCCATAGAGCTGCCTGATTCATCCGAAGATTGACCTTATAGCTATCCGGTACAATCAGGCTTAGGAACAGGTGTCACTTCTTTGTTGTTAGCCACGGTGGAATATTTTAGTTTACAATGCTGACTGGCCATACATTGTTGGATGTGGAACATTGCCCAAGTGGGTTAACGCCGTCCATAGCCAAGATGAGTTGCAAATTCCGGGGATCTTACGCAAAATCCAGCCACTAGTAATGAATGTGCTTCCACGCTATGCTATCTGCAGGAATCCTAAGCACTCCATCTGTAGATCAATTAGTAGATTAGCTTGATGCTCCCGCAACCTAGCCTACTCCCTTTCATATGACATCATAGAAGCGTATAACTTATTTTTCATAGAGCTGCCTGATTCATCCAAAGATTGACCTGATCTATCAAGATTTGACAGTTCTCTCTTAGCAAAGGTCAGACCTGAGGGAATGAAACAGGTTATAATGCACGTCTTTCGCTTCTAAGGGTGGGAAGGGGTTACCTCTAGAATCTCTGTGTTCAGGTAGTGGAGAGTGTTGCTGGGGCCAAATCATCCCCAAGAACAGATCTTAATCCCTTTGGATCAAAAACCTTACTCAGCTTAACGCAGTATGAGCTTTCTCATTTAAATTTGCTCATTTGCCATTACTAGAAGAGAGGTTAACTTGATTGTAAAGCCAAAAATGCTTGGCATGCGCCTTGCCTGGTAAATGATGCACCTACCCTGTCGTTCATGGACCCTAAACTCAACCTAAACCAAACAGGAAACTCTGAACCAAACAAGCTTGCAACTTTGCTGTGGGACCATCTGCGCGTGACTGACAGCCTACACAGTGGTAAACCAAGCCTTGCTCCCAGCTCTCTGCATGACCCACTTTCTATGGAACAACCTGCACTATCATGAGCTTTAGTTTAATTTGCAATTCAGAGTGACCTCAGGAGAAACCTGCGCAGAAGTGAGTGCGGCCTCAACCTGCCAAGGATTTTAGTCATTGCTGTGTTTAGGAGAGACCATTACTGCAGCCCAAATGCTTCTCTCTTGCTGGAACATCTTTCTTTCTTTTATTATGTTGACTTGAAGGGCACCGATAAAGATAAAGCAGGAAGTTTGATCTCTTTGGTGACAACACAGTGCATGCAATACACTTACTGATTTCTGCCATTCATCATAAGTGGGAATGCCTCTCACATTTAGGCATATGACGGAGTACAAGCATTTTTCGCCATACGCGAGGCTGCCACGTTCTTGACACATCGCAAAAATTCTCTTTGTAGGGCATAGCTGCCCCCTTATGATGCAAACAATACTGTACGTCCCTGAATGACTAAGGTTATGATGCATCATACATTGCGGATGGTAACGTCAGAGAAAATAGAATTTTCTGCACTTCTCAGATTGTTTGAGGCTTTTTTTTATGCCCCCTATTTTAGGCTTCTCCGTGCAATACACAAGCACTGAACTGTCACTGTATTCAGCGGTATGATAAATACAGCACTCTATTGTATTTACTTTATATTTAGGGGTATGATAAATACAGTACTCTATTGTATTTCCTTTGTGAGGCAACTTCACGTTAATTCTTGAAGGGCAGAAGTGAAACCAGACTAGTTTTGTCAGAATGAGAGCTTGGTGCTTCAACGTGCATTCGTTTTTTCTTTTTTCAGGAGTCTTACAATGCTGCCCATGAAACAGAGCGCAGGCGGGCTTTAAATGTTGCTTTATCACGTCCGCAAGAACGTGAAGATGCGGAGGTTTGTGCCTCATCTTTCTGTTCCAGTATTTGAAAGAAGGTGTGCTCATCAATTGTTTTTCTGGGTGTTTCTCTGAACAGACAGAGTCAAAACGCAATTCAGAATCTCGTCTTGTGGTTTGTATCACTATTTCTCTGTTTTCGGTTTTGGAAGCTGTGCACATTAATGTTTCTCTCTTTGTTTTTCGGAACAGGTACTGACGGAATCAAGGCGGATTTCAGATACTCGCCTTGCCAGGGTAAGCATTATGAGACTCTCTTTCAAAGGAAAAGGATGTAGCACATTGTATGCACGTTTTGTGTATGAAATCATCCAGGCAAAACTGTTGTTCTCATTAGATGGATTCAGATGCTTGTCGGCAGTCATGTGTTTATGGCTTTGACAATGATCTGTTATAGGAAATGAAACGGAATCCTACATGTATGGACAAGCCTAAAGCGTGCTATACCTTTTATTGTAGAAACTTAGCATCAATGACATAGATGCTTCTGGTGATGGGGATGCTGGAGAGAGAGCTCCTTCTACTCCGGCCAGACCTGGATCTCCATCCTTGCAACATCCCTCTCGTCCATTAGCTACACCAGCTGCGCCTACACTGACATCCGCTTTTGTGACAGCTTTGAATGGAACACGATTGGTTAGTTTTCAGATTGCCTGCCTTATGTACGTTATTTTTCTGACTGCTTGTTTTTTATGTTTTAGATGACAGAATAAGCTTATCATTATGCCAAAAGGTCAAGCCATGGCAGTTGTAATTATGGACACCTTATGCAAATTGAAATCAATCTGTGTGTAGAGCAGCAGTCTGCAAGAAGCTTTTTTATCCTGTAAACATTGGAATGAGCGCATGAAAGGGCCTCTGGAAACATGAGACTCAAAGTGCACGGAACATAGTTTAGAACCATGTGGATCCCCCTTCACAGTCCTTGTTCTTCTCATACTTTAAACTTAGCTGAATTGAATGCTACCTGAATTGATTTGCCAAGGACTCCATTACTTTGTTTTGCCATCTGAAGGTTTTTTAGTGCTCGGCTATCAACTTCCTTCTTGAGACTCCAAGTGCAGGGAACATAGTTTAGAACCATGTGGACCCCTCTTCACAGTCCTTGTTCTTCTTATACTCTAAATTTAGTTGAAGGAATGCTACCTGAATTGATTTGCCAAGGACTCCATTACTTTTGTTTTGCCATCTGAAGGTTTTCCTTCTTAGTGCTCGGCTATCTGCTTCCTTCCTACCATCTTCAACTGACTGCCACCACAGTTACTAAACATAAAAAGCCTTTGGACAAAACTTTTGAAGGATTATATCTATGCTGACAATAAATGATTTGAGAAACAATGATATTTTCTAGCGCTTTGTAAGCCTTCTCTTTGTTCAAAGCAAAAGAGAATGAAAGCTTTTTTCCAAGAGAAAGAAGCATCCTAGTTATATATATGGACCAACTGAGGACCCTCTTTTTGTTGTTACTTGCTTTATTACCCCTCTAAAGTTCAAGTGTTGACTGCCACCTTTTTCATTTCGTGGCAGCCCCGCGTCTTTACAAGAGGTGCTTTGCTCACGCAACTGATACAAACGGTATTGCCACCTGGTGGGGCTAGGCTATCAAAGAAAGTCGAACAGACTCTGGAAGAATTGGGGGTAATGTTTCCCTAATGGACATGTTTCCTGTTAACAGTTTATTTGTGTAGGGGCGGGTGTCAAAAGTGGCATGGATGTATGCATGCATTTTTGACTCTGACTTGTTTGGAGTACTTTCTGAGCAGGTCCAGACAAAGCCCAAGGTTCCTACACAAGCCGTTTGTGCTGAGCACTTGGAACTACGCAAGGAAATATTGACAATGTTGAATCTTAAAAAGCAGGTATTGTTGGGTGTGGTTGTAATCAGTGTGCTATAAGGTACGTAGTATCTCTGTGTTAGTATTTGGTGCATTATGAGATATGCACCATCTCATGTGTTCTGAACAGGGCTTTCTCTAACTAGTTTGCCATTCAGATGCATTCGGATTTTTCTGGTAGTCTGTGCTATTTTTGCCTAGGCTTTTCCTAAGTGACTTAATTATGAGCTGGTTAGCAGGCAAGGGCTAAGCATGCACAGAAATCTGTAAGGTAGGGTGTGTGGTCATCTTCAGCAGGACCCATTTACTTTGATTGTTGGGCTGTGATCAGTTGCAATGGAGAGGGGCTGAAGTCTCTGTGCTAAGGGATAATCCTTATGCTGACATACCACCAACTCCAAGCACACCTAAGGTAAGCATTAAATTCTTTATCCCATTGGCAGGAGTTCTGTGAGCTTTTGACCGCGAAGAAATGGCCAGAGTATTGCTCCAATTTGTCAATGGAAAGGCTGCCTTAAAAATGTGCCTTGTGTTTATGTTATGCCTCCATCTGTCCCAAGGTTAAATATATTACTTGTTACTTTTATTCATGGCTAGATGCAAATAGGAAAAATTAGCCCTCTCATTATTGAGCTCGACCAGCTGCTGCATTGCGCACAAATTGAAAAGCAAGTGTGGCGTCTGCTTGTAGACCTGTATATGTGTGTGTGTGTGGAAGATTGTTTTTGTTTTTGGGTGATCATTGGGGTATGGAGCTCTTAAATTCTGAAGACCGTACGTTGGCAGAAGTCGATTCGTGCTGGTGATCAGGACCGCTTATGGACAGGAGTGGGAAGTGATCCAGATAGTTTTCCAGGTGAATCTCATTCATCTGTAGCCTCTCTCTCTCTCTCTCTCTCTCTCTCTCTCTCTCTCTCTCTCGCGTGTGTGCATGCGCGCGCGTGAGAGTGAGTGTGAGAATAAGAAAGAGGAAACTGGAATAAGTTTTCTATCACCCAAGTGTGGTAGATTGGTTATCCCAGTTCCCTTTTCAATAACAGTTCTTGAGCTCGAGACTTGTCAGATAGACCTTTGAGGTCTCTTGGGATTGTTTATACGATGGTAAAACCTCTTGTTTTTTCTTCTCTAACAGTGGTGGGCTTGAACTCACAATACATAAAGCTAAAGTGGCATTAACAAATCACACCCATAGCCAAAATTCAAGATACAACCATAGGCAAAAAAACCCTTAAGATCTTCAGGGATCACAAAGCTGAGAGGAAAAACCTAGGTATTCGGAATCCGAGAGACAAAGACTCGCACAAGATACTCTGAAGAATCACAACCTGTGGAGCTTCCTAGACTGATCAGATGCCACACCATCGGGGATAGCTCAGAGACTGAACCCGCACGGCACCGTGAAACGCGTTTCACTGGCCCTGAAACAGGAAACGGCTGAAACGTTTCACCTGGTCACTGAAACGCCTGGAGGTGAAACGACTGAAACAAAAGAGTTTCACTCATAAGTTGGACCCTACCTCTGTAGTTTGTAGGGATCACAAAGCTGAGAGGAAAAACCTAGGTATTAGGAATCCAAGAGACAAAGACTCGCACAAGATACTCTGAAGAATCACAACCTGTGGAGCTTCCTAGACTGATCAGATGCCACACCATCGGGGATAGCTCAGAGACTGAACCCGCACGGCACCGTGAAACGCGTTTCACTGGCCTTGAAACAGGAAACGGCTGAAACGTTTCACCTGGTCACTGAAACGCCTGGAGGTGAAACGACTGAAACAAAAGAGTTTCACTCATAAGTTGGACCCTACCTCTGTAGTTTGTTTTAGCAAAATTTCCTAACCTTGGCTTCAATACAAACACTCTTAAGAACTTCTCCACTATTGGAAAAATTCCTTAGACTCTCTCTCTCTCTCTCTCTCTCTCTTCGTCAGGACCTGACCCAGCTCGACACCAGGAGGACATGGATAGAGCCGCCTCAGGAGTTGAGCACGAAGATGGCTTTCTATAGAGAGCATCTTCTCCACCTCACAGGAGATGGGTTTGTGATTCGACCCAGCTACATGGACACACATATGTCTCATGGTTTGCGTTGTGCCATTGGTCAGATACGCACATCCTCACATCAGCTCGAGATTGAGACTAGTAGATTCAGAGGGATACCAGCAGACAGCAGGATATGCCGATTATGCCAGAGAGAGCCAGAGACAGAGTTGCACTACATATGTCATTGCACAGTGTTCTATGAGATACGGGGGCGTTTCCACTGCTTATTCAGAGAGGGTTTTGGTCCTCTAGCTAGGGTCATGAGTTATGAGGATCAGAGATGTCTTGGACTATATCTACTTGAGTTACACAGGTATAGAGACACTTTACTGGGGAGAGCTAGAGAGAGGCAGTCCCAGAGACACATTACAAATTTCTTTTCACTAGATAGGGGACAGCCAGAGGAGCAGCCACCACTGCAGAGCTCGTCCCACACTCATTCGACCACTACTGGCACTCTCATCGACCGAGCATTGGAGCTACAGAGATACAGACGACCGCGACTGAGGAGAGGAGCTACACAGCATCGACGGAGACTACAACAGAAGATTCGAGCCATACTCTCTCGACATCCAGAGTGCAGATGAGGATGGATCCTCACCATTTCTTCCATCTTTGTTTCACACACTGTTACATCCAGTTTACCGGGTACCTATTGTATCAGCTGCTACACCCACGTAGTTTTAGATTGTAGTAGTAGTAGTAGTATTTTGTTCCACTTCTAGTTCTTTTCTAGTTCTTTTGTACCCAGACATGGTATTAGATTCACTATTTTGTAACTGATTGGTCTCATAGGTCATTTTGGCCTTTTGAAGACGTTAATATAACATTTCATTTCATTTCATTTCTCTCTCTCTCTCTCTCTGACCCCTGGTCTCTGCGGAGGAAATAGCAGGGGGGGGGGGGGGGGGGGGGGGGGGACTGCTCATGAAAAAGCCGCCACGCCTCACGCGAGTCCTGACTCAAGAATAGCTGATATAGATCCTGCTCGAGTCGAGCCAGAAAAGCCCTCTTCTTCCGCCGCACCAGGCGTCGGAAGTCAATCTGTGACTGTCTGTGAGTGACGTCCCCCAACAGCACCTCCTTCTGAAGTTTGGCTCTAGTCTGGCGGCACTCCTCATCGTACCTGCTGTTCTGAGGCATGCTCCCTGATCGGCGGCTCTGCTCAGGCTTGGTGTGTGGATATGCTTCTGCTGCTGCCTCATGTAATGTTTGTGTCAGTATAGTAGTTAGCTCCTCCAGAGGTCGCCCCGGGTCCTCAGTGCATAGGCGTATGTAGATTCCGTCCATGTAAACAGAATCCGTCTCCCGTGTGAATGTGTAGCGAGTGGAGGCCGCTACTCGTGGCCTGTGTGCTACACTGAACTGGAAGGAGATGGTCATCGACACCAGAGCATGATCCACTGCCACCCCGACCGGTCTGGGCCCAACTGTGAGATCTTGGATACTAGAGATGAGATTCGGCTGTGCCATGACATAGTCCACAGTGCTGGCTCCATGTCTGTGTGGGAAGCATATAAAACCTCCCGTAGCAGGAAATCTCTGTAGGCCGTTCAAGATGGCCAATCCATGTGTAGTGCCCTTGTCTATCAGGTGTCGCCCATAGTCAGTATATTCCACATCGTGTGATAATCTGGAAAGGCCCGTCTCCGCTACATCTAGCTCTCTTAGCATCTCCTCTGAAGTATCATAAAACACTGCCTGGTGATGGGCAGTCCTAGCATTGAAGTCCCTTAGGATGATAATGTCACCATCCCTAGAGAACTCCCATATGTCATCATCCAAAATAGAGAAAGGGGACTGTCCTCTTGGTGATGCATAAACTGATGTACTCGGGGGAAAGTAGCAAATAGCTAGATAGAGGTATTTGCCTGTCTCTGCTTTCAGTCTCACCCACATGTACCTAGCCGCCCCTCCCCGACCCCCCCCGATCCATGCCCACACGCATGTGTCTTTTTCACCGCTGAGTGAAGAAAGCTATTGACAGGATGAAGACTCGGAGAGCATATGATCATGACGGCCTAGTTGCTGTGCATTTCATGCATGCCAAAGACCTACTCGTAGAGCTTCTAGCGGTTATGTTTAACCGTGCCATGTGTGAGGGCCTACCGGACACTTGGAGCCTATCTACGATCGTACCTATCTTCAAATCAGGAGACCCCATGGAGCCTGGGAATTATCGCACTATTATGATTGGGCACACACTGGCACGGTTGTATGCATCCATTCTTGAGCAACAGCTGAGTAGATGGGCAGAGAGGGAGGGAATACGTGCAACTGGGCAGGCAGGATTCAGGAGAGGCTTCTTTACTCTTGACCATATCCTGACACTCAGGGCCATCATCGAGGAAGGCAGATCTCATGGGAGACGGATCTATTGTAGCTTTGTGGACTTCCGCAAAGCTTTCGACACAGTACCCAGAGCTAGACTGATGCACAGACTACAGGAAATGGGGGTACCCACAGAACTCATTTGGGGGACCATGGCATTGTACAGATCAGTAGTAGGGCATGTACGCACCCCGGAGGGACTTTCTACACCGGTTCACTCCACTATTGGGGTGAAGCAGGGTTGCCCACTCTCTCCTACTCTTTTCGGTATGTATGTGGATGAGATTTCTGACTACATTGACACCGATGGAGATAAAGGTGCTCAGTTGGCAGGGACATGGATTCCACTTTTGTTATATGCTGATGACATAGTGTTGATCTCCGAATCCCCAAAGGGAATGCAACGTCAATTGGATGCTTTGCATACCTTTGCCCACGAAAGTGGTTTGTCTGTCAACTTGGGTAAAACCAAGGTTATGGTTTAATACCACCCCACAGTGGATCAGGAGGTCAGCACCTACATTCACATACGGCCAGGAGACTGTGGAGTACACAGACGCTTACACTTACCTTGGAGTGGTTTTTAGCGGACTTGCATTCTCACTCAGAAGAGCAGCTGAGACCAGACTTACTAGAGCCCACGCAGCATTGGGTAGATTGGAAAGGATGTGTTCGCAGGTTCAGTTTCAGGAGCCCCGGACGAAGCTCTGGCTCTTTGACACCTTGGTGGCTTCAGCATTGCTTTATGGAACCGAGATATGGGGACCTTCACTGGATCACCACGGGAGGCCGGGTCGCACAGACGGTTGGGGGAACATGGAGAGACCTCTCGTTTCTATGATCTCGCGGCTCATTAGAGCCAAGGCATCAATACCGCGAGCCATTATCCGAGCAAAGCTAGCGCCCCCCCCACTAGTGGTGGAGGCGCTCACCATATCAGTCTCCTTCATAAACCGCACATGGGAACTTCCTAGAAACAGATATGCTCGCATAGCACTTGAATCCTCTCGACAGTTAGCCATACAAGGAGATACAACATGCTGGTATGGGGAGATGACATCATGGTTTCAGGCACATGGGTTCAGCATCGACAGGCTTCCACCATTCCATTACTCATTGGATGCACCATCTCTCACTCTTACACAGTCAGAGATCACCAAGCTCATCCGCCAAGACCTGACCCAACTAGACACCAGAAGGACATGGATACAACCAGCACAGGAATTGGGCACGAAGATGGCTTTCTACAGAGACCACCTTCTCCCTCACGGAAGATGGTTTTGTGACGAGACCCAAATACATGGATACCCACTTGTCTCATGGGATACGATGTGCTATTGGCCAGTTACGCACATCCTCTCACCAGTTGCGGATTGAAACTGGGAGATACAGCGGAGTACCAGCAGAAGACAGGACATGCCCCTTGTGTAACATGGAACCTGAGACAGAGCTACACTATACATGCCGCTGCCCCGTCTACTACGAGATACGAGGCCGATTCCACTGCTTGTTCACAGAGGGTTTTGGACCACTCTCAAGAGTCATGGGATACGAAGATCAGAGATGTTTGGGTTTGTTCTTGCTCGAGCTGCGCAGACACAGAGATAGCCTGATGAATGGAGAGGCTAGCCAGTCTCAAAGATGGATCACAGACTTTTTTAGAGTAGACACGGGACAGCCGCAAGAGCCACTCCCACAGCAGAGCTCCCCCTCGTCTCACACCAGAGGCACACTGAGTGACCGAGCGATTGAATTGGGGAAATCCAAGCGCCCGCGACGATTGCGAAGAACTACACAGCATCGACGGAGGCTACGACAGAAAATTCGGAGCACGCTGGCCAGGCATGCACGACGCCCGGTCAGACTACTAACCATGGAGGAAATTGATGAGATTCGCCAACGACCGATGATAGATCTCTTGTAATTCAGCTATCCCAACAAGCCGCCCATTTTTTGCTTAGTTTGTTGCTTGGCTCACATCAACCAACTTAGGACCCCATAGTATATATCTTTGTTTTTGTATTGTTGTTAGGTTATTTTGTTACTCTGAGTTTGTATCAGATCCACCACTTTGTAACTTTCGGGTCTCACAGGTCATTATGGCCTTTTGAAGACGTTAATATAACATTTCATTTCATTTCATTTCTCTCTCTCTCTCTCTCTCTCTCTCTCTCTCTCTCTCTCTCTCTCTCTCTATATATATATATATATATATATATATATATATATATATATACAGCCAGGGGAGCAGTCATCACAGCAGATCTCAGAGCCCACCCACGCTAGAGGTACATTGATTGACCGAGCCATTGAGCTAGGTAGATCCAGACGCCCACGACCTCGAGGGGTCTCCCACCATCGAAGAAGACTGCAACAGAAGATACAGATCACTCTAGCTCGACATGCAAGACGCCCAACTAGAGTACTGACCATGGAGGATGTTGATGAGATTCGACAGCGACCGATGAGAGATTTCATTTGAACCCACCAACCCCCCCCCTCCCCCTCCCCCTCCCCCGGCCCCCCCTCCCCTCTATCTCGTTTCAATTCCGAATCAGCTTCAGATTCATTCCCTTAGTGTTTTAGTGTTAGTTCTTTGGCAGAGAAGCATAGTGGTTAACAGAGAGGAGGGAAAAGGGGGCTGCTGCAGAAGACACGAATATTCAATATCGAACTCCAATTCGTGTGGTGTGGCAGCTCACATCGAGGAGAGGGCGAACGGGGACATAGTAACTTTTGAGCGCAGCAGAGGGCAAAGCCTCTCTCTCTCTCTCTCTCTCTCTCTCTCTCTCTGTCTCTCTCTCTCTCTCTCTCTCTCTCTAGAGTCACACATGGTTGTAACCTTTTGGTCTCATATGGCCTTTTGAAGACGTTAATATAACATTTCATTTCTCTCCTCTCTGAGATGTTCAATGTGATGTCTGGCAGGTGAAAGGACGGGAAAACGAGAGCATAAGCGGAAGGTTAGTAAGATAATGACAATGTGAAAGTCACAACTTGGTCAGGCATGCTCATGGTTGTTGCTTATCTTGATCATCTGTCTGTAGGCTCCTGCAAGGTTCTCAGAGGGTCCACCATCTCCACCCAGCAATAAGCGATCACGCAAATTAAAAGCATCAGAAGGATAACAATATATACCATAGGTGCTATAAAAAACAGGACTAAACTATAGGGCAGACCATTTCCATTTCCAAACACAGCTTGTGGAAGTTGAATATGTTTCTTCATGCTGCTGCATGGTTTTTTGACGAGTTATCCTTTATGCGATATTCAAGCTGAAAACATCAGTTTGGGAAAGTTATCCCTTGTGCTAAATTTGTAATCTAATATGAGGACTTTATTCATTTATTTATTTTTTGGGTTTAAGTTACACATAGTTTTAGTTGCTTCTCTTGTTACAGTCACGTTACAACTTCCTTGGACACGGCAACTTTGACATCCTCCCTTACATCTTGGTATGGATCTTCAGGGTTTGGGTTGGGTGCATGCATGCATCCGTCTTGAGTTGTTAGTATTCTCTAAAGACACCGCCACAAAATCATAATAAAAAAACCATTGACGGTCCACAAGTGCTCCCAAGCAGTATTCGTGAAAAGCGTCTCAGCTTAGCCTTGAGCCAGTTATATGGATCTTAAGAATTTCCTTGAAAAGGGAGTTCTCTGAAGACACCACCGCAAAATCATAAACAAAAAACCACTTACGGTCCACAATTGTCTGAAGGGTTCATTGTTTTATTGAGGCCTTATGTAAACTAAAAAAGGTTTGCCAAACATCAGTGTTACTGAGTCAGGAAGGCTTGGATGGTGAATTTGTGGTGGCATAATAGTTCAAATTATGGTACCTACGACATATGCCCTTTTTTCTTATCTGTTGTGGTTCTGATCGGAGGATTTGCTAGCTCAAATCGTTGTTCAAAGCAATTGGGCTGGGCACCTGTGAAGGTGACAGTGTGACTGGTTGCAAAGGGTCTGAGCAGTGTAATTGTTGATGTTGCCACCTACACTGCCAAGGACCACGGACAACAAGAAAGGCTCCTAGTGTAATTGTTGATGTTGCCACCTACACTGCCAAGGACCACAGACAACAAGAAAGGCTCCTTAGATGTGGACATTTACAAATATTCTCTCGAGCAGGGTAGTCTTATGCTTATGGGACTTGTTGGGGCAAAGCCTCATGCATGCACTTCGATAGATTGTATCGTGTGGTATCTCCTATAAAGAGGCTCTCAATAATGATTTTTTTTTTTTTTGGTGGGCTTACATATGTTTTGAGATGATGCATTATGTGATGCTAAGCCAATGTGAAGCTTCGCACCAGCGTAGTAATTATAACAAACATTTCAACAAAAAGATAGATGATATGGTGACTATGGAGCTATGGAGGATTAAAATAGAGAAGTTCGATCATCACAGAGAGAGAGAGAGAGAGAGAGAGAGAGAGAGAGAGAGAGAGAGAGGGGGGGGGGGGGGGGGGGGGGGGTGGAGCCGGGAGGGGGTGACTTCAGAGTATGTAGGAGTATTCAAGAGAAAGAAATGGATGAAATATCGACATTTTCAAAAGGCCAAAATGACGTATGAGACCTAAAGGTCACATCCATGTGTGACTAGTAAAATGTTTGGGGAACATAAGCATAATAATTGAGGGTATCTATAGTGGGTAGGAATGTAGGCCTACCCTACATCCTCATTATCATCACAAGTTTTTCTATCCATGGCAATAACAACTCACCCATTGTTTGGCACTATTATCATGAGTGTTGTGGTGTACTATTAGTCATAACTATGCAAAGAGGAGCTTATGGTGACATCATTGTGTGGAGTTAATGTCTACATTATTGTGTGGGTCATACCAAGGGTCTAAAGCTTGCATGATTACATGTATTTGGGTGCGCCATGATTGTTATCGACATGAATTTTTTGAGAATTATGTACAAAGAAACTAATGGCCAAAGTTGTATGCAACAAATTGTATGTGTTGCACTTTGCAAGGATTTGGAGCCATTGACAATAAACACATCCACTATGATGTAGGGTCTTGCATCATGATGTTATGTGGTAGTTCTTATGAATTTTTTTCGGAGCGTGATGATCACGAATGCCTAGAGATGGTTTTCTTACACTATTGTCTTCTAGAATGCTTTACTAACAAATACTCAATCAAGCAAGAACAAGATGTTAAATGTTGTGAATGGATGTTGTGAATGAGCATATTCGCAAATGAGATAGTTTGTACGTCCTCATTGTGAGTGTTTTGCTTGGACCCTTGATGATTCTAGATGGGGGTTCTTGCATTCTATTGCTATCCATAGTGCAGATTCTAGATGGGGGTTCTTGCATTGTATTGCTATACAGAGTGCAGATGGATATGTATACCAAGTGTAGTGCTCATTGCTTGCCACACACAAAGTATCCTAGAGAAGCACTTTTCTCATGAATGGTATCTTCTAAGATGCTCTAATTGTTGGATATGCACAAATCGAGCAAGGACAACAATCTCTTGGTTTCAAAAAAGTGTAGCAAAAAAAGCATCCTTGCAAATGAAGTGACCTATGTGTGCAGCCTCAAAGCCTATGTTGTTATTGAAGACACATGAACGAAAGCAAATCCATGCTTGGATTGTGATGTAGGGGGTTAATTATGTTGTGTTGGGTGGTGCTTATTGCTATGTGCAAGGTATCCTTGAGAAGCTTGATTCTTGCATATCGTCTATTCGAATGCTTTGATTGTAGCATGCGCCCAAAAGGAGAGAGGCCAGCAAGGTGTTAGATGTTTTGATGTATCACAAAAGATTTCTTGCAAATTAAGGTGCCCATGGGTTCTTTCACAAAGCCTATGTTTTTTGACTTGAGCCATCAACAAGGCAAAGGTAACCCATGATGAGATTTTAGCCTTAAGGGTTATCAGAGCGTCATGGTATTTAGGGTAATACTCTCGTAAAAATGTATGCAAGGTGCATGGCCGGTTGCTAGATTCAAAGTGTCCTTTGTAGAAAGTGCTCTTTGTGCACTATTGTCTCTTAGAACGCTTTGATTGAGAGATGCCCAAAAGAAGCAAGATATGCATGACAATTCATGCAAACAAAAGCGAACTATGTATGTAACACAAAGGAAATGTTTGATAGTTGGCATCTAATTTATGGTGGGATTTTAACAATGCATGCCAAATTTATGGTAATGTCTTAAGATTGGGGTATGGAGAATAAGCTCACCATGAAGCATGCGCGACAATCCAAGATTGTGAGAGAAGTGGAAAAATTGCATGGTTAAGAATCAAGCAGCAAGTGGGTAATGCCACAAGGCCCCGCCAACCATGCAGCATGGCACCAACATAGGTGTGGCAAGGGTTGAGGTGGACTTAATGCCAATAAACTCTAAACCTAGAAAACATATTGAAATTAATACTTTGACTTCCATCCTTAAATTCTTTCTTTGTTTTTGTGGTGACGTTCAATGCACTTCTTGTCTACTTCTGGGCACAATAGTCAAGGAAAGGGCTCATCGTGGTTACAACACAAGCCAGGAGAAAAAGAAGTGCAGAGCCCAACAAGGGATTAAGAATCGACACACATTTTGATGAGCCATCACGTCACTAAGCACAAGAAAAAGGGTCGAAGAGATAGCGAGTTGTGCAGAGCAATGAATTAGAGATGGAGCCTCCATGGTAACGTGCATATATAGTACACATGCACTGAGTGCCAGTGGTGAATGAAACAATGCCATGTGGGATGGGAGCTCTATCCACACACTAAGATCCGGAGGGAGAGGCAAGGGGTGAGGAGGAGCTAGTGAAGGCGACAAAGCATGTTAAGTCGTTGTGAATCAAAGTTATTAAAAAAACCTAAGCGTTGCTCACCACACAATGTGAAAGTGCCCCCCTCAATACCCCCAGTGGCATTACAAGGTTACAAGGACCTTTTGCAAAAATCCGACTCTATCAAGAGATGACGGAATTTCTCATTCAGTGAACCCCTTTTGCTTGCATGATGAAGGAAATAATTCAAAGTTATGGAAATCAAGATCAAATGTAGGTTAAGTTAGATCTATGAAATTGTACGTATAATCCAGTTTTATACACTATATATATGTATTATATACGTATACCTATATAAATAGTATTTCAATCGAAATATATTTTGGATCGAAGTATATCTCGATCAAGCTAATGCTTTAATATATACAGGTGGAGGTGTAGGCGACAATTCATTCCATTTGTCACATGCATCTACCTCTTGACTCTCCTACGTACTACCTGCTACCTCCTACCTCCTAGCTCTCCTTGCTCTTCTCTCCCTCGTAGTCCCTCCTCATGCACGCACCTCTTCTTTAGTTAGCAGGTAATTTCCTTTCTCTCTCAAGCTTTAAGTATGCTAACCACCACGTCGTATTGCATGGAGGGGTTAAGTCTAATAGATTTCTCGTCCCTGGTTGTTGCTGACCTTTGTGTTGCACTGTTGAAATTTGCTTAGGATTTTCTAAATTCCTCATTCTAACTTGTTGTTGACCTTCGTGTCACACTATAGGGAGTGGCTTAGGGTGTTCTAGATTCATCTTCCGTAGCTATTGCTGACCACTTAGTCGTGCTGCAGGGGGGTTTAGGTTTAATAGATTTGTGTTCTCTGGCTGTTGGTGCCCACCACGTCACATTACACGGTCTCATAGGGGTTATAGGTCAAATACTTGCTCGTCCTTGGCTATTGCTAACCACTGTGTTGCATCGAAGGGAGGGCTATCGTCGTTTTATAATTGAGAATAAGAATGTTCCATCATTATCCGTTGTTTTATTTATGTACTTATAGCCATATTATCAAAGCTATATATTTTTTGCATCTATTTTATCCGATGATTCTTCTTTAGTACGTTTTTACCCATGGTAGAGATAAATATATTATGTGAGTAGCACAAGATCATTTGTGATGCTCTTGATCTATACCTCCATCTTGCTTCGGAGTATCATATTTATCGTGCCTGCGATCCACTCAGTCAAAGTTCAATGATTTTGTGTGGCTGAGCTTGTGGAGCACTATTTTGCGAGGTTGAGTGTTGAGTTTTTCTCAGCATTTGACCCGGCTACTTACATGAACGATGTTATGCACAATAGAATGAAGGCAGCTGTTTGGACAAGTCCTAAGAAGTCTTGAGAGTGTGGTTCAACTAAATATCAAGGCTAAGCCACGAATCAAAGAGCGGATACAACTTGTTTCACAACTACGTTGAGACTTGAAGAGAAAAGATAAAGGAGAAGGCCCTTCTAAATGCCCCCGGACTGAAGAGGAGTAGCTACTTCACCAGTCGTTCAGACCTTAGTGCAACCTTTGGAGGTTGTAACTTTGGATGAGACTACGTGCCCTCCTGTCTTGCACTTGCTTGGTGAACTCTCCAACTTGGTCAAGACCGGTATGCAAATGTAAAGCAAGTCTCAGTGGCCCATCTTCTTTTCAAAGATCCAGTCTATGTGGCAAAGATCTTCAAGGACCACTCACGAAGCAAACCAATTTTACAGATAATGCTAGAAGAAGCAAAAACCACCATATTGCAACACCATGGCATGATCTAGCCCGCGCCCTTGTACTACATAGCAAAAGGTTGATGCTTATCTTCAAAATTTGGAATGGAGGCCATCTTGAAGCAGTGGATCCAAGCTTGCTATGATGATGGAAGTTGACATGCTATTAGAGAGTTTCAACACATGTCTGGGACTGTACATCAGTCGTAGACAACATTCTACCAATCTGCAACGGTCTTCTGTAGACAAGGAAGTTCTTGCATAGCCACAACCTCATTCACAACGACTTGCATACAAGGAATTTTCTACTGTATTTTGGCAAGCAAGGAGTGTATGCCTAGTCTGCAAACTAGTGACAAAGTACAACCTCAAACACTCTACAAACTTTTCCAAAGCTCCCAAACCTCAACCTTGAAACCAAAGCTCAGTTTGAGCGAGATTATCCATGGGTGGCTCCCAAAAACATTAGCACAAACCCACCTTCTTTTATAAAAGCCTCTAATGTAATTAGCCTATCCTACATCCTTAAACGTTCGATTGCATGTACGCTTGAACTTTCTTAGGCCCCCATGCGAGAGTTTTCCTGAAATGTAAACAAGCACCCTATCCATGAAAAATTCAAAAATCCCTTAAACAGGCGTAAAATATAGGATTTGAGACTTTGTTTGAATGGACCCCATAATGTCGGCTATACTATTGTACTTAATTCTAGCTTGCGGCCTATTGATGATTAAACAAGGAAACAATATTTTGTGGCTTTGGTAGTGTGCAACGTTATTTCAAGTTTAGTTTTTAAACTATTTCAAGTTGGGTCTTTAACTTATTTCAAGCTGGGTATTTATAATCATGTCTCTTTGCAAGAAGATGTGGGTCTTAACTCTTATCTTGTTGTAAGGTACATATGGTGGATGTTGTCCCAAATAAAGAGAACCAACCTCAAAATAAAGAGAACATATTTTCCCTTACTGAGAATCCACCTCTTGACCCATTACTCAACCATAAACTAACACAATAGATTTATATAGAGGAGGAAATCTGGGTTGCAAGTGTCGATCTTACGGCTTTGGCTGCATCCCAAGAGGACCAATTAGAGATTTTTGGAGAGCAATTTCCCTACAAGCAATGTAGACATTTGTGTCTCAATGATTTTGTGTGCAATATGATTTTTAGGGTCAACAACAATGCTAAGGGATCTCCCCCCTTAAAGGTTTTTGACTTGCACCACACCGTTCCTGCGAAACATATGCTCTCTAGATTCATACATGGATACAAGTCACCTCGCAGCAACAATCATGTGGCAATCTGCTTTGTGCAGCAATGCTATTGTTACTATGTGTTGGGACTCAAAGTAGATTGGAATGATCGTCCTACTACAATAGGTGTCGGTAAAGGATACCCAATAGAAAAGCTTCAAGCTCCGGAGGTAAACCAAGAAGAACCTTCTCACAACAAAAGAAATACATATCTCCCTCAGGAGATGCTCCTTGAGCACCTCGTGACTCAAAAGGGTGGACATGGCAAGCCTGGCTATGGTACACACTAATAAGGGAGCTAGAAAGGAAGTTGGCATGGTATGAGGCAAAGTATGGACCTACAAACGAAGAAGAGATATGCGATGCTGGTCCAAACGGATCATTGCCCACAAATGAGTTTCACCTATCTGATTTTATGAGAGGTTCAACCCATGACCTAAATTAGTCATACATTCATTAACATTTTTTTTTGTAACTTGAACCTCTTTTTGTTAGAATGAATTAGTATGATGTGTTGTTACAATTTACACGGTCTCTCTCTCTCTCTCTCTCTCTCTCTCTCTCTCTCTCCTTTGGGGGAGATGGAGAGAGGGGAAGAGATCACTTACAGTTTGACACATTCCATTTACAATAAGCATTAAATATTGATTTTCAAGTCAAAAAATAACATTATGGCTCATCCGAAGCATCAAACACAAGCACCATGTACTTCTCTCTCTCTCTCTCTCTCTCTCTCTCTCTCTCTCTCTCTCTCTCTCTCTCTCTCTCTCTCTCTCTCTCTCTCTCTCTCTTCACATGAAGAGAAACACCTAATTTGCTTAGATAACGAGTAAACTCTACACATAGCAAGTTATCTTTAAATAATCTACCTACATGACCTCCAAGTGTGAGTAAACTCTATGCACATAGCACGTTATCTTTAAATAACCTACCTAGATGACCTCTTAGTGCAAGTCAATCTCTACACATGGCAGGTAATCACTGCTTGTCCTACCTAAAACTCTTCCAGGTATGAGAATACCTCTACACAAGCCAAGAGATTTCTATTTAACATACCTAGATTGCCCTCCAGTGCAAGTATTACTCGACATGGCAGACAACCACTAGATAAATCTAGCATAAGTTACTTCCAGATGTGAGCATAACTCAACACAAGTCAAGTAACTACGAACTTTAGCTACCCTAAATCATTTCCAAGTGTGAGTTTTCTCTATATAAAGCAAGCAATCACTAACTACTTTACCTAATTTACTTTTAAGTGTGAGATAAACTCTACACAAAGCAAGTAAATTCTAAATTTCACTAATCTAGAATTTAACTACGCTGAATCTTAATTACGATATTTAATTATCTATCTTTCTATATTAACTATCTATTTCACTTTCTAATTAATAAATCACGAGGTTTTTTTTTTGTTTTATTTTTGTTTTATTTTTGGGGTACTTTAGAGCTCATCTATTTAGGTGAGCTAGGCATTGCTTTCAAGAGAGTGCCCACCTAGAATGAAAACGAAGTCCGCAAAGTTTAGTTAATTATATCTATTATTTTGATTCAAAACATTAGTTCGATCAAAATATATTTCGATCGAAATTCCATGAAATTACATGAAAACACTGATTTTATTGATGTGGCACCGTATAATACGGTTGGATAATCAAGGGTGTTGTATAATACACCTATCTAAGGTGTATTATATGTACACCGTATAATGTGCACTACAACTTAGAACATAGGCCATGGTGGTAAAGGCCGTTCAAGAATCTATCAAGGCACACATAATCTTTGCGCTTGAGAACAAAAACCTCTGTGTAATACATGCGAAGAGAGTGAAAATACAACCCAAGGATATGAACCTCGCATGTCATTTGGCGAGACTTTGACCATTGGATGAAGTGCAAAATATCTTTTTGTATTAACCTCCCCACTTTTTAATTAACCAAATGGAATGAATTTTTTTTCTCTTTTGTATCTCAAATGATTAATGCAAAGGAATCAATTTTCTATCTTCTTAATGTTCAAATTCATTCTAGGGTAAAACCCCCAACTTAAGCATAGTGAAGTTGCGGGCCTCTAATTAGAGCTGAGGGTGGCTCGTTTCATGGCCCTGAAGGGCACAGTTAGTAGCACAGAGCTTCAAAAATTTGCATGAATGTTGTCGCGTGCTTCGATGGAGCATACCCAAAATGCTTGTAGGTTTTTAAAAATGCCGTGTAACAAAACGTCAAGGGTAAAGTAGGACCTACCCCAGGGGTAAATCGGGATTGGTGGCCAGCAAGACTTGATGTTTGATCGGATGGACGTCAAAGAGTTTCATGTTAAATGAGCTACTAGCTACAGATGCTTGCTTGTCCTTTCACTAGTCTACACATCGTCTTTATAATTGAGCCTCGCTATTCCTTATTAAGGGGGTGTGCTTGTATTGGAGGTTTTACCCTAGTTGTTTAATTTCTTAATGTTTGTAGGTTCAATCTTGTCTTTTCCTTATCTTCTTGCACAAGATTTGGGTTACTGATCTTGAGATGGGGCAAAGGGAAGGGGGAACACATTAATTTTGACAATTTCCATTCTCTTTTGGTCTTGAAAGGGCTAGAGGATGTCCTTTGGGGCAAAAAAAGGGTGGCCATAAGGCCGAGAAAATCAATTAAATAGGCCCTTTGTTTGGATGATTTGCCTCCCCTTGTACCAACCAGGGATCTACAGATCCAATAGAGACATGTGTTCCTATTTGGGCTAGCCCTTGACATGGAAGCCTGGCCTACCAGTAGTAGATGCTAGGGATCTATGCACTAAGAACATGACATGGGTTGTTTGGGGAATGGTGCCAAGGCACAAAACCTTAAGGCCTTCAATGACCACCTCATGAAGTGGCCTGGGGAGTGAAATCATTGTGGAAAATGGAAACATTGCCAGAGGGCAGTTTTCCAATGTCGTGTGCAAGGGAGAATTGTGGTTCAACAACGTCCACGTGCCACCCATCCATTCTATGCTTCCACAATCCTGGGCTCATAAGAGGGAGGGACAACACTACATAAGCTTCCTTGAAACAACAACCTTGGATTGTGTGGCTTGAAAATCCTCCTCTATCACATCCAATTTCTCTACTACCAAAACCTCCTGAAAACAAATGCAATAGTTTCAGTGATGGAGTCGTCGAGGGGTAGGACATTGGTCTCATGGGCATATGGAGTGGAGACGAGGGGAAACTTAGCGTTGGTGCACAACACATTTAGGAACTCATCCATGTGTAGGCCAAATGCCTTCTCTAAGTGATGAAAAAAAAAAAATCCTCCCCATGCAATACTATCATTGACAAGTGGATGATCTCTACTTATGGGATGGTCTTATTCAAGAGAGGCACTTCCTTGGGAGTGGTGCTAGTTGTAGCCACACCCAGTGGTTTTTGCACCACCTTCTCAAGTTCCCTGGGGTAAAGCAAAAGTGCACGGTCCTCAGCCATAGGGTTCATGGGGACACGATGCGGCTCCTTGCCATCCTTGACAAAGGTGCCAATGTGCAGGTGTGGAAATCTCTCCTCCTCCAAATTGGGTTCCTTGATGTGACAAGGAAAATGAAGGTGCGCTTCTTAGCACCAACACCCCTTTAGCTTGCTCATTGCAAGAAAATGGCCAGCGTCATGGCAATTGTCTAAAACCATCTCAACCACTTTGACAACGGGAAATATCCTTGGTGGATGTAACTTGATAGGCCTTAAGGCACCTAGATCCTTGTATGTGGTGAGATAAAAATGAGTATTTGATGATGTGCTCCTCCATGAATGCAACAATCTCTACAAATGCGTTGCTCTGGAGCTCAATTATGGTGGAAGGTCGGGGAGACGAGTGAGAAGTGTGTACAACTCTATCTTTCCCTTGTATTTGTTAGGGCCTCAATGAAGAGCGTAAAGCGTGATAGAGGGGTTGATGAGGGTAGAGAGGCACAACAGAAGAGACTATGGATGCATCCATGTTTCGTTTGAGTGCAAGAAGTCAGTGGAGGAGCTCAAGGGTTGTGAAAATGAGTTATTGAGCCCCCCTTTTATAGTAGGCCTTTTTTTAAAAATGGGCCAAATTTCTAAAAATGAAATAAAAAATTACCATTTTAAAGTAGCTAGCCAAATCACACAACTGTAATGGAATTTCATACTGATGCCAGGATTTTGATAAATTATACTAAAATATAAAAAAAAAATTATACAAGACAACTACAACTAAATGAAAAATCGTATTATAATAACAAAATGTGCCGATTGGTATGTCGATTAGAAGGGGGAAACATTGTGAACATTCAGTATAAAGTGAGCCAATGAGCAAAAGAATTTGTAGGATCAAAAAACATCCTCACCTTGTGACCTTAGAGATGAAAGCCCATGATGGCTAAATGTTCTTGCACATTACTGAGAGTCCAATGCTTGTTTACTTGGACAACTTTCAAAACATCATTGGACAACTCATAATTTTAAAGGGAGCAATAGCTCCCGGAGCACAGTGTAAGGGAATCCACACCCCAAGCTTGCACATCCAACGATCATCCTTAATTGTATGTACAAAGAGGTGCAAAATTTTGAATAGAACATCCCAACCTCTGATGGTATCTCTCTACAATGATACCTATGTCCATTGTGCATGCCCTCCAGAAAACCAAAAAATTTCCTATTGCACATCCCAGCATACAAACATAGTGGCAGTCTCCAAAAATGCAAGATCTTGAAATATATGCACAAAACAATGAACTAAAAACACCAACTTAAACCCACATATCTAAAAACTTTAGTATATATTTCAAGGAGTTTTGGACATCTAATACCATCATTTGCTTCAAAGATGATACCAACCATAAATCAAGTTGTGGCCATTCCAAACCTAATAAAGGAGATATTGTAGAGTGCACGATGAATGCGAAATGCAAGGGAGAAGAAGAGCAGATGCAGAGAGTGAGGATAAGGATATCACAGATCCTTATTCTATTAGGAATAAAAGATAAGGTTAGGGATGGGTTAGTAACTTAGTGCGTGGGTGGCTAGTTGGCATGAACCCCAACAATCTCCCACTTGAGGCCAATGTGGCACAAGTGGCCTCTGTATGTACAACGTGTACAATCGTGCAACATTCTAGTGGCTTCACCCTACACCCATAATCTCAGTGCAATGTGAAAATCTCTCTATGGCTAGGCTCTTTGTGAGAGCATGTGTAGGGTTGTCATCCATATGGACCTTGACTATCTCAATGTGCTTGCAAGCCATTATGTCCTGTATCACATGATACCTGACCTCTATGTGTTTCAATTTGTAGTGAAACAAGGGGTTCTTTGCTAAGGCAATAGCACTCCAAGTATCACAATGCACCATTGGAGTCTAAGGTCTCCCACTAAACTAGCTAACCATACAACTTCCTTGCTAGCATAAGAAATTGAAACATACTCTGCCTCTATGGTCAAAGACAAAGTGAAATTATGAGGACATGATATCCATGACATGAGTGATTCAAGAAAGAGGATAACATAGTGAGAGGTGGATCTTTCACTATCCACTCAACCTGCATAGTTCACATCCGTGTACCCACTATGGATGCATCACTATTCCCAAAGCATAAGCACTTGCTTGCTGTACCCTTAAGATATCTCATAATGTGCCCTTGCGTGATGTACCCTTAAGCACTTGCTTGGTGTACCCTTAAGCACTTGCTTGCTTCACTGCTTCTGAGTGCTTCCTACGAGGATTTGCCAATCATAAATTTGCTTACCATTCCCATTGCAAATGCAATGTTTTGTCTTGCTGCTACCATGGCATACATAAGACTACCTATTGCTGAAGAATATGGTACCTTGGCCATTTTTTCTTTCTCTGCATCAAATTTGGGAGCATCATTCTTGCTAGGTTTTGCATATGTCTGCATTGGGTTACTCTTCCCTCCTGTATATTAAAACATTGCAAGACCTTGTGGATATACATTTCCAGAGATGAATCAAGTATTCCATGTTTTCTATACCTCTTGATACACATACCAAGAAAGTGACTTGCATCTTCCAAATCCTTCATAGCAAACTATGTGCTAAGTGACTTCTTCAAGATGACAATCTCATCTTTACAATTCCCAGCAAAATGATCATATAACATAAAGTATCAAGATGATAAGTGAACCATCGATCAACTTTTGAGTATAAAGCAGTGATCTTCTTGGCTCTGCACATAACCTTGGGAATGCATGTACTTATCAAATTTTTGTTACCACTACCTTTCACCTTTCTTTATGCCATACAATGCATTATGCAATCTACACACTAGTTTTGCCCTCGTTGGCTTTTCAGGTTCAATCTCAAAACCCTTTGGATTTTTCAAGTAGACATCTTCTTCAAGATCCTCATGAAGGAAAGTCATCTTCACATCCATCTAGACAAGCTCCGTGTTCTTAGCAGCTACTAATCCAAACACAAGACACAATGTAGTCATCTTGGCTACTACAGAGAAAATCTCATCAAAGTCCACACATTTCTTGTGCTTGAATCCCTTAACAACCAATCTAGCCTTATACTTAGGCTTAAGATCTTCTACCATGTATTTCTTCTTATACATCCATTTACAAGGCAAGGCTTGTTTTCCCTTTGGCAACTTGATCAGTTTCCACGTCTCATATGCCATAACCAAGTTATGTTCTGATTGCATTGCCTACTCCCACTTGCTTGAGTGCTACAATCTGCTCTCTTTAGAGCACTACTAGTGGTAGGAACATCACTAGTAGATTGTTAAGGCGGTTACGCCGCTAGCGGAAGCTAAATAGCGAGAACTCAACCAACAACAGAATTTGTCAGACGAGGACGAAGCTTGACCCGCAGGCGCATGGAAACAACTAGGTGGGTGTCAAATCACCTACTCGACCTTCTAAAGACAATCACTACTAAGGAAATCAAATCTAAGTTCTAAAATACGCAAGTGACTGAAATCCTTACTACGAACGAATGCTATACGAAACAGGATCTAGAATCATTGAATCGATTTCAAACTCAAGGGGAAGTCTATACACTAGGTAAGAACAACACCCTAAAGACTTGAACTGCAAAATTAACCTATAACCACTCCGTGCGATAAACGCGTATGAAGACAGGCCGAAAAATACAGGTGATCAAAACTTGACCCCGATGGTACGAATGCGTAGCTCTACTCGTTGTGGTTCTATAGATATGCTGCACGCTCTATTCCGACACACGAGTTGGAAGAAAACTCACACCGAAGCTCGTAGGAACTTACCAGACATAGAAGCCGATAGCGCGCACTCTTGGTATCAGTGCGTAGCTCTCGCCGTTGCTAACACAATGGCGGTGTCGCTTCTCAAATGGCGGCTCTGTAGCTCGCGTAGCAAGTAGATAAGACTCTCTCTCTCTCTCTCTCTCTCTCTCTCTCTCTCTCTCTCTCTCTCTCTCTCTCAGACACAGTCACGGCGCTCAAAAACTCACTTTGATTAAAAACTGAATCTCCTTAGGTTACAAAAACTTTGGCTTATATACCTCAGCCTTGGAGGTGAGAACATCTCTAACTAATTACATCAGCAAGTGAAATTACTTCGGGATTACAAGCTGGAAACTCAATTGAGTCCCGTTACTTAATGAATGGCTCAATTCAAAATCAATGTCGGAAAGACATTTATTACAATCAATGGTTACAAAAATGATGAGTGTGAGCAAAAATGTAGGTGTGATCCTCTTCTGGCTCAACACTCTCCCCCTCCGCGTTCATGTCGTCCCTGACATGACCTTTATGCTTGGTCAATAAAGTCCTGTCGTCTTGAGCATCCACAAATGTGATTCGTATCGCAGGTTGCCGATGGTCAAGGTTGGGCCGAATATTTTGCTTTCGTGGGTGAAAAAGCCGGTGTAGAAAGCTTCTTCGAATGTTTGCATGTGGAAGCTAGGCAAAAACATAATCCTCTGGTATAGGAGGTGCAACACTTTTGGAGAAGGCTGCAATGAAAGGTCATACATCATATCAGTCACTGTGTCGGCCGTCGATAGTAGACTCGAGGTCGTGGCTTTATCTGGCGCGAACACTTCAATGCAGGCTAAGAGAGTCCTGCAAATTTTCTTGAGCATCTGACACGAAAGGTCAGGAGAGCCAGTAAAGAGCTTGATGGTGTCCGTTAGGGTTTTCATCATGTAGGCTTTACCTATTCTCTCTCCTGCCTTTGGTCCTGGCATCCTGGGGTAATTAAGCCAATTTGGCTTCTTTTCTGCAATCCTGCCATGCTCTTTCCAGCTTCTGACTCTTGGCACCGGGCAGAAGGTTGCATCCTCCCGAATCTCCTTTGGTGCCTCTACCAAGTAGATGAGGTAGGCTGGGTATTTGTTCAGCCAACCTTTCCTCCATCTAGGCTGCGAATCTACAATCTTCTTTGATTGTTCCTCTTTTGTGATGTCGCCTTCGTAAAGAGCGACATACTGCTCCTCCTCTATTCTCTTTTTCGTTTTTATCACTTCAAACTTCATCAAAGGGAAAGGCAGGTTGGGTTGCATCCACTCTTCATGGAGCACTTTTGTGTCTAATCCCTGAAGTCTAATGGAGATTAGGAGTCTCCTCTCCCATTCCATTTCCGCCTTGGCACTCTCCTCTGTTGACTTTTCTATTTGGTCATGGAGCCTTTGTTCTTCTTCTTCAGAGATTCCTGAAGTTGAGGCCACCTCTTGAATTGGGGCTGGATCTTCAATTGTGGTTGCCTCTCCAGTTTCTGGTAGCTCTATGGCTGCTCCACCTGATCCTTCTTGTGGTGTCTCTGTCTCTCTTCTTTGTTGCTCTTGTAGATCTTGGAGCTGTTTGCGGAGGGTCTCATTCTCTGTTCTTAGTGTTTGATTTTCTAAAGTGAGCCTCTCCTCTGCTGCCAATGATCCCTCCGCCATGTGCAACCTTTGCACTTGCTCTAATCTTAGCTCTCTTTGTAAGCTTCGGACCTGGTCTTCCAGAGCTGGTACAAGAGCTCCCTCTTGTTCGGTTCCTGCTCTGCTAGCTCTAGGGGTAGTCCTGAGTCTAGTGATTGTTCTTTCTTGGAGCTCGACTCTTTCCCTTAGCTCAATGAGCTCATCTTTAGCCGCCTCCAAGTCGTCTTCCATCCGCTCCCTTGCTTCCTGTGCACTTGTTACTTCTCTTGAAGCCTCGGCTAGCTGGAGTATCAAGCCGTCTCTCTCGTTTTCCGCATCGTAGAGTGATGCTTTATGACTTTCAGATTCAGTCATAGCATCCTCTAATTTCCTTTGCAACTCGGCTTCCCTTTGTTTGGCTGTCTCAATCTCCACTTTCTTTACCTTGGATCTTTCTTTGATCTTGTTGAGCAGTTCATGCACCATGTGCATGTCTTTTTCATCTTCATCTGTCAACTCTAAAGCTTTTTTGGCCACCACCTCCACTGGCTTTTGTTCTTCTAGTACGTTCTGCTCGTCCAGTTTCTCTTCAGTCTCTTTTGTACTCTTTATTTTTTCCTCTGTCCTTCTCTGATCATCTTGTTTTTGTAGGTGGATCCCATAGACTGCCTCAAGGGCCTCTTCTTCAGTGTAACCTATCGCTACCAGATCCTCATAATCGTTTTTCTTTTGCTGAATTGGATCTATCTCCTTTTCCTTGGTCCCGGCCTCCGGCTTTTCCATACCAGCCGTGTCCATCTCTACTGTGGTCTCTTCCACAATGATTTTCGTATTCTTCGGGCTTGATACATCAGTAAAGGAGGGCTGATTGTCCTCAGTCATCTTGGCTTTCCCTTTGTTTGCTTGCCCGTCTTTCTCTTTAGGTTCAGTAGACTCATCTACTTTCTTCTTCCCCTTGTCGTCCTTTTTCAACTCAGCTTTTAAAAGCTGTACTTCCTCTTCAGTGTATGGCTCAACAGGTTGCTGCTCCAGTATAGCCTCTGACTCCTCATAAGCTCTAATATATTGATCATATTGATCAACATGTGGCCTGGCTGAGCTAGTTCCGACTTTAGTGGGGTCTGGAACCCACTTTTCTTCAAAGTCCCCCTTTAGAGCTCTTTCCGCTCTAAACTGCTCCACCAGTCTTTCCATTCTTGCCGCTTTCTGACTTTTGGTTTGCTTGGGAGTAACCTTCTTCTTTGCTTTCTTCATAAGCGGCTCATCCAAATTCTCTTCAGGTTCTGAAACTATTTCTAGTTTCCTGCGTGCTCTTGTGGACGCCCTCTTGGATACTTCAGGCTGTTCTTCCTCCTCATCGGCTTCTCTAAGCCACTCATTCTGGGAGGGAGCCTTTGGCCATTGATCTCTGGCTCCAATAGCCTCATAAGCTATTCTTGTCAGAACTTCAGCTCCTCCTATATACTTTGGCTTCTCGTTGTGCATGGAAATTACTTGCTCGTGGATGTGTTGAGCGTAATTCACCTCTTTTGGCATATTGCTCTTCAATGCCCATGTGATGGTAGTTGCAATGGCATGGGGCGGTGTCGTATACTTTATCGGTCTTTTACTGCAAATATGGAAAAATTGGTTGTACAGTCGGCAAAGGGTTGCCGCTCTTTGGTCTGCCATATCTCCATAAGTTGCATTCTGTTTCTTGGGCCCATAAACCTCTATAGCCTCCCTTCTTTCCCTGACAGAGCTCCCTTTGTTGTGCAGCTTCAATGCATCTGCAATGAGCTGTGGAGTGATGTGTACCTCTACTTTCTCTCCATCTATTGCTGTCAATGTGGCTTTCCCATCCTTCTGAATGGAGGTTGCCAACTCATACACTCTTCTTGTATCTACACCTGATGGTCTCGAGGTGAAGAATCTGTGCAAGTCTGCCCTTTCCAGGTACCTGCTGATGTTCTCTGACCTGCTATAATCCACCAATTCTTGTGGGATCATCGGTATATCCACCACTTGCCCTTGAGGATCTCTGAAAGTCCCCTGGTAGATCTTTATTCCCTCTTGTTCCAGTACTGCTTCCTCTACCCAAGTTTTGGTTGGCTTGAGGGTTTCTGCTCGAATGTCAAAGGGTTCTGCTTCTGCAAGAGCATCTTTGATTGTCGGTCTTTTTCTCTTTGTTGCCGATAACTTGGCGGAATCCATGGATCCTGTAACTCCAATTTCAGAAGTTAGCGTCTTTTTAGTACTGAAAGCCGAAATGAAGCTTTTAACTATTCAAATGACTTGAAAATTGAAACATGAGCTATTCAGGGCCTAAGGATGCAAGGTAGGTGAAAAAATATGCAAACTGGGCTCAAAATCATGCTGGAGACATTATAAGCGTATGATGTCTTTTGTGTCAAAATGACTTCATATTGGTTGTGCTTGTAGCTGATAGTGTATACATAAGTATCATATGCTTGAATTTGAGTTTGGATCCCATTTGGTCAAGTTTTGGCCAGTTTAGTCCAGTTTAAGCTCTTGGAAATTTTTTGAAAGGGAATTGGATTTTATGATCCAAATTAGATAAAACTTGGTGGTTCACCTTCAAATGGCATGTAGATCACTTCTGTTTGGTGGTTGAAGCCCTGAGGTGCCAAAATCACATAGTGAGACATCATACGCGTATGATGTCTTTTAGTGTATTTTTGGACCAAATTTCTCTATGAGCTTGGATATGGCTTTAGATAGGCTTATTCAGTGGATTTATGAATTTTGGATAGATTTTGGGCTAAAAATGGCTCTGGAGACATCATACGCGTATGATGTGTTTTTAATCAATTTTTCATGGGATTGGTTCTGTGGACTCCCCATGTACTAGTGAAGGACTGTCCCTACTCAAATCTTGGTTTGGACTTGAGTATGTTGGATTTGGGCTAAAAATAGGCTTTAGGTGAAGGATTTTCCTTCAATTGGGCTAATGGGGTGATCCACTTGACCAAATGGTTCCAAACTTCATATGTAGCATGTATTAGATATATATAATGGATGTATGATGTCCAATGAGCAGTTTTGGCTCTGTAAGTGCAAATAGACATCATACGCGTATGATGTCTTTTGTGTCAAAATGGTGCTTTTTGGTTCCAGATAGCTTGTAGATGTGTTAATCAACAATCCTACAAAGTTTCAATGAGTTTGGAGTTATTTTGACAAAATTAGGACCAAAAATTAATTTTATGGCCCACTTTGCGTCCTTTTGGTTTTCCTTGGGTTTTCTAACTCCAATTCTCATGATACTTGGTTCATAGGATATGATTAACATGTGGAATGAGGCTATGCACTCAAATGTTGAAATGGATGTGAAAATCATGCTGTGAGACATCATACGCGTATGATGTCTTTTCTTGAAATGTTGGTCTTTTTTGTGCAAAGAATGCTTTGTGCTAGTGCCCTAAGCCCTGCTAACTAGTTTTCAACTTAAAAAGTCATCAGTTTAGCTAAAAAGCCCCCTTATAGGCATTTCAGTCTCCGAAGTCGTCTTTTTGCCTTGGAATTGAATTTCTTCAACTTTTCTTCTCGAGAGTTGCATTTCCAGCTCATTGGATATGTTGTGAAGCCACCTATTTGGTTGAACTTGACTTTGGCTCCCCGTTCTCCATCTTTCTCCATCTGGTTGCCCGAAAGCGTCTTTTTCACCATCGATAAGTGAATCAGCTTTCTTTTGGGTTTTGCTTGCAAACATAAGTCATCCATGTATATTTGAAGCTGCTTGTGAAGTTTTATGTCATTTGGTCGTCAATTTTAGCCGTTATGCCAAAATGACACTTTGTGTGTCCGCAGCCGAATCGGTTGTTCCGACCTACTTTTGGTGATCCAAACCCGGAGATACTCCATGGTTGCATTGCCCTCGATGTTGTTAAGCTTCCTGAGAAGTTTTGTGTCGTTTCGACAACTTTTTCCTGTCTGCCTCTTGCAGGCTCTGTTGACCTAGGGTTTTTTCAATCGTTCTTTCTCGAGCTTTGAGTGTTAGAAACCCATCTTCTATGCTAGGGTAACCCACCTCTAAGTCCTTGCAAGGTTTGGTTAGGCGGTTGTGCCCCTACCTAGCGTTCTTCCCTATTCCCCGTCTGCTCTTGTTTCTTGGTTTTGGTCAGTTTTCGCGACAAAAGTTAACGATAAGCATCACAAGCTTATGGCAACGAGTCTACCTCTCATGTCTGGTGTCCTCTGAGCTCTCGTAGCAGTCGTAGAAGGCGGTGGAAGGTCGGATGCTCCTGTGTGCTCTTTGCTCTCTCCAAGAAGGTAGTAGTGGAAATGGGCTTGAAAGTGATGTGAAAAATACTTAACTTCGGGCTTCCCGGATCACTTGTTACCAAATTTGACATGTGCTCCTATCTCATCGTGAAATGCACTTTAGGATTTGAAATTTCTCAATTTGGACTGTTTGACCTGTTTCTGAGAAATCTGTCCACTTTGCCAAAATTCTGTCATTTCGGGCTTTCCGCAACTTTTTCAGAATTGTACCCAATTTTTACCATGGGTTGCCCTTGTCATTAGGACCATCACCGTCTATTCTTTTCTTTTTTCCGATCTCATTTCACCTGCTTTTTTATTTTTCTTTTACTTTTATCAAGAAAATCATAAAAAATAAAGGAAAATAGCAAATTGAAGCCAAAAAATTCCACACATACACAATAAATAGCTGGTAACTTGTGTATATGAATATACACTTATTTGTGATTTCTGGACTTGGATTACCACTTTTTAGCTCCAAAAACACTCTTATTTAGCGATATTTACACGTCTAGAGACCCAAATTCATCATTTGATCTCTTCTTGTTGCAAAACAAGGTATATAAGGGCATAAATATTATCAATATCCGCAATCAAACATAAAAAATTACAAAATCATGTAAGACACTGCCCTTGTAATATAATTTTTGTTTTTCTTTGTTTTTGGCGCTTGTAGCTGCTTTGTAACTCCTGTATACCTATATACCTCCCCCCCTCCTAGTCTGAGTCCTCCCTGACGACTATGAAGTGTCTGTGGGCGAAGCATTGTAGTTGTTTTGGTCATAAGTTCCCAATGCAATTGCAGAGCGATGATACAACAGTCTTTCCAATAAAGCTGCTCTTTGTTTGATTGAATGATTGGTGATCGGGTTTTGGGTTGGTGATACTTCGGTAGTAGAATCAGTAGATGGATTCATCTTTACCTTGTTGTTCTTTTGCACAATCCAAATCTGCTTCCGCTTCGCTTGTGCTTGCCACAAACTCTTTGCGACCCAAACCTGCTTTGTCCTTTGTGGTGATTTCCTCGCCTTGAAATACCTAGGAGTTTCCGTTGATTGTACTGAAGGGAGTTCCTGTTTACAAATCTTTGGGATCCAAATTTGCTTGCTATAGCTTTGTGCCGTCATGAACTTCTTTGGAATCCAGATCTGTTTCACTGTCCTTGATTGTCTGGAATCACTCTGTTGTCTGGTATCGAAGACTCTGTTTTCCACCTTTGTGTTCTCTGGCACAACCTTTTTTGGTCTCCATAACAACTTTGACTCCATTTTTTCCCAAGGTTGAGCTGTTATATTATTGCTTGTCTTCCTTATCCACTGTTGAGAATTCCTCGTCGAAGAGTAATCCGGTTGTAAAGAAACTTTTGGTTGCCATTGCTTCTTCTTTTTCTCTGGTTGTTGTTTACCTTTGTCTTTGGATTCGTCCTTTGGAGTTGGCTCTGCTCCTGTGGTGAACTTAACTGATTGACTTTCACCTTCGTATTTGATAAGCACTGATTTAGAACTCCAGTCAATCATTGCATTGTATTGTTTCTGCCATGGTTGTCCTAGCAACAATGGTTGTTGTGTAGCTTGGTCTTCAACCACGTAAAACATATGAGGATACACATATTGGTTAATCTGTATATGTAAAACTGTGCATCCGACAGTTTTGATTGAATTCTCAGAGTAACTCTTTAACTCTTGCTTGGCAGTTTGTAGTTTAGTGTCATTTGTCAATTGTCTATACAAACTGAGTGAAAGTAGGTTAGCTTGAGCTCCTGAATCCAATAGTGCTCTGGCTTTGATTTGGTTGGTTCCTACTTTGCATTCAATGATGGGTTCTTCTTTGTCATTATCCATTTCTGTTATACTGACTGCGTTTATTCGTATTGCTCCTTCATTGCGCTGTTTTTGACGCAGTAGTCTTCTTTTCTCCATTTTTTCCTTCGCCTCGGCTTGCGCTTCCTCTACAATTTTTTTCTTTTTTTGGACACGCAGCTTTTCTTGATGTATTTTGAGAAGCATGTCTTGGGTTAGCGGCAAAAGATACTTTTTCACTCTGCATCCACTAATCCAATTGGGCATTTCTTCTCCGTTTAATGTAGCAAGCTTGACGGCTCCACTTGGTGATAGATCTTTAATCACTAGAGGTCCCATCCCTCGCTTTTTAAGCTTCTTAGCATGCTGTTTCAGAGTGTAAACTAGGACATAGTCCCCAACCTTAAACTCTTTAGTCCGCACATGCTTATCAAAAAATTCTCTTTGTCGCCTTTTTTGAGTGTAGATAGAAGCTACTGCTTTTAGGCGAAGCTCGTCTAGCTTTTCCAGGTCATCTATTCTATCAGACAGCTCGTGCCCTGTCCACTCTAGATCCTTAGCCACCCTTAAGGTTGAAAACAAGAATTCTATTGGTAAGATAGCATTTAGCCCAAAAACCATGTTATATGGGGTCGTTCCTATTGATGTTTTATATGCTACCCTATATGCCCATAATGTTGAATGCAACTTCTGGTCCCAGTCAGTTCTCGACTTAGATACAATCTTCGTAAGGACCGTGCATATGGTTTTGTTTGTTGCTTCAGCTTGTCCATTTGCTTGTGGATGATACGGGGCTGATTTCCTATGGATTACCATGAATTCATCTAGAAGGATCTCTATCACTTCATTTATAAAATGTGTGCCTCGATCACTCACAATTTCTATTGGCAATCCATATCGTACAAAGACGTATTCATATAGAAATTGTGCCGTGGTCCTGGCATTTGCTTTTTGAGTTGCCTTTGCTTCGACCCACTTTGTTAGATAGTCTGTAGCCACAATGATGTATTGTGCATGAGTCTTATATGCAGGAGGTGAAATGGGTCCGACATAATCAATCCCCCATTTTGCAAAAGCTCTTGTCCCCATCATTGGTCTAAGCGGCATATCATCTCTTTTAAGTGGTACTTTGGTCCGCTGACAGTCATCGCACCGTTTAACGTATTCCTCAGCGTCCATATGTAATGTTGGCCACCAAATTTGTGGCTAAGAAAAGTTTTGCTGTCTTATCATTTGAGAAATGGCCTCCACCTACTCCTCCATGAGCTTGCTCTAGGATTATCACATACTCGGACTCTGATGCGCAAATCCTAAGCTGGTTGTCTTTACATCTCTTATAGAGTTGATCTCCTATTAAAGCGTAATCTCTAGCTTCTGTTTCTACAGATTTCTGACGTGCTTTTGAAGTTCCTTCTGGGAAAGTTCTATTTGTGAGATATTCAACAATATACTGACTCCATTCTGGAGCGATTGTTATCTGATATAATGTCGAATACTCTGCTGGCGGTTTTGATGAACATACAATACATACAGTGACATATTCATGTACGCTTTCTTTCATTCCTGGCCAATAGACTCCCAATTGTAACAAATTCCTATATGTGTTTCTTCTTGAACAATGAAATGCACATTCCTGAACATGTGCTTCGTGTAGATATATATTATATTCCTCAGGATTGATGCATAGTTGTAAAACATGATCATGTCCCAATTGATACAACCTTCCTGCAACCAATTGAAGATTCTTGGATTGCTGAATAGCAATATGTTTGTGGTTGTATTCTCTTCTATCGAACTCTCCACCATAGGTTAATAGGTTAACGACATTTTGAGACTACTTCGGTATCATTTCTATGTTGAACAAGTACGTGTCTGGCATGTCGTCATCTACTCCTATAGGATCTTCTCCATTCGTCAATCGCGAAAGATGATCAGCTCTAAGATGTGTTTTTCCTTTCTTTACTACTACCGTGAAGTCGAATTCCAGTAAGATAATGAACCATCTCACTATTCTCCCGGTATTGCATGGTTTATTCACTAGGTAGAGCAAGGCTTGGTGATCCGTAAAAAACACAAACTTGTTGGCTAGAAGATAATGCCGAAATTTTTTCACAGCATATATAATTCCTAATCCCTCTCGCTCTGTTGTGGTGTAATTCTTCTCTGCATTGTTGAGCTGTCGATTGGCGTAACAGATAGGAAAATCCATGTTTCCTTCTTCTGGCTGAGCCATAATGCATCCTATTGCATATGCCGAAGCATCTATATGCACATGGAATATCTTCTCCCAATCTGGTGATTTCAAGACTGGAGCAGTAATGAGTGCCTCTTTCAATTTCTTGAACGATTCCTCACACTCCTCTGTCCATTCAAAGTTCACTATTAGCCTGTAAAGTGGTTGGCTTATTATAGCGTACATGTAAATGAATCGTCTATAATATCCGCAATGTCCCATAAAGCTCTGTACTTGTTTCGCATTGGTTGGTCTAGGCATATCCACTATAACTTTTATCTTCTCTAAATCCGTGGATATTCTGTTTTGTGAGACAATATGTCCCAGAATTCTGCCCTGTCGGACCATAAACACACATTTCTCAGGATTGAGACAAATGCGATATGTCCTACATTTCTCAAATACTTTTCTTAGGTGTTCTAGATGCTCATCTCTCAGAAGAGAATGTACACATAAGTCATCCATGTATATTTCTAGAAACAACCTTAAGTATTCTTTGAAAGCATGCGTCATCAGCCTCTGGAAGGTTGCGGGAGCATTGGTTAGACCAAAAGGCATAACCCGTGACTGTGTCTGAGAGAGAGAGAGAGAGAGAGAGAGAGAGAGAGAGAGAGAGAGAGAGAGAGAGAGAGAGAGTCTTATCTACTTGCTACGCGAGCTACGGAGCCGCCATTTGAGAAGCGACACCGCCATTGTGTTAGCAACGGCGAGAGCTACGCACTGATACCAAGAGTGCGCGCTATCGGCTTCTATGTGTGGTAAGTTCCTACGAGCTTCGGTGTGAGTTTTCTTCCAACTCGTGTGTCGGAATAGAGCGTGCAGCATATCTATAGAACCACAACGAGTAGAGCTACGCATTCGTACCATCGGGGTCAAGTTTTGATCACCTGTATTTTTCGGCCTGTCTTCATACGCGTTTACCGCACGGAGTGGTTATAGGTTGATTTTGTAGTTCAAGTCTTTAGGGTGTTGTTCTTACCTAGCGAGAACTCAACCAACAACAGAATTTGTCAGACGAGGACGAAGCTTGACCCGCAGGCGCATGGAAACAACTAGGTGGGTGTCAAATCACCTACTCGACCTTCTAATGACAATCACTACTAAGGAAATCAAATCTAAGTTCTAAAATACGCAAGTGACTGAAATCCTTACTACGAACGAATGCTATACGAAACAGGATTTAGAATCATTGAATCGATCTCAAACTCAAGGGGAAGTCTATACACTAGGTAAAAACAACACCCTAAAGACTTGAACTGCAAAATCAACCTATAACCACTCCGTGCGGTAAACGCGTATGAAAACAGGCCGAAAAATACAGGTGATCAAAACTTGACTCCGATGGTACGATTGCGTAGCTCTACTCGTTGTGGTTCTATAGATATGCTGCACGCTCTATTTCGACACACGAGTTGGAAGAAAACTCACACCGAAGCTCGTAGGAACTTACCACATATAGAAGCCGATAGCGCGCACTCTTAGTATCAGTGCGTAGCTCTCGCCGTTGCTAACACAATGGCGGTGTCGCTTCTCAAATGGCGGCTCCGTAGCTCGCGTAGCAAGTAGATAAGACTCTCTCTCTCTCTCTCTCTCTCTCTCTCTCTCTCTCTCGAATAGGTTGGGTTAATACCACCTTCCTATCCTCTATTGTGAATTTCCTATAGTGAGAGGGAACATCCATGTTTTCCTTGATTTTGGCGTTTTCGTCCTCTCCACTCTCAATTTCTGTCGTCCAAACTTCTTTCAGAGTTTTCTTGAGCTCTCTGTACTTGTTTCTACGTTCTAGCTTGGACTTCGTGTGTTCTCTGTTGCGCTTGTTCTTTTCTGATTTTTCAGTTTCAGTTTTCGTTCCATTCCTTTGAACTCGATTTCTTGAGCCTCTTTTGTCTTTTCGTAAGCTCTTTTGATCATTGCCTCTCATTCTTCCAGAAATCTTGTCCTTAACACAATCTTCCACCTTTACTAGCATTAGGAATTGATTTTTTCCTCTTATTCTAGGCATCGGATTGGTTCTAACCCCCTTTGTTTTTCTCTTTGCTCTATAGCGTTTCTGGCGTTGTTTAGTTTGGTTCGGAAAATCATAAAATTGGACATCTGTTATAGTTTCTTCGTTTCCGCTTGAATTGTCCGTTGACTCGTTGTCTGCTTCATTTCCCCCCTCAGGATGATCGGGACTGTCGTGAAACACCTCCTCTTCATCTTCCTTTTCCAGTGTATCGTTCTTTTCAGTTTCTTTTTCGAGTACAGTTCTCAACATGAAGTACGGAACCACATCGTACCCGTCCTTGTCGCAAAATTTCGTTGTGGGACCATCTGGAATTGCACAAACATCTAGGGTTACTAGAATGTGTGTCCATTCTAATGGTTCAAGCGTGTCCTCTAAAGGGTTCTCCTATATAAGTTTCGTCTTCGATAGCCCTTTCTAAAACACATTCTTCTCGTTTCAGACTTCCACATTGCGAAGCTCCACACATCCATAACTCCTTGGGTTTACCTGACCAAGCTGGAAATTCGGATCCCGCCAAAGTAGCTGAATCAAACTCCTCCACCGGTGTTCGGTTCACATCTTTGTAGCTATGGTCTTTCAGGTTCACACGTGTAGTGGTTTCCATATTTCTCAGGTATATGTGATCGTAGCCCCAATCCTGGACCATTTTCAACTGTCTCATGAATGGTCTTCCCAGTATGATATCATAGTTATTCTCCTTGCCAAAATCGACAATAGCAAAAGTATGTTCGTATTCAATGCCGCAAGAAGTCACTACAACTTTCTCTAATAACCCCATAGGTTTCTCCATGTGTCCATCTGGTAATTGGAGTTTCAACCTAGTCTTCCTTATTGCTGGTTTCCCCCATTTTTTCCAGATTTCTTTTGTAGCAATGGCTACCCCAGCTCCGCTGTCTAGTATTGCCATCGTGTTCACGCCTTGGAATTCAACTGGTAATGTTGTATTCCCCTCTTCACCTTCACAATACTCTCCGACGTTGTTTAAGGGTACAGGCTTAGCGTTCTTTTGTGGTTTACTCAGCTCTTGTATACCCTCTTGCAGTCTCAATGTTGGGTCTTTTATCCCTAATTTCTCCAAGCATTTTCCTACAGTGGTCCACATATGTGGTCTTAGCCTCAAAAGCTCAGCTAGAGTGATAGTGCATGTCATTGGTGTTGACAAGATCTCTATCAATCCTTGCGAGTCCATGACTTTTTCTGATGAGATTCTTCGTGAGGGAAGTGCTCTAATCTCGGATTTTGCTTCATACTCTCCTAAGTATGAAGGTAAGGTATTCAGTGAGTGAGGTTTGCTCTCCATTGTTCTAACAGAGCCCCCATCTCCCCAGTAAGATTGCAGATCCAAGTCCACTTGAGATCCTGCCTCAAATTCCACTATGGGAGGATTCCTGATGTCCTTTTCCCAATTTGTCTGATTAGCTTGGCAACTTAGCTCGTTTGCAAAGTTTGCCTCTCTCACTTGTTTCCAAAATTCATTATAATCCTCATCTCTTCCGTAAGACCTCTGTATGACTGGATGAAAACTCTCTATCTCCTGATCGGTTGTGTTCAACACTATGCGGTCATCCTTGTGTATATTTTCAGGCTTTTGTGCACTGGGAGTCTTTTCAGCTACCCGTGAAACGACAGTCTCTTGCTGAATTGGGTTTTCCGTTCCACAATTCATTGTTTCTTTTGGTGGTTCTAATAAGGCTTGTGCAGTCTCGATCATTCTCTGGTACATTTCAAGTCTCTGCTTTTCCAATTCCGCGTTTGGGTATGTCATCCACCTCTGTTCTTGTGTTTGGTTGTTCTTTAACCTAGCTTCGTATGCTTTCATTAGTGCGTCCAATGGTTCATGTACTTTGTCGACTAGCACTGATCCCCCTGAGCTTAAGCTCGTTGTTTCTTTGATACTCTTTTGTTTCGTTCTTTCCGGGCTCATCTCTCATTTTCCGTTTTGACTCTCAAGTTTTTCTAATCTTTCTTTCGTTTGCTTTAGTTCCTCAGCTAGAATAGCGTCTTCACGTTCTTTTCTCAACTTCATGCGTGCTTTTCTAGCTTTCCATGTGTTTCTCTGACTCCGCGGTTCTTGACTAACCACTTCAGTCGCTAACTTTCCATTCTCAGGTTCTCTCGTGGTTTTCTTAGCTTGAGCTCTAGTAACAACTTGCGTTGGTATCAGAGTTTCATTTTCAGACCCACTGCTGGTAGGAATAGTTTCTAGCATATTCAATGTCGTCTTTTGCACTTTGTTTGGATTCTTTGAACAATCCTCAATGAAGTGAGTAACCCCACACTCAGTGCAATAAGCGTTAATTCTAATGATTTCCGTATGTGGACAAACATTCATCAGATGGTCACCTCCACACTTGTAACAGGGTCCTAGTGCTGGTCTTGGTCCCACTTGATTCGTCCTTTGTGGATAGGATGGTCTTTGTCCTGTTAACCCTCCATGAGCTATGAACATCAATGTTCTTGCGTCCAAATTGTATCTCTCTTCATCAGAAGCACTTGTAACTGTTGGGGTTCCAACATTCCCAATCATGCCCCATGGTTCTGGTTTTTTGGGTTCTTCTGGTGGGTAATACACAGTTGGAGACACGTGTGCACTAGATTCTTCATAATAGGCTTGAACAGGCACTAAGGCTTGTTCTTCCTGATTCTCTAAGGTTGGTGCATATCTAATGCCCACTGGTCTTGCTCCTGGTAAAGGTGGTTGTTGTCCCAATACCAGTTGCGGTCTTTCTATCCCCATAGGTCCTGGTACATTTCCCGTTGGGTATCGAGGTACTGGATGTATCTGAGGTGGTGCTAATTGAGCAGGAGGTGCATACTGACGCTCCCTTACATACCCTTTGTTGTAATAGCACTCCTCTGTTGGATGGTTTGTCCATTTTTGTTCAATAGCACACCATTTCAGTGTTTTTGGCAATGGTTTTTGGTATGGTGCCATCCTTTTTAGAGCATCTTCTATCATTTGCTCTACATTTGGCATGGTTGTTATTTGAACATTCTTTTTAGTGGTAGTCTTGCTCGCTACGGAGGAGGAGCTACTGGATGCAAAATCTGTATCCGCTGACACCTCTCCATAAACCGTACAGTTATCCACTAAGTACAATGCCTCTCTCGTTACTTGCTCGAAACTTGTACAAGCTTTCAAGTGCAAGTCCTTCTTGAGAGTGTCGTTTCTCAGTCCCTCAATAAAGAGAACAGATAGTCTGTCATCTTGTGGTCGTTCACGTACTGGACATCTCTCAATGTATTGTTTGAAGCGAAGTGAAGCTTCCTTCACTTTTTTGTGTTCTCTCTGTTTAAAAGCATATATTTGTGAGACCGTATTGTGTTCTCTGTGTTTAAAAGCATATATTTGTGAGACCGTATTGTGCTTAATCCCCCGTTTTGAGAATTCCTCAGCAAACTCTCTTAGCAAATGGTCAATGTCATGGAATCCCCCTATGTTCAGTGGTTGAAACCATGTCAATGCCGTACCTTCTAGAGTAAGACCAAATCCCTCGTATTGTGTATGGAAATCGGTTATCTGCTCAGCTCTTAAGACTTGCTTAAAGAGTGACACATGTGCATACGGATCTCCTGAACCACCATACTTCTTTGGCATACACTTGGCTACTTGAGATGGTCTCATACGTCTATGGTCTGCTACCAATCTCATTGCTCCTGTGTCCCGGCTAAAGCTTTCTCTAGCATCATGGACTTCATGGGTTACCCTTGTCGGTTCCCCTGCCCTGAATCTACTACTAGGAGGTAAATGTGATGGTTCCGCTTCGAACCTTGGACCTGGAGTGGTATATGTGGGGATTGGAATTGCACTACCTCGATTCGTATCCATTGACTCTCTGGAATGTAATGATCCCATTGGTCCGCGCTTCGAGTACTGAGGTTGACTGAAAGAGTCAGCAGCCTGAGTTCTTTGTCCTCCTGTCGTCATTGGGTTTTGCCCTCCATTTGTTGGTGCTGGTCTTTGTGAGCTAGAAGTAACATAATACTGATGTAGTGGTCCCCCAAAGTATGTATATCCTTCTAATTCTTTCTTGCCCATTGTTGAGTATTGCCTGCCATACTTGTCGTAAGCGGCAATTTTCACTTCTGATCCCTCTGTGTAGGTAAAGACATAAAGTCTTTTTTGGTCTGTCAACTCTCCGGTGTAGGGTTCTTCACATCTATAATAGAGATCTTGCTCCCCATTATTATATTTGTATAGCCCCACATAGATGTTATCATTGTTGATCCTTGTAGTTTCATTCTCTCTTCTTAACCTCGCATTAGGGAAGTTCATTATTGGTGCCTTCTCCTCAAGTTCTTCATCTACTTTGGCTTTGGTGCCCATCAATCCCCAGTTGTCCACAATGTTAGGGTTTAGGACTACCAAGTACATGGTACCCTCGTCATCTAGATATCTATCTCCGCTATAGCTCACAGGCACTAAGTCCTTGAACTCACTAGGTCTCTCCTCTATCTTTACACAATAGCGGTCCATTCCATCTTTGTAGATCTTGGCACCTTGCTCATTGTCGTACTGGTATTTTATGAACAATAGCTTCATTGTGGCGGAAGGGTTTGATGATCCTGCTGCCATATTTTCTCTGTTGTTCAGGTTCAAGTGTTCCAAGTGTTCGGTGAAAATCTCGTAAGATCTCTCCGAAGAAGTATCAGAGACACTTCCTTCAAAGATCGGCTCTAATGGTTGCACCCAACTTTGGTTTACACTTCCCTCGGTTGATATGACACTTGCTGGTTCCCCTTGTTTTGGTTGGTTATTCTGGAGGTTCCTGCCCGATCTCAAATTCATCAATTCCCCTAAAGGACTTTAACTTTTCCGTCTCGGCAATTTGTTTTCCTCAAGTTTTTGTGGTCAGAATTGATCCAAACTGATTGATACTTGGTCAATTGTTTAATCTTGTCAGTTGGACAACTTCTGTTTCATCAAGTGAGAATTTTGTTGCAGTTATGCTGAAAAAGACATTATATGCGTATGATGTCTTTTTTTCACAGATTTAAACTATTTTGGTTATGCTCACTCTCAGTAGCCCCCTTATGCTCTTTCCACTCACAAAATTCAGTTTGAACTCTGTTTGAGCAAGTTATGGCTAATTTAGGCTTTTCTTGGCAATTTTCCGCTTTTAACTTGTTTTTTGGGTCAATTGTGATGCAAATGGGATGAAACTTGAAATATAACCTCTAGACAACTATTACAATGGATCTGTGTTGGCAAAGTATCAAAATATGTCCAAAATTAGGTCAAAGACATGATATGCGTATGATGTCTTTTTCATCAGTTTGGGTCAAGACTTGATATTTATGCTTTTCTACAGTGTTTGTAACAATCTTGTCAGGTCAGATATAAAAAATAAGCAGTGGATGTGCTAAAAGACATTATACGCGTATGATGTCTTTTTTCACAGATTTGGACTATTCTTGGTTTTAAGCCTTCTCCAATGTTTATAATTGAGTTTCAAGTGTTTTTGTCAGGTTTGAATGTAAAAACAAGATCTGAATCCAAAATTTCCTATTCTTTGCGTTTCTTGGACTCCGACTTGTCTTTTTGGGTTTCTTTGAGTGTTAATGCTCTTGTTTTAAGTTGAAAATTAGGGTATAACCCCCCTCCTGATCACTCTGGTAAAGTCAAAATTTCTGTTTTGGTTTCTGTTTGGTCATTTAGACATCATACGCGTATGATGTCTAGAGTTGCAGATTTCCAGTTTTTTGGCACAGAATCCTTCCTAAAGCTTTCTCTAGTGCTCAACAACTCCCGGATACACAGAAAATTTCTCTGACTTTTGTTTATTGCAAGTTTCGCTACTAACTCGACGGTTTAGTGATCTAACATGCAATCAACCATATCAAGCAAATACTCCAATGATTATTAGCTCTAGATCAGGATCAAATGAAGTCCTACCTAAGCTATTCCTAATCATAAAATGGGTTTGGTAATTGTGATTTTAAAGAGATTCACTGCCACTCACGGACTAGCAAATTCTTCTTCTATCAACAACTACTCAACACCAACAAAACAACAAACAAATCTAAGCTAAACTAAAAATACTGTCAACACGGAAGACCCAGGAATTCCCCACTTCCTAGTATCTCTCGAGATCTTTGGAGTCCACCACTCCTAGATCTTTTCTAACTCTAGTATACAAAGTAGTTTATACGACTCACCTCGTAGGATTAGTCTAAGGTCACCTACTTAGGGCTCTCGTCCCCGGCAGCGGCGCCAAATGTTAAGGCGGTTACGCCGCTAGCGGAAGCTAAATAGCGAGAACTCAACCAACAACAGAATTTGTCAGATGAGGACGAAGCTTGACCCGCAGGCGCATGAAAACAACTAGGTGGGTGTCAAATCACCTACTCGACCTTCTAAAGACAATCACTACTAAGGAAATCAAATCTAAGTTCTAAAATACGCAAGTGATTGAAATCCTTACTACGAATGAATGCTATACGAAACAGGATTTAGAATCATTGAATCGATCTCAAACTCAAGGGGAAGTCTATACACTAGGTAAGAACAACACCCTAAAGACTTGAACTGCAAAATCAACCTATAACCACTCCGTGCGATAAACGCGTATGAAGACAGGCCGAAAAATACAGGTGATCAAAACTTGACCCCGATGGTACGAATGCGTAGCTCTACTTGTTGTGGTTCTATAGATATGCTGCACGCTCTATTCTGACACACGAGTTGGAAGAAAAATCACACCGAAGCTCGTAGGAACTTACCACACATAGAAGCCGATAGCGCGCACTCTTGGTATCAGTGCGTAGCTCTCGCCTTTGCTAACACAATGGCGGTGTCGCTTCTCAAATGGCGGCTCCGTAGCTCGCGTAGCAAGTAGATAAGACTCTCTCTCTCTCTCTCTCTCTCAGACACAGTCACGTCGCTCAAAAACTCACTTTGATTAAAAACTGAATCTCCTTAGGTTACAAAAACTTTGGCTTATATACCTCAGCCTTGGAGGTGAGAACATCTCTAACTAATTACATCAGCAAGTGAAATTACTTCGGGATTACAAGCTGGAAACTCAATTGAGTCCCGTTACTTAATGAATGGCTCAATTCAAAATCAATGTCGGAAAGACATTTATTACAATCAATGGTTACAAAAATGATGAGTGTGAGCAAAAATGTGGGTGTGATCCTCTGCTGGCTCAACATAGATTGAGCTGTTTGTTTGATCTCACTTGAGGGTACGTCCTTGTATTTGACCTTGCAATACTCAACCTCTTTTATAGGATATCTGTGCATATTTCACTCATTGAAGATAGCTTGTGAGCTACGAATACCTTTTCTAGATTTTGGGTGCAAATGACGATAGCCCATCCCTCCATCTGCACCATATCAAATGAAGATGCACCTTCGGGACTCCGGAAAAACAGATTCTTATTGAACCCGTATTGTGATTTGGGATCTAGCTCCTTGCATAGCTCTTTACGGACATGCGAGAATGCATCACACCCAAATACACATAATGTATCATGGTTTGGCTTCTTGGCAGTCCACATCTCCTACAAATGCTTATAATTCAATGGAGTACTAGGTGATCAATTTATTATGTACACTGCTATCATAATAGACTCTCCCCAAAACTCTAGAGGTAAGTTTGCCATAGGCAATATGGTTGTGACTCTCTTGAATTGTTCTATTCATCCGCTCAGCAATACCATTCTAAGCAGGTGTGTACTGCGTAGTAAACTGTCACCAAATTCCTCTTTGGCTACAAAAAATTATTGAACTCCGTGGAGACGTACTCTCCCCCTTTGTCTGTGTACATAGCCTTCAACTTCTTGTGTAACCCGTTTTCTACCATTGCAAGGAATTTCTAGAACGGAGCAAAAACTTTGTCTTTCGTCTTCAAGAGGTAAAGCCACTCTTTCGAGTAGAGTCATCTATGAATTTTAGGACATATAATGCACCCCCTAGAGATGTATGCAGAATAGGCTCACATAAGTCACTATGTACCAAGTCTAGAGGATTCCCTAACTCTCGATTCAATGGAAAAGTGGTAACCCTAGTCTGTTTTCCATAAATGCAATGCTCACACAAACCAACACTACTTTCAAAATGCACGGAGAGCAATACACATGTGTATGAAAAAAGTAGATGTCCCTGACAAGTAAAGTCCACCTATAAAGTCATTAAAAAAATCTACACCTCGACTGGGATGGAGACCTTAGTCAAAATTTTATCACTAAAACCACCTGTGATGCCGATGCAAAAAACTCCACCTCTGAGCAATGTGCTCGGGAAAACACTTTCTCAGGAGACTCTATGAGAGAAAAAGGTACACTCCCACTCCAAGACTACAATATGGTAGCCCTCAAATATACCCTAACACTCTCTCATTGATGTCACATAGCATGTGTGTATATCAAAGTAGAGAGTAGGGGTGTCGATACAAAGAATACCTACAAGCGTGATGTCGATGTTGTATGATGATTGTCAGAGGAGGTGGATATTTGATGACAAGGACACGAGGGATGCTGAAGATCAATGGGATGCAAGGAAATCAATTGTAGAAAAAACCAAACCTATGTCAATATAAGCCGAGATGCTGCTCAAATGGAGATTCTAAGGGCATAAACGACTTTGAAAGGGGGTTAAAAACTTTAGGACATCTGATGGACACTCGGTACAATGAAAAAGTTGCATCAACATTGGAACCAAAATCCAGCCCGAAATTGCGGTCATATGGATGCGAACTTCATCTCTTTGTCTCTCTCTCTCTCTCTCTCTCTCTCTCTCTCTCTCTCTCTCTCTCTCGATCTGAGCTCTCCACAAGACCTCTGATATGAGCTCAAATACCAGTTGTAGAGTGCACGGGTGCATATGGAATGTGAGGGAGAAGAAGAGCAAACACACAAAGTGGGTGGACCACAGAGTAAGGATAACGATCTTATAGATTCTTGTTCTATTAGGCATAAAAGAATAAGGTTAGGGATGGGTTAATAACTTAGTGGGCGACGGGCGTCTATCCAGTTGGCCTAAACCCCAATAGATAACTTGATGTTTTGAAACTTCCCATAACCATGCATAGTAGTAGAGACAATATAGGAGTGTGATTAGAAGAAAATTCTTTTTGAACCAACTTGGTGGGATCAAAACTATTGCTCCATTATTTTCAAGAACATATGCACACAACAATGAAACGGAATTAGAGAGAATGACCCAAGAGAAATAATTTCATAATTGAAGAGAATGCTCATACATATGGATGATTGAGAATGAGAGCAGAGGGTCATATTTTTGTCAGCTTCATACTAGAAAAGTGACCTATATGAGTGGAAAAATGAGGGCGCCCAAAAATTGGGACATCTAGACCCAAAGTTGATCAAAGAACTAAAATGCATATGCAAGGTCAAATTGGTTGTATAGCCATCCACATTCTAATAATCGGAAAGAAAAAGTCAACATTGTCCTCATAAAACATGCCAAAGTGTACAGTAACCTTCACATATCTCATAATCCTTCTCACTGCATCAAAGTGACTCTTACACAATTTTTGCATAAATCGACTTACAACACCCGCGACAGAGCTCAAATCCGGCCTTGTAATTGCCAAGTACATGAGACTTTGATAGTGTATTGACCATCATCAGCTAGCTTCACATATTGGTCCCACGGAGTGTCGATTGGTTTGAAACCTATCTTGCCATACTTCTTAAGAATATCTACCACATATTTCCCTTGTATCATCTAAAACAAGGTTTAGGGACAATTTGGACCTTTTATGCAGACTTCAAAATTTAAACATAGATTATTAAGACAAAAGTAAGCCATACATGTTTCCTTGTCCAACACCATGCTGATTTCATTTCCTATTTGTAGATAAAACAAAAGATTACTGTGGTTCACCTGAGGCAAAAGCTCAAGATGTAGTTGTAGTAAGGGACAAGGTTCACCAAGAAACTCATGATGTAGTGGTGAGAGAGGATGAGCTTGTTAGGATTGCATTGTGGCTAGAGTGTTTCTAAATAATCAAGTAGAATTAGATAAGCTGAGGAAAAAGGAACAATTGGTGGAGGAAGGTAGGGTTGAAATAGAATTTGAAGAGGAACCAAGTGCCATAATAGTAGAAGTTGATGAGGTGAATAGTTTGACAGAAGCACAGATATCTCTTCCAAGATTTATTCTTCTTGTGGTGCCCATGAGTGACTTGTACTATGTGCTATAGAATGATGTGATGGATCTCTTCAAGCTACACAAAGATTATTGCATGCAATGCAAGCATTATAGGCAATCTATATTGATGTTTCCAAGTATGCTGGGGATTTCCCTAGCAAGGAGGAGTTTGAGGCACTACAACAATGCATGGAGATATTGAAAACAGAGAGAGCTCATGTCTCCTCATTGTTAATGCCTCCAATGGGATACTTGAACATATATCTATAGAAAGGAGATTATTTAAGGATGACAAAAATAAGGCTACATACTCTTTGCTACCATTTCTTGCTAATTAAAAGGGTATGCTTACTTTTGGGTACATATCATTGCATGATGCAAATAGAATTTTGAGCACCTCATCGTATTCAAAGATTGTCACCTGGGACATATGCAAGGTATTCATAAGGGAGGTGTGCATGTGTAAGCATAATCAGCCACTAGGGTTAGACATGCCAATTGGGGTCACAATTCAATGAGTTCTATGATACAATAAAAATTGCCAAATTTATGTTCATCACATGAGACTCCTTTGCAATGATCCAACTAGCTATAGACTTCAAAAACTATATGGTCCACATCTTGAGCAAGGCAATGATGTCTTTGATGGTGATGTTTTCATGAATAATTTCCTTGATGATTGGCACAAAGAAAGTGGTGCATGTGATCAAGAAATTTTCTTTGAGATGAAGTACTTAAGAAAATCCAAAAAGGGTTGAGATTACTTAGAGCCTGATAATCTTGGAGTAATGCATCCATTTCACCATTGTTAAAGTAAGAGATGGCATGTTTATAAATTTTTAGAGTATTTTTAAATTAAGAAAACCTTGATATTTCAATCGAAGAGTGGGGTGCGCTCAATTGACCAAAGGCTACTCTACTCTATCAAATATATCTACCCTCAAGCAATGTTAATTCTTCCCTTGTCAAGAGATGAGGTAAAGTATAATATGACCAAGCTTGGACTTGTATACAATACACAATGTGCATATATCAATGATTTTATTTCGTACATAGGCGGCCAATCTCAGAGCAAGGAGATGTCTCAAATGTGTAACCTACTCTTATAAAGATGACAATGGAAAGATTCCTTGCAAAGTGCTTCATAGTTTTCCATTGGCTCTCCATACACAATTTATGTTTTTGGATCCTAGACTTAGCAAAGCTTATGGATCAAGGAGCAAAGAATGAGATTATGAAAATTCCATTTAATTTTCTTGGATTCAAGCATATCAAGTCTAAATGGCCCGAGCTTGAGCAAGAGTAATGATGACACTACATTAAGATGGGTGTTGACTACCCATTCTCCATACAATTAAGCATATGGTTTTTCTGGCTAGTATTTCTTGTAAACTATAGTTTTCCACCATTTCTTAGCCTTAGAGCAAGAGCCATGACATTGCATGAAGATGGTCTTGGCTTGGAAGGTCTAAACCCATTCTCCATACAATCAAGCATATGGTCTACTTGGCGAGTAGTTCTTTTAAGCTATAACTTGCCACGTTTTTTTCAATTTAGAAAAGAGTACTAGTATTGTCTCTTATAATCCCACAACCAAACTCCGAGTTACTAGCATCAAGATATATTTGGTACCTCTTATGGACAATCTCTAAGGCTTATGAAGAGGCATGAATGTGATTAACATGTCAAAGCCATCGAGGAAAAGGAGCTAAAGTTCATGGAATTTCAGTGTGGGATATGGATTTTGTGCGGGTACGGGAGTGTGATTAACACATGTGAGCTTAAACTTTCCACCACGTAAAGTGTTTAGACTCAAGCTAAATGTTTTGCTAATGTTGCAAGCTATTCAATCAAGGGGTATAAAGCTGGTCCTATATGTGGTGATTGGCTGCTAGAAGATGTAATTTGCTAGCTACCAACCATGCCAAAAAAATTGAAAATCTCACATGGGTCATGTTGTTAGTTTGAGCTCATTAGAGCTTGACATTTGAATAGGAATTGTAGGAGAGCTGTGATACGTCAAGTTAATATAATTTGGCACTAATGTTGTGGTTATCTTGTTGCTACACTCAATATGTTACATTCAATAGTATGAATAGAATCTAAGGTATCGTATATATATCAAGGGGGATTCTATAGCTTCGCTACACATACTTATGGAATAAGCATTGATATGAGTATCTTGAACCAAGGAATGGCTGACTTAAAAGTTAAAACACTACATAAGTTTGAACAACCCTATTTTATCCATCTATGCCCACAAATCCTCATCAAGATATATGTCACTTAATCTGTAAATCGCAGAAGCATATGACCTCTGCATAAGAGGACCATTGCATTGCATCTGTTACTCATAAAATAATTCAATGTAAAGTTTTAGTTCTTCTCTCATTCTCGCATAATTCTCTCTAATTGGTTCCTTCATGGAGGTGTGGCGCATGAGACATTACCTTGGTCAATATAGTGGCATTCTTTTGCTAGTTATCCAAACTTTCCACAACTACTTTCTGAACTGGTTCATTGGGATTGGGCTTTGAACCATGCTTGTGGCCATGGTTGATATATATGGTAGAGGTTGTGATAATCACCACTCATGTCATGATGAGGACCAATTGGCTTTTTCATGGTAACCAGTGCCACACACTTTTAAGATTTAAGAGTTTTTTAATTCAAAGATCCTCTTCTTGCTAGATCTTTAATACAAGACTAATTTGGAGGTTAGAGCTACAAGTTCTCTAGATCAGTGGGTGGTGACTCAAGGACTGCTTACAATGACTTAGGGATGGACAATCCTAAGGCAAGACCTCAACAAGAAAAAAATGTAATTTCCAAGGAATTGCTTGCCATTCTTGTCTATTTGAGTTTTAAATCTTGTGATCATGGAGACATGGGTAAATCTAAGTTAGTATGCTCATAGCTCTTTACAATACTTGCAAGTGTTATATGGTCATGTTTCTCACCATCCATACATGTCAATCTACACAATGACCAATGCTTTCAATTGGTTCATCAATGTCTTCTTTTGGATAGTCCTTGGATGACAGAGCTTGCATGGGCTCATTGCAAGAGACAATCTTCCAAAGTTGACGCTGCTTAAGATCTAAGTAAAAGCTACTTAAGATCTAACGTACAACTCCATTCCCAAGTCCCATACTTGATAATAGCTCCATTCAATATGTCTGATGTGTATCTCATCTTTTTAGATTGCAAAATGACGACTCTCTGCCATTTTTTAAGGCTACAAATTCATTGGGACAATGAAGACAATATGGACAATAGCTAATGTCGTGAGATATGAAGTATGAGTGTAATTAAGAAGAATATGCTTAAGGCTCTAAGCTCTGATACATGAAAGATGATTTCACATAATGAAATACACGCATCCTAACTGAAGATAATCACAAATATTATCGAGCACTAAGCAAGGAGCAAATGTAGTAGAACTGCACTAATCAAACTAACCATAGTAACAAATGATATGAAAATTTATAATTTAGGAAAGGAGAGATAAACTTTAGGAGAATGTAGGTCATGGATCCACTAATTTAAGGATGGAAGGTAAAGGAAACCAGGATTAGGCTAGGTGATGGTCATGGGCAAAACCTTTGACCCATTAAAGGTGAGCATGGGTAAACGCTTTGATCCCTTAAATTAACAAATCTTCCCCTAGTTTGCTCGATTAATTGCAACGGAAAAGGATGCATCTTATGAACACCACCTTAGTTCATTAAGTGAGATCTACAAATGGATATATCATGTGCATTGTGTGACTACCACCTAAGCCATGCGCTTGAGCATACTATATGTCAAATATTTAGATTAACGACTTGATCCAACGAAAAGCTAGATGAATTAATTAAAAAAAAACCACAACATTCTTGACTCAATATAAAAAGGAAGCCACAACACTATTGACTAAAACCATAGTATGAGAGCATGAAGACTCGGTATTAATAAATGAAATAATGGAAGACCTCCAATAAATACAAGACAAGGAGAGCAATGAGGTGATGTATAGAGGTCCAACCACATAGGTTTTGCATGCAAAAGAGAGAGAGAGAGAGAGAGAGAGAGAGAGAGAGAGAGAGAGAGTCTAGCAACTTTGATGGAGTTGGGACCAATAGTGGTCCTTGAGATCAACAGAGGCCATGGTACTCTCCGGCGATCCCATTGTGTATTGCTCATTACTACCGGAATTCACAGTGGTTTGCGTCGACGATGATAAGCTGGTCGATGACACATGTATGGCTATGCTTGATGGAACTTTAAATGCAAGTGGAGCTACAAGGGAGGCTCCACTAGTATTATTAACATTGATGCTACTATTGAGGCTACTATTATTATTGTTGCTACTAATGTGATGATGGGCTGATGCTGCTGCTGCCATTGCACTCTCTTGGAACCTGTATCTCATGATTTGAGTCCTTACTGCATGGAGCTCTGATTGTAGAGCTTGCGCCTCTTGTTGCAAGGTTGATATTGCGCCCAAGCATCCATAAACCGGATCCCGTATCCTCGCATTCGCCTCGTATACGAGGCTATTTGCGACATCGGCCCTTTGATGTTCAGGAACCTCCTGTGGGAAGCATGTTTCTCAAGCATATTGATATTCCAGAATCTAAAACTATAGAAAAACTGATTCTTGCAATAAAGAAGATTATATTTATTAACAATGACAACAAGAATAAGGGAAAAAAACTCTTAAAAAAGAATACAATAAAGATCTGTCGTGTAAAATGAGATATCTAGCATTAATTGGTATTTTGTGATGATTTTTAAGTGCAATAGAGACGCCAATGAACAATCTGATAAGTTTCTTTTAAATGGAAAAGCTTTGACTTATATGCCAGCTCTCAATAAATATCATTAAAAATAAAGATAGGTACTTTCCGGAAGGACAAGAAGTGTATAGTATTATGGAGGACATAACAAAGTCAAGGGACTAGATAAAAATATAATAGCATGGCAATATATTCAAACACACAGCACAATACTGATTGCTTGAAAGATGTGAAATGAAGAAAACGAGGAGACTCTAGAAAGGATTTGTGATGCATGGGTTAGTGATAGTTTTCGAGCGGCTAGTGCCACATAGGGCTAGTTGCGTCTATGTGGCACTAGCGAATGCCCTTGATTTTACTAGTCTTTGTCACAAGAAGATTTCAAAAGTTTCTCATATAGGCAAATGGGCATCATGAGCTTCCGTACGGAAGGCACTGCATTTCTAGCTAGGTGCGATTGGGGGTAGAGAATCGCCAACGCACTCAATGCGCCGACAATCCCCTGCCCCAACCTCACCTAGTTAGGTATGTGGTGCCTCCCTAGCAGAAGCTCGTGCCTCTCTCACAAAAGCTCATGATGTTGTGGTAAGTCACAATGTGAGAAGTATTGCAAACGTTTGTCCAAAAGCTCTTGTGCACTAGCAAATGCCCTTAAAATTTTGAGACCTATAAAATGGAGCAACTAGTGCTTGTGTGGCACTAATAAATGCCCTGCTATAAGTTCCTTCCTACATGCCGTGAATACCCTTGATTTTAGTGCCACGTAGACACTAGTAAAATCAAGGGCATTCGTTAATGCCACGTAGGTAGCACTAGCGCTCGAAATTTAACCAGATGAGGTGCATCACAGACATACACCTAATTATGCCATACACAATACATAAGAAGATTTAGAAATTCTCATGTAGAAAAACAATCTTTTTCAGTGTTCTCATTCAATGCATAACACCATGAGCTTCTGCTCGAGAAGCACTACATACCTAGGTAGGTACGATTAAGGGTAGGGGACCGCCGGCCCGGTGGACTGCATACCTAGGTAGGTACGATTGGGGGTAGGGGACCACCGGCCTGCCCACCGGGCAGGCGGTCCCCTACCCTTAATCGTACCTAGCTAGGTATGCGGTGCCTCCCTCACAGAAGCTCATGATGTTGAGTAAGTCTGCAATGTGGCAATTATTGTGAGAATTTGTCCAAAATTTCTAGTAATAGCACCTACACTTCTCTTCTATGGCAGGCACACACACAAATCCAGCCACGCAGCCAAAAAAACGCAGTCAATATAATTGTGCGTCAATTTCCTCGGAATAACCGTAACATACCATGAGCATTTTTGAGACATTGCTCGCGCCGAAGATTTTGTGAACTGATGCAAACTTGTGAGGCTCTGTAGGGGGGAAGTAGGGAGCAAAGGGACACTCCTGGACGCACTTGCGGCGTAAAAGCTTGCATGCGGCACACGGAATCGCAGTCCGGGAATTAGCCCCTTGCGCCTGACCCTGCATAATATTATTCATGTTAGTCCCTTGATCTGGAGAGCTTTCTCTTGTTCTTGTCTCGTCGCCTGATCTGCTCTGCATGTTCATAACTCCGTGCCTCCCCATCAAATTACCATCAACCAATTGATTAAAAGCGCTGCGCCAGTCGCTGCTGGAGATTCAGCGATTTCTCTGTCCTGCGATCGTCTCTTCAAGAAGACCATAGTTTCTTGCTATCCTTATGTCACCTGCAGCCCCATAATCGGCGTCAAGAAAGCTGTTGCTGCGGGGTGGGCAGAAATATCTGCAGCTTTAATGGCTGTCACAGAGAGAGAGAGAGAGAGAGAGAGAGAGAGAGAGAGAGCTGTGTATTATAAGTGGCTGCTCGATCGACAGGCACGGGTGTTGAATTACAGAAATATAGGGTATCGATATCTGAAGGAAAGAGTGACAGGTGAGAGAGAGAGAGAGAGAGAGAGAGAGAGAGAGAGAGAGAAATGGAGGTGATAGAGATGGTTTTCTTATATACTAGATTTGGCAACGTAATGTCAAGTGCCGTGTATAGAGAGAGAGGTCGTCGACTCGCCGTGTGTGGAGAGAGAGAGAGAGAGAGAGAGAGAGAGAGAGAGATATGAGTAGACTTAAAGAAAGAGAGTGGGCGGCGAGGCCAGGCATGATGGGGTCGTCGACGGCCAGCTCATGGAGTGGTGGTGGTGGGCTGCATCGTGTGCAAGAGTTGAGAGAGTGAGAGAATGAAGGTGGCCTTCCCAGCCTCTTGAGAGCCCATTTTTGAAGAGCCCGTCCCTTCCTTCCATGTTCCCATGTTTATATGTTTTATTCTTCTTTCATGTTTTATGCCCACCCCCTCTCTCTCTAGATTCCCCTCCTTCCACATGGTCGCCTACCGATGGAAAGCAAGCCAAAGTCAAAAACGGGGGTTGGGTGTGTGTGTTGTAATTTCAAAGTTCTACTCTCTCAAAAAAAAGAAAAAAGAAAAAAAAAACCAAAACCAAAACCAATGGTCCTCTAAACTATTTGGGGGGTTACTAGAGCCCTACCCCATAAGCCACATTGCATTACCCCCTTTAGAGTGCACTCTAGTAAATGTTGGCAACCTCGCAACCCCACATAGTAGGGAAAATGATCTCCGACCTGTCCGTCGCTTCAAATGTTGAGCTATGGAGGAGGGGGACTTTACCAACTTCCAAACCAAGAAAATGCATCTTCCACTAGGAGCATGCAATTACCACTTTTGATCCTAGCCATGGAGCTCTTCATCGATAAATGGTTGTTTCTAGGGTTATTCTCACAATGTGCAAGGTAGATAATGGGATTATTACCTATAGATTAAAGGGCCCTCTATCTTAGAAGGGGCTTCTTTCTAAGAACCAATGTTGGATGGCCTCTCCAAGGTGCTTTTATAATATCAATGTAGGGTAAAATTTTGTTGGTTTTTCTTCAAGTCAAGCTCTAAATTATATTGATCAAGCCTTTTCTGGGTGGGCTTCAAAGAATATACTAAAAGCCCTTTTGGGTCTTGTTGGAACATTTGTATGGCACTGTAATAATAAAATGATGAAGCAAAAAAGCATTGGGTTTTTCATGATGAATATTAGTTTTTAACCTTTAGGTCGACAATCATTTGCATATGTAGGAGAAAGTTAGGTTTTATAATATTTAATTACTTTGTTACTATTTCAATTAATAAATTAATGGTTAACTAATTGTGAGATGGATGTTTGTGTAGACTCGAATTGGAAGGAGACTGCATAGTTGATTACTTCAATTCAATCATTAAGTCGTAATAACTTAGTGTTCATTAAATATTTTTTTGGTTCGTTCTAAAGCCAAGTATCTCTGGTCATTTTTTATTTAGCCTAGCTAGAGGGAGCTTTCTATAAGTCAGAACCATCTTAACTCACGGTTGGCCATGCAACTTTATGTAAAAAGAGGGGCATCTAATTTTAGGCACTAGATTTGCTTTTGAATATCAAATGCCCAAGATGTAGAATGTGCATTGCACTTGGGGGCATATTTAAGCTATTAGATGCGTGATTCTCTTATCTTTTTCTCTAACTTATTCTTTGTGTGCAATCTAGTCACTATATAATGGACTCTAGTCCCACTCCGCATTACGAACACCCGATCCTATGCACTCCTGAGCATACATAGCTCGCATGATTCACACACTTTAGTATTGCTCCAATAAAGTGGGAAGATCACATCTGACATTTGTACACTCTCACCAGTCCATATGAAATGCATACAAACTTGCAAAGGTGATGAGATCAATCAACCAAGCATTGCAAGCAATATACTATCTCCTTCTCCTACATTTCTTACACCTTCTTACACTTCTATGTCAAAATTTAGACACGTGGGTGTGTGTGTGTGTGTGTTTTGCAAGATAACGTCACACTCTTCAAGGAGTTTATGCTTGAGAGAGAGAGAGAGAGAGAGGGAGGTGTGAAGAACATGTGTATTTGGAGTTTGGAGGAGGTTTTCAGCTTCCCTTCCAGTAATAGTGCTATCATAGCTTTGGTGTTGTGGCTCGACGTTTGCTAATAATCATTGATTTTGGTAAAAAAAGCTTTGGATGTATCTCACTGGCTACAAAGAGTGTGCAACAACTCTAACTAGATATTTGTCAAGGTGGTTGATGTTGTGGAAGACTATGAACCCAAGATGTCAACACATTGAACTAGCATATCAAGAGTGCCAACTATGTAACCCAAATATTTGAGCATGAAGACCATATCGGTATGGGAACCCTCAAATAGAATGCGGGATTCCAGAAATCACAATATCTAGGCCACCAACCCCCACATCATAATCCCATCATGAATGAAAACTTTGATATACAAACAACATACTTCCCAGAAATTAAAATCGGTTGTCTATATGGGCATATCTAAAGCCAATGGCATAGGTACTCCTTTTGCAATGTTATACATCAATGATATTTCAAGTAGTGGTCATTTTGCCCATCTCATGTGCGAATCGGGAGTCGTGCATGTGAAATCTTCCACATGAGGTAAGATATCTAGTAGATGAATTTGAAGCTCCAAATAAATGACCAAAAGTTCAAAACTCTAATTGAAAAGTAGGAGAGATGAACTCTTTAGACCAATGACCCAATTGGCACGGACGATGAGGAGGGTGCTTGGCAAAGAGAGTCCACTACTCAAATAGGATGCCAATGAATATCCAGATGCTAATCAAGTGGTACTACACCTCGAAAGACCAGCCATGACAAGCAACAATTCGTTCACCGGCCGCTGCAAAGAACACCTACCACCCCTCATGGGAAGGAAAGGTAGTATGCCCTCTAATCATGGCATGCTAGTCCACTAGGGAAATTTTTGCTCTCTAAGGGGCCCTATAAGCATGTTGACTTACTCTCTCTTCTCCAAGATGGGTGCACCTTAAATTTTTTACAAATGAACTTAAAACCTAGAATTCACTCTTTGAGATCTTTGTATTGATATAGCATGCCATGAGATTCTTCATATTCTAGAAGATACTATTTTTTGATGTGAAAAACTTATCTTGTAAATTTCAAACCTTTCTTAATGCATATATAATAGAAGTATCAATCTCTATATACATGAAGCAACCCCACGTCAAATCTCAATGGACTACCAATGGAATCTACAACAAGCATGCTTCAAACCAGCTATGTAGACTGATGTCAGACCACGATCCAATCTACCCCAATCAATATGAGGTCTCTCACCAAGCTACTAACCCTCTGGATCTGTAACATAAGCATTTCAAATCAAGGTTTTGTCTCTCCAACTCCTCCAAGCATGATTGTCTTTGTCAAATCAATGCAGGACACATAACCACCAACTGGATCCTCAACGAGCAACTCATAAAAAGTGACATATGGGACATATTCAAGGATACATCTATAAAAAAGAGAGGTTTCTCATGTTCTGAGATTTCTTACTATCCATAGACCAGAATCAAGGAACTACGTGAGATAAGGCGTGGTATGGAAATTTCTTGTAAGCCTTAGCCCCAAGGAAACAAACTTTGGACTATGAGCTTGGCGAGAAATGTGCCACTCTATATCTCTATATCAATCATGCCTAACCTTGTTCTTCTATAGCCATAATAACAGTGTGCCATCAAACTCTAGGGTGCATATCTCTAGAGCCATTTGAGCCACCCCATAGAAATTTTCACATGGAGAGCGCTCATCTCATTGCTCTCTCTCTATCATGCTATAACTCGTCAAAAAACCGAATTTTTAAGCACTTTTCTTAGCCTTGAAGTTGAGGCCCGATTGACAAAGCCCCATTTAACTTAGTGGCCTTTCCCACAACCAGACCTTGAACCTATTGAGAATTATTCAAGGCTCAAGAAGTAGAGCAACTTTGAACCTATTAAGAATTATTCAAGGCTCAAGAAGTGGAGCAACTTTGATTAACCTATTAAGAATTATTCAAGCCTCTCCCAATGTTCTAAGAATCCAAAAAAATCAAAGCCACAACGAGATAGCCTAAAGGGAAAATTGTCATTGCATTAAGATTCTTTTGATTTCTTTTGATCCATTTCACAAGATGTCACATTGTCAAGAGTAAAGGTGCTACTTGAAACCAACCAAAAATAGGAAAGCAGGGTTTAAATTCTTTTTGAGCTCTTTATGCACACAAACTTACAATCTATCTTTGCCAATTTCACTGTGAGAACTAGTCAAGAGCTGGTCAACAAATATCAGGTTGCTACAAGTGGAGGGTTGTTGGGGAAGATTCCAACGAATCTATCCACAAATGATTTTTTAAACCTTGAGCCAAATAGGAGACATTGACAAATTTAATAAGTGTCAATGTAGGAAGTTAGTTGTTTGTGTGAAGTTGATAGCCTCAAGGGCTAAGGTAACAAGTTGTGCTCACTGCTACTTGCCTTCTAAATATGCTCACGTTAGACATACGTACTTGTTTGATACATGTTTTTATTCTTGCCAAAGTTAGCTTGATATTTTTATATTTTTTTTTTGCTAATCTCACATTTCGTGAGAGATTATATTAAAACACATAAAACCACAACAACACCATGCGCAAACACGAGCCATGGCCACAAAAAATTACAAGTAGTCTATGCCTTTTAATAAGGAGGCGTAATCTACATAAAAAACAACCAACCGTCTCGGGGGCTTTTACATGGAGCCCCCAAACCCGAACTACAACAAAAAAGCAACAACTAAAGCCAAAGAAACCCATCCAAATAGATAACCCTGGTAGCCACCATCTGGCACGGCTCTGCCATAGCCCTACAAGATGCCCAGAGCCAATCCAACCACAAGGAACAATACATGTCATAGCTGCCAACCCCTGTAGAGGCCGAGATACAGCCAGACCCCAAACGAGAACAGTCGTTCTGCCCACAACCCCAATGACACCTGACTGGAAACAAGCACCCTGGTCTGACCATGCCTTTCGTGCAGTGGTACACCTATTCATTGTCTCATAAGCCACAACACAAGCTTCTGACAAAGATAAATCTCAAACGTTACACTCTTAGAGTTCGAACCTTGCCATTGAGCATCTGCACACCCACAACCGCTGAACAAAGAGAAAGAAGTATTCTCCTCACATAATCACTCTAATAGCATAGCTTAGCTTAGTAATAATTAGCATGGTAGAGGAGATGAGCATACCATTGAAGCTTGGCTCTTGGTTGGATTTGCATTCCATAGCCAAGAGTTGTTGGTGTAGGCCTCTACTTCTCAATGCTTGAAGAAGGAGATGGAGTTCTTGCTTAACACATGAATTCTATGTGTGTAGCAAAGTGAGTTAGTGTAAAAATTCCAACCTCTCTCTCTCTCTCTCTCTCTCTCTCTACCCTTTCCTAAAAGCTCTTGCTGGCTTCCCATTGGTTCTTGCAAAGATTAGCCAATAGGAATTAGGAAGCATAATTGATAGCCTTGTGACATGTGTCCCACTTTCCCCTTTTGTGAGAGCTTAAGGTAATTAAATAATTTATTTAAACTCTCATTGGACCTTTTAATCTTCTGGCAAGAGCTTAATTTCTATTGGTTCTTTTATCAAGAATTTTTAAATTGATTAGAATAATTTTACTCTAGCCTAATTCTCATTGGTCCACCTCTATGCCCATCCAATAGAATTTGAGGGGAGATTGGGGACAATTGGCCTAGGAGCCTGCCATGTGTTCATTCTTCCCTTTGGGGAGAGCTTGGGAGTATGTGTGTGTGTTTCTCTCTCTTTCCCTACCACTAGGGCGAGCCCCCTCCTTCTTAGGGATGTGGGAAGATTTTTCAGTCTTCCTATAACGATCCAATATTTTCCACCTTTGGCCATTGGACATTTTAGTTAATTTTTGGAACCTTAGCCTATGGAAGTCTTAATGGAGCTGAACCTTAGGTCTTTTAAGCTCCATTGATGCACATTGCTCTTTTGCAGACTTCCCCCCCTTTGGATCCCTGCTGAGACCGGTCTGGCAGCCTTACCAATATTCTAGCTTTTACTCCCCTGGTACCTCCCCATATTAAATGATCAATTTAACATGAGAAAATCATTGGGAGAATTAGATATTATTTTTTATGACATTACCTCTCTCTTGAAATGATAGTCGTCCTCGACTATGAGGTAGAGAAGATAAAGCCTAGTCATTAGTCCGTTTGCTAGCGGGTAGAGGATCCCTATTTTACCCTACGACACCGTTCCAAAATGGATGACTAATCCATTTGGTGCTTGAGAACGTTAGCTACCTCAAGCATGTCTGCACATTGGTCCGTATCAATCTTCCATAGTAGAGTGACAAGCTCTACTTGGTGTTCAGGACATGTCGTCTCCACACAAACATGATCCTAAGCATGCATACTTATTAACATTTGTGCACAATAAAAAAAAGAGAGTCTTATAAGACAGAAACTTTGTTCATTTATACATATTTATGTTTGCTTACTCTAGGGAGTCATTGTAAGCGTTTGTCAAAAAATAAAAAAGAATTGCAAATGTTTCTTTGTATGTCAGGTTCTTACTAACAATATGTAAAGGACTATCCAAAGGTCATAGTCCCTTTGACTTACCAATTATGGTCTAAGTCAAAAAAACATGTTGGGGAGACACCCAACATCAAATCTTTGAAAAAATCAAAGTGGTTATAGCTTCAACACCAATTTATTATGGATCCCAATGAGCCATTCATTCTTGAGACAAATGCTAGAAGCCAGGCTATTGGGATAGTTTTATTGCAAATGGGATGCCTTGTTGTGTTTGAAAGTAAGAACTCGTTCAAGCTCAACATAACTACTCAGCATATGAGCAAGAGTAGCAATTTTACATGATCCTAAAATGTGGAGACACTATCTGTTACCAATTTTGTTTGAGGTACGAATGGGTCATGAAAATCCGAAATGGCTTTCAAATAAAAATGAGTTGAAAGGTTAAAAAGCTCAGTGGGCAGAGATCCTATAGGAGTTTGAACTTCAACTTTGCTATCAGCATGGAAATATAATGTGGTGGTGAATTTGGTAATTTGCATGCCAGCTATTAATGAGCTAATTTTCATGGTCTTCAAGAATGAATTCTTGGAGTCTATCTGTGGTTTATGTGAGCATGATGCATCTTGTGCTCAAATCTACCACCCTTCTTTCATAGAAACAATGTCCCTTGTTTAATTTGAGCGGAGTTCTAGTCCAAAGCATCAAGTTGACATCTCAACAAGAGGAGGAGCAAGTGTTAGTTCAAAGAAACTAGTTAAGTCTCTGGTATGGCACTAAGGTGGAGAGCTCAAGGGTGGACCATTCACATATTTTGAGTAGTGCTTCAAAGGGGGGGTGATAATCGTTGTTGAGCTGGGGAGAGATTTGCCAACTACTCCTTGGACAACGGGTACCTTGTTTACAAGGGTAGAGTCTATGTCTCTGCTATTGTGACTTCATGACCCACATTCATGTTGAAAGTCATGATAGCCCAAGTATAGGTCATCCCGGGATGCAATGGACCTATGTGCTAGTTAGGAGGCAATTTTATTCACCTAGTTTGTTCCAAGACGTCAAAAACTTTGTGCTACAATGCAAGAAGTGCCACGTCAATAAACATGAATGCCTCAAGGTTGGAGGGTTTCTCTATCCTTTGGATATGCCTCAAGAGAAAATGGGAAAGCATTTCCATGGATTTTATCATAAGATTTCCTAAAACAAATTCAGTAAATGATTTGGTTTGGGTAGTGGTGGATCAATAAATGAAAATGGAAAAGTTCATACCTACTAGGAAGGATGTGAAAAAACCTAAATTGGCTAGGTTATTTGTTGAACATCTCTGCAATCTCCATGATGGCATGCTCAAGACATAGTGTCAGATAGAGATAGAAGATTCAACAACCACTTTTGGAGATAATTCTTCAAAAATTTAGTAAACTTTACTAAATTTTAGAGAATATGTTGCACTCTTATGTGAGAAATAAAAAACCCAATTCGGAGGGATATATAACGCATTTTGAGTTTGATTTCAACATCTCCAAACATTCGGCTACAGGCTTCACACCCTTCATGTTGATGTATGGTTTTCAATCTAGATCTCCTATGGCTGTAGGGTTAGAGAAGGAGAATAATCACTCTCTCAAGGACTTCTTTAAAGAAATAAATGACATTTCAAGGCATCAAAGGAAAGCATATATGGTGCACAAGATTGTACCAAACGTATGCTAACAAAAGTCGTAGACCTGCCACCTTTAAAGAAGGTGTGCTTGTTTTTGTAAGAGTTTTTACAGAGTCAAAAACCAGGAAAATAGGAAAGTATGCTAATTTTCCCTATGGTATTGTGGACCTTTTAAAATCCATAAAAAGATTGGCAACATATGATAGAGAGCTCTCAAGTGCATCTAGTTTTCATGTTAGCAAGTTGAAGGAGTCTCTTTATCCACAACAGAATGATGTTTATCTTGATGTCATGGTGGAGCTTGTAGAGCTCCCCATAGTTCCACATGAACCTAAAAAGGCCTTAAGATCTATGGATCATTATACTAGGGGTTTACAAGGAGGTTCCAGTAAAATGTAAGGACAAAGACGACGCTGTGTCTACTTGGGAACGTTGTCGTACAGCTCCGCTTCCATGACAACAAAATGAGCAAAGGTATGCCAATCCGGTTTATTTGAATCCTACATGATTATTCAGCAGTAATAAGGGCTTGCTAACAAGCCAATTTTAAGCTAAAAGTATGCTAGATGCGGCTCTAAGGGTCAAAAGATGTCTTGTTAATTCTAATAGTAAGTATGATTGAAGTGGTCATAGCTGGGATTTTATTGATCAAAACTGTAGTACTTGAAGTGCTCTATAGGCCGGTCTTTACGGCTCGTTAGTCGAAGCTATAGATAGGAAGAAATGTCAGTTTGAAATTGAGTCAGTAGTAGCAGATCCGTACCGGATTGGGCAGCTGCTGATAAAGGTTCAACGATGATATTAATGCATAGGCCTCAAGTGCTCACTTTGAGGAGTGTGTCGGTCTTTCTAGTTTGTCAATCGGGGTTTCTATTGTCAAGATATGGCCAGTTTAAGTTTCATCGGGGGCCAGTTCCGTACCACTCTGGTCGCCTCGGTCAGTTCTTCATCTGGGAATTTTTGAGCTTCAGGCAGGTTCTAGGAAATGGTATCATGTTCAGAATCTCATCTTTTATAGTGCATTGATAGCTAGTGCTTCGGTCGAATTGTATACATGGTCGGCTAAAGACAATTAAGATTTATTTATACTAACCATAGGAGCCATCGGAGCCAAATGCAATGCCTTGGTCATTATATATGCCAGGTATGGTGGCAATCGAAGGCTGTCTCCACTAGCAAGTGTATTTTCAAGTCCAATGATGGTCTCCACTACGGCAACCCATGGCCGCTTATTGATGGTCATCAGCAACAAAAAAGGAGTAGTGCTTGGTCGATATGCATGCCAACTGTGCTACCTTTATGAAGCTTAAGGGCCAAGAGGCTGCCCATGCTCACAAAGGGGCCAAACGGCTACCCAAAAGCTCAATGGGAAGGGCCTCCCATATTCACCAAAGGCCAAGGGACATGGTCGCCCGCCCAAGCCAATCAAAAGGGCCGCCCACTTAAGCAAAAGGCCGCCCAAGAGGGTTTTGAATAAGGGCAAATGGGAAAGAATAAAGAAAAAGGAGATGGCGAGAGCAGCCAGCAAGGGCGTAGGGGAGGAAGAAGACGCTCGCGAGGAGCAACAGGTGGCTCGAATGACGATGCTAAGGAAACGAAAAACACTCACCAAGCCATGGCGCTTCTATTTGGAGCCACTCGCGTCAACTTTCGCGCAGGTCAAACTCGGCCATGCCGCATCATCAAGGGGCACTGCCCATTAGCGACATCGCTAATGGGTTGGCCGAAAATAGTATGGGTAATTACCCATGCAACTCTCAAGTCGGCTCGTATAAAAGTGATAAGGAGGCTTTTTCTTCATTCTTGTCTTCTTCTTCTTCTCTCCAGAGAAAAATCCATATGCCTTGATAAGCCCAAAAACTCCTAAGCTGCCATCATAATCCTAAGCTAAAGCTTGTTAGCCATCATAATCCTAACCTAAGCTCCACAGTCGCCTAATCTCTAATCCTAAACTCCTAAGTCCACTTTAATCAACTCTCTTAAGAAAGCTTTAATACTAAGCTAAGCCTTCTCTAATCCAAAGCTTTCTTCATCCATTATAAACCTAAGCGAAAGACCATAAGCCCACTGAATCCTACTGCTAAGCAAACTATCTAATCCTAAGCTAAGCTCTAATCAAACCGCTCCTAAGAAAAAAATCCATAGCCTAAGCTAAGCCTCCTAAGCCGTTCTAATCCTATGCTAAGCCACCATAAGCCATTGGAATCCGAAGCCTGCTAAGCCAACTCTAGATCCTAAACTCCATAACTGGCGCTCATGCAACAAGCTCCCATAGCCATAGATGAAGAGAAGATCAGGCTCTCTCTCTCTCTCGACCTTGAAGCAGCAGAGGAAGAACGAAGGAGAGGAAAAATTATCAAGACAACCTTGGTAGGCCAATTCAGGCAGGTGAAGCCGATGTAAGGAGCTTAAAACTCCACAATTAACATTTTTAAGTAGTGGTATTGTTCATTGTCCATTTTGGGTATTCAAGTTTCGATGGTCCAAGATGTCTATTTCAAGATTTGTCTACATTGATTGTGTCTACTGCAACTCTCTTCCTTGCACCTCTCACAGCTAGAGGCCCTGTGCCTTTTCGGCTCACCTTTTGAACACAAATCCCCTGACATTCTTGGTGAACACGATGCGAAACGAGCGAGGGTGAGAAGTGTTTGTGGAGAAAGATGTCGACACTGCAAGAGGCAGCCATGCAACAAATGATGCAGCAGTTTGCTGCATATATGCAACAACAACAGGCTGCCCAGCAGCAACATAACCTGCAAGAGTGGATTCATAAAGCTCGACACACAGTTACACAGAAATTACAACGATTTGAAGGCCGGGATATTAGCAAATTTTGCAATATCTACGAGCAGTCAATGGAAGATAATAGAATCGATGATCAAAATGAAGTGGAAGGTTTTCATTTAATTGCGGTGCCAGAACTTAGGGGCCGAATAAATAGCTCATATGATGAACGGCATGAATAAAGTATTAAGGGACTTTATTCCACATGTTACTATGTCTTTCATTGATGATCTACCAATTAAAGGATGTGAAGAAGGATCGAGACTTGAAGAAGTTAACTTAACACTTTCAGGTCAAAAATCAACTTTTGGTGCTAAGGAGGTCTTAATGTGGGACATATGTGCTAATGTGGGACATATGTATAGTCCTGAGGGTAGAAGGCCGAGTCTAGTGAAAGTTGAAGCTATCCAAAAGATGAAGGAAACATGCTCTTTGGTTACTGAAGTTCGTCGATTTCTGGGTGCATGTGTGTTCTATCTTATTTGGTTGCCACACCTTGCTCATGTTGCAGAGGTGCTGTATCAATTGCTAAGAAAAGGTAAAAGGTTTGTTTGGGAAGAAGTTCACACACAGGATATCAAGAAATTAAAGAAGATGCTTCTCGAGGCTCCGACCTTGAGGAAAATTAACAACAAATGGGGAAGGCCAGTTATTTTAACAGTTGACACTAGCCCGACAAGTATTGGATGGGATATAGGTCAAGATGATGCAGAAGGACACAGATATGCAGTTAGATTTGGAGCCAACGTGCTCAATGCTTATCAACGAGGTTATCCACAGGTTAAGAGGGAACTTTGGGGCGTTGCTACTGCTCTAAGGTCTGATAAATAATACTTTATTGGAGCTTCGGTCGTGGTAGAGACAGATTGCTTGCCATTGATAAGGATGATTGCAAATTGCTCTACTTCGGATATTGCTATGCTGCAATGGATAGCCTATATTAAGTCTCTTAACCCTGAAAAGTTTTATCATATTGCAGGTAGAGATAATCCTGTTGTAGATATGTTATCAAGAGCTAGGTTTGAAAATGAAGAAGAGATGTTGACCAAAGTGATGATGTTGGCTTGAAGTTTTACATGTCTTCTTATCTACATGCAAATTGTGGTAGTATTGCTCACATTTTTGAAGTATTTTTTGAGGAGTTCTATGATGGAGTGGCTTATGATTGGCCGCTACCTTAGCACTCTCACTAGAAAAGAAGGATGGAGTGACCAAAATTACAAGAGGATCAGGAAAAAGGCCTACTGCTATTTTATGAAGAATGGACTGCAACGGGTTATTTGTGACAAAGCAACTCAACAACAGGTTATCAAAGAATTTCATGAAAGTTTATGGGCTGGACACAGAGGAGTCTGGGCAACTTTTGTCAAGATTAAAGACCAGTATTGGTGGAGAGGTATGTATAAAGATGTGGTTCAATTTGTGGAAACATTCTTAATATGCCAACAATATTCTAATGTGCGACATAGAGATGGATTGCATCCCACCTATCCACTGGCTATGCACTACAAGTGGGTGGTGGACCTTATTACAATGCCAGTAGGAGTGTGGCAGATGAGGTATATTGTTCTTGCCAGAGAGGATCTTACTAATCTCGTTGAGGGCAGAGCGTTGCGTACCAAAGGTACTAGTTTAGTATGCAAGTTCTTGCTTGAAGATGTTATTTCCAAGTATGGATGTATTGACAGAATTACTGCTGATAGAGGAGAGCTGGATGCAGATGAATCTTGAGAGTTTTTTGCTCGTATGGGTATTAAACTCGCTCTCACCATAGCATACAATCCAGAAGGTAATGGGAAAAGTGAAAGAGGACATCCGCCTATTGTTAAAGCTTTAGCGAAGGCGTGTAAGGGCATATTGGTGATTGGCCTAAACTCCTTCCATTTGCTTTATGGGTTGATAGCACTACACACAGTTTTGTTACAGGTTTTATGCCATTTGAGTTGATGTACGGGCAAAAACCCATTATGCCTACAAAGGAAGCGGTTATGACTTGGACCATAATGCCATGGGAAGAAGGTATGCCTACATAAGATTTACTTGCTCTACGTATTCGCCAACTTGAGAGTCGTCAAGAAGATATTGAACAGGCTAAAGAGAAGCTTAACACTAGGTTGGTAATGGGACACTTTTATGTCCTGTTAAGTGACCATTTTCCTTGAATTATGTCAAGAGTTTCAAAATGAATTTTGAGGTGCCATCTGTCTAGAAAGTTGTCTCATGAGCTGAAAAAAACTCGAAATTTTTTTGGAATATCAATTCCATCTTTAGCCTTGTCCTTGCACAACATTTCACAACCTAAACTATGTGAAAAAACGGGTCCTATTTTTGGCTTTTTTCAACTTTTTGCAACTATACCACTCTAGAATTCATGTTTGTGAGGTCTATAACGCTAGAGAACTATCTTTAGTAGTCCTCAACATGTCCTAATGCTTCTAGGGAGAAATAAATGTTAAAGTTTTAAGTTATGACCAAATTACAAAAATTGTCAAATCTTGTTTTTTAGCCAATTTTAGCTCTTCTATGATTTTTTTGGTGGCTTTCATGATATCCAAATGCAGTTTTGATTTTCTATGTCGCATATTGTAACATAAAGCTAATATTCCTTGAGTTTTGGGGCACCTAATTGTCATGGGAACGGAATAATAGAGATCGACAAAAAAAGAGATCTTTGTATTGATAAAATTTTGTAGAGTTTTGATACAACAGAGGAGCAATTGAATATGGGCGCACTCCGTTGTACGGAGCTCGAACCTCCCGACCACCCCCGAGCTTCAGTCCGCTTGCATGCAGCGTCTCACTCTCACTCGCACTCGCACTCGCACTCGCACTCGGAGAAGAGGAGATCTGTGAATGATCCCTGAACGCACCACCCGTCGTGCTTTTATCCTTCTTTTCCTCGAAAATCCTGTACGATTTTCGCACCAAGTATACCTGCGAGAATAATATAAGAACGTGATCGCTAAGCGATCCGTAAAGGTTAGATTTTTATCATGACACTTTGCACAGATCCGGTTTCACAAACTGATTTCTACATCGCCTACAAAAGAGTCAAAAGAACATACTCGTGCAACCAATTCAACATGATAATCAAAGTAAAAAAACATAATTATATACCTTGATAATCTCAATTGCAATACTCTACCATGAAGAAACAATCCACTTCTTGGTTGATAGCAGGGAGAGCTGTATGATGTTGTATGTCTGTCTGTCCCTGTGTATACTACACTACTGTTGCCTTCTGTTTGTTTTCATCATAACTTCTACAAACGAACTCAGAACAGAGTAATCTAGGTACTCAAAACGACGGGAATAGATATGGTCTACAAGGTATCGCGGACAGAATTGCGAAAAACGTCTCTGTTTGGCTAAAAACGCAACTTTTAGATTGCAACTCATAAAACCTCTATTTTTGGGTCTCCACTACTTTTACAACTTATTTTAAGCCTACCCATGCATTTTAAACTAAAACACATAAATATAAAACATTGATATTAAAAAAAATCTCAATTTTACTATTCATAGACAGACTATCTGTTATTCATTAATCTTTATCAAATCCGTCTTTAGTGTATTATTTTAAAAAAAGAATATATATTCTCTCTTAATATCTCAACTCATTCGTATAAGCTCTATTTAATAGACTATTCAACAATCTTTCAAATTGTGCTAACGAAAGATATGCCCTGCTACATTCTTTTCGACTTTAAGAACTTCAAAGACTAGTCCTATTACATTCTCCCCTTATCAAAATTAACTCTGTCCTCAGAGTTGGTCTAAAAAGAGGAAAATTCTCTTTGCAAAACACTAAGATCAACCCATGATGCATCCTCTACTGGATAGTTCTGCCACTTAACCAAAACATCCACAATGTCTCTATTTCTCAGATGTTTAAAACGCCTATCTAGTACTAAGTCTGGTTCTACAGTCAATGGTCCATCATCTTTCAACTTAGAGTTGTTTTGTAAAACATGATGCACATTAGGAACATACTCACATGAAATACAAGATGCACTTTAACATGAGAAGGCAATTCCAATTTGTAAGGTAATGAACCAATGCGCTTCAAAATTTTAAATGGCCCAGCAAATCATGGAGACAATCTTCTATCCTTTCCAAGAATCAAATGAGACTTCTCAGGAATGACCTTTAAGAAAACCATATCACTAGTTTCATACTCCACAACACGATGTTTCTTGTCATAATACAATTTATGTCTCTTTTGAGATTCTCTAATATTCCCCCTGATTTTGGCCAACTCGTTATCCATTTTCTCAAGCATCTCACGTGACAGTTCTACCTTATTCCTCGAGCTAAGAAAATTTATAGGTGTGGGACAGTTATAGCCATACATTGTTTCAAACGGAGTCATCCTAATAGATAAATGATATGAACTGTTGTATGCAAATTCAACCAAAGGCAAATATTCATTCCAATTAGATTGGTTTTCATTGACATACATTCGTAACATATCTTCTAAAATACGATTCACTCTCTCCGTTTCCGCATCGGTTTGAGGATGGAAAGCATTAGACATGCGTAACTGGGTACCTATAGAGTCAAAAGTCGTTCTCCAGAAATGAGAAGTGAACTTAGATTAATCTCTGCCAGACACTATGCTCTTGGGCATGCCATGCAAACGGAATATCTCTTTCATAAACAAGTATGCAATGGTCAATGCAGTATCAGTTATTTTTACAGGAAAGAAGTGAGCTTGTGTTGTGAGTCTATCTACCACCAAAAAGATCGAATTATACCCTCCACGAGTAGTAGGAAGTCTAATGATAAAATCCATGGATATACACTCCCACTTCTGTAAAGGAATGTCTAAGGGTTGAAGGTCACCAGGCATCCTCTTATGCTCAATCTTAACTTGTTGACATTGAAAGCACTCACACACATAATTCTTAACATCCAATTTCATACGCGGCCAAAAGAATAAGGTTTTAATATTTTCATATGTCTTATTTAATCCAGGATGACCAGAAAAAAGGTGAATTATGACACTCATGCAGAATTTGACTCTTAAAAGAAGAATTTGCAAGAATACACAAGCGGTCACAACAATACAGATTTCCCTTATACAAGTGATATCTGTTTTCATACATCTCACCAATATTCTCACGCAAGAATTTCAAAATAGGCATATAAAAGGAATCATTTTCAACTTCTGTATGTATCTCATCAATCAAATTGGATCGCACAACAGTCAACAAATTACACATGGGCCTACGACTCAATGCATCTGCAACTTTATTTTCTTTTTCACACAAATACTTCAAATCAAAGTCATACTCAGCCAGCAATTCAATCCATCTTCTTTGTTTGTTATTTAACAATGGCTGCGTGAAAATATACTTCAAGTTTTGATGATCAGTACGCAATTCAAATTTTACACCAAGCAAGAGATGACGCCAATGCTTCAATGCATGAACAACAGCAAGCAATTCTAGATCATGTGTTGCATAGTTCAATTCATGTCGTCTTAATTTCCTAAACTCATATGCAACCACTCTTCCTTCTTGTGTCAAAACACAACCTAATTGTTCACCACTAGCGTCACAGGACACAACAAATGGTTTGTCCATCTCAGGAACTTTTAAAACAAAATTTTCTGCTATTTTAGCCTTCAAGGTCTCAAAAGTAGTCTCACAACTAGAAGTCCACACAAAACCCTTGTCTTTCTTGGTCAATTCGGTCAAAGGACTTGCTATCTTAGAGAAATCTTTAATGTGTGCTCTCTCATATTGTGCTAGACCCATAAAGCTTCTTACATCTCTTACTAACATAGTCTTAACTTTATCAAGATCAATGTGAATCCCCTCTTTAGAAATCACTCTTCCCAAATACACAATCTGATCCTTTGCAAAAGAATACTTACTTGCTTTGGCATACAATTTATGTTCACGCAAAACCGCAAATGTTTTCTTTAAGTGCAATGCATGATCTTCTTCATTCGTAGAATACACAAAATATTATCCAAGAATACCAGAATGAAGTCCTCAAGATACGGGTGAAAAATATTATTCATTAAGCATATGAAAGTTGTTGGTGCATTAGTCAAACCAAAAGCAAGAACTCTAAATTCATAATGTCCATAACGTGTACGAAAAGAAATCTTTGGAATGTCCTTGGCCTTGATACGGATTTGATGGTAGCCAGAACGAAGGTCAACCTTTGAAAATATTGTGGCACCACTCAAATGACTAAGCAGTTCATCTATGTGAGGAAGAGGATATTTGTTGTTAATGGTCTTTTTGTTTAATCCCCTATAGTCGATGCATAACCTATATGTACCATCCTTTTTCTTTTGGAATAACACAGGACTACCCCAAGGAGATACACTAGGTTTAATGAAACGCTTTTTCAAAAGATCATCAAGTTGTATCTTGAGCTCTTTAAGCTCATCAATATTGAACCTGTATGGAGATCTGGAATAAGGTGTCGCTCCTGGATATAGATCTATGGCATGGTCTACCGCTCTAGGCGGAGGTATACCAGGAAGATCGTCCAGAACACATCCTTAACTTCATGTAAGAGATCCTCTATAAATTCTAGATTTGTCTCTTTATGTTTATCCCCAGATTCTCTTTAATCTCATTAGCAAACACAAGCAACGTCTCACACTCTTATCTAAGTCACCTTATCAATTCCATTGCCAAAACTAGATTTAGAATCTCTTTCTTTCCACAAAGAGTGTGACTTATCATCATCAAATGATTAAAGATATATTTTTCTTTCTTAACAATCAATCAAAACATGATTTTCAATGATCTAATTAATACCAATGATAACATCATGCATATCAATGTTTATGTTATAGAAATCATCTTTATGATTTCGACTCTTCAAAGAAAAAAAAACAAATTTTCTACTAACTCTTTCGTGAAACTATTATTACCACTAGTTAAGTCCACAAGTCTTTTAACTTCTCGATTTAATTTCAAGTTTAATTTCTCAATCAATTTAAACGATAAGAAGCAATGAATACTATCCAAATCAATTAAGAAATTCAAATTTTAATCTCAACTTCTACGCATAAATTCGATCTCACAGAAGCTTTCAAAGGACGTATCAAAGACATAAAACATCACAAAGAAGGGGTAGATGACTTACCTTTATCGTACGCATCGCTAAAAGTCTCCAATTGAGCCATCTTGGTACGTATTGTCCTATTGGTCATCTTGCTTGAGCATTCGAAAGTCTCGTGGTCGTGTTTTCGATATTAAAAGTATAATCCAAATCTTTGAGTTCTTCAATCCACGCTTCTAAATCTTTGCATATCTTTCTTATACCATCAAACTCTTTAAGCTTATCCTTCGTTAAGAATGATTGGTTGTCACTTCTCTCATATCGTCATCGTTTCTTTTTCGCGTTGATGACCTCTATGTCCACCACCAGCATTCCCACCATCACCACTATCACCACCGCCAGGTGCCCCAGCGCCGCCACAATGATTATTGTTTCTTGGTGGATTAGCATGGTTTTCGCCTCATGTTTGCCATCAAGGTCCACATAGATATCAGGCTCTCGTGCTGCTTTGCCCCGCAGAGCCTCAGCACGCTCCCGATTTTCTTGTTCCAGATCTTCTCATAGTCGCGAAATAAGGTCTTCTCGCTCCTTCATCCTCCTCTCGTATCCTTCCATGTCCAGAATCAACCGCTTGCTCTGATACCACTTGTCACGGGAACGGAATAATAGAGATTGACAAAAAAAGAGATCTTTGTATTGATAAAATTTTGTAGAGTTTTGATACAACAGAGGAGCAATTGAATATGGGCGCACTCCGTTGTACGGAGCTCGAACCTCCCGACCACCCCCGAGCTTCAGTCCGCTCGCATGCAGCGTCTCACTCGCACTCGCACTCGCACTCGCATTCGGAGAAAGAGGATCTGTGAATGATCCCTGAACGCACCACCCGTCGTGCTTTTATCCTTCTTTTCCTCGAAAATCCTGTACGATTTTCACACCAAGTATACCTGCGAGAATAATATAAGAACGTGATCGCTAAGCGATCCGTAAAGGTTAGATTTTTATCATGACACTTTGCACAGATCCGGTTTCACAAACTGATTTCTACATCGCCTACAAAAGAGTCAAAAGAACATACTCGTGCAACCAATTCAACATGATAATCAAAGTAAAAAAACATAATTATATACCTTGATAATTTCAATTGCAATACTCTACCATGAAGAAACAATCCACTTCTTGGTTGATAGCAGGGAGAGCTGTATGATGTTGTATGTCTGTCTGTCCCTGTGTATACTACACTGCTGTTGCCTTCTGTTTGTTTTCATCATAACTTCTACAAACGAACTCAGAACAAAGCAATCTAGGTACTCAAAACGACGGGAATAGATATGGTCTACAAGGTATTGCGGACAGAATTGCGAAAAACGTCTCTGTTTGGCTAAAAACGCAACTTTTAGGTCGCGACTCATAAAACCTCTATTTTTGGGTCTCCACTACTTTTACAACTTATTTTAAGCCTACCCATGCATTTTAAGCTAAAACACATAAATATAAAACATTGATATTAATAAAAATCTCAATTTTATTGTTCATAGACAGACTATCTGTTATTCATTAATCTTTATCAAATCCGTCTTTAGTGTATTATTTAAAAAAAAGAATATATATTCTCTCTTAATATCTCAACTCATTCGTATAAGCTCTATTTAATAGATTATTCAACAATCTTTCAAATCGTGCTAACGAAAGATATGCCCTGCTACATTCTTTTCGACTTTAAGAACTTCAAAGACTAGTCCTATTACACTAATACCCTATTTTGCGTAGTAGACAACGATGGTTGATTCTTTCAATCATAGAAGAAAACAAAACATTCTAGTATATCAAGTATAGCTTTTTCAATATTGTTAGTTTCTTGTGACAACTACATGCATTTTGTAGGTAGTAACCATATCTAGTCATAAGGATCAAATTTGGCTAGATATTGAATAGTTTCTATGGGATTCTACAACTCAATAATGTTGAAACTAGTTTTTTCATGTTTGCTGTATTTAGCACTTCATCTTTGTCCCCAAGATTCCCCTTGGTAAGAGATGTATTATTCTTTTGACATGCTCCATGGCTCCTTATGAACCTAATGGACAATAGGAACTAAGAAAACATGCATATATTATTTGTATTGAGCGTGGCTATAGAAACTTTGATGATAGGTTTGCAAAATGGTAAAAATTCAACTTTTTTGTACCTATTTTTTTGGCAAAACAAAAAATAGTGAGTGAGAAGCAATCATATGTTCTGATCACCAACCCATTGAAGTTAACTAGGGAATTTATCTCAAGTCCTACAAAAATCCCTAATCTTATTTTTATGCAACAAAACGTAAGAAATGACTGTTTTGATGAAAATGTACTGGTCCATCAACTTTGGAGGCTTGGTGTGACCAAAAGATGAGAAATTTTACAAGTTTCTTATTTTTTACATGTGTAGTAGGCCTTGAAATATAACCTCATGAAAGGATTTTACAAAATGAGTGGATCTACTATGGTTTTGGAGGTTTTTTTCAAAACCGTGAAAGGACACTTTTATGTCCTGTTAGGTTACCAACCTAGTGTTAAGGTGGCAAGGTTGAAGAATAAAGCAACATTGAATGGAAAGCACAGATTACGACCTCATGCTATCAAAGACGGCGACTCGGTACTTGTTTATGACAGTAGCTTGGAGAATCAATATCCTGCTAAGCGAAAAATGGTTAATTGGTGGTTTGGATCATATACGGTGCTACATGTTTTTGATAATGCAACATATCAATTATGCGAACTTGATGGCACTGTGCTCAAGGTGCCTATTGCAAGAAAACGGATCAAGCTATTCAAGAAGCGAGAAGGTGAGATTGTTCGTGAGGATTTCAATTCCGATCAACCTCCAGAAGATAATATTATGTATGCATCAGATGATATGTCTGATGGTGTGTTTGATGAAGCTGATTAAGTGCAATTGGCACAGACCGAAGGCTGTGCAGGTTTAGAGGGGGTGGATGTCATATAGCTCCGCTTCCATGACAAGAAAATGAGCAAAGGGATGCTAATCAGGTTTATTTGAATCCTACACGATTATTCAGCAGTAATAAGGGCTTGCTATCAAGCCAATTTTAAGCTAAAAGTATGCTAGATGCCGCTCTAAGGGTCAAAAGATGTCTTGTTAATGCTAACAATAAGTATGCTTGAAGTGGTCATAGCTGGGATTTTATTGATCAGAATTGCAGTACTTGAAGTGCTCTATAGGCTTGCTTTTATAGCTCGTCAATCGGAGCTACATATAGGAAATTAATTATGTCAGTTTGAAATTGAGTCAGTAGCAAATCCGTACCGGATTGGGCAGCTACTGATAAAGGGTCAAAGATGATATGAATGCATGGGCCTCAAGTGCTCACTTTGAGGAGCGTGTCGGTCTTTCTAGTTTGTCAATTGGGGTTCCGATTGTCAAGATATGGCCAGCTTAAGTTTCACGGGGCCAGTTCCGTACCACTCTGGTCGCCTCGGTCAGTTCTTCATCTGGGAATTTTCGAGCTTCAGGCAGGTTTTGGGAAATGGTATCATGTTCATAATCTCATCTCTTATAGTGCATTGATAACCAATGCTTCAATCGAATTGTATACATGGTCGGCTAATGGCAGTTCAGGTTTATTTATACCAACCATAGGAGCCGTCAGAGCCAAATGCAATGCCTTGGTCAATATATATGCCAGGTATGGTGGCAATCAAAGGTTGTCTCCACTAGCAAGTGTATTTTCAAGTCCAATGATGGTCTCCACTGCGGCAACCCATGGCCGCTTATTGATGGTCATCAACAGCAAAAGAGCACTAGTGCTTGGCCGATATGCATGCCAAATGTGATGCCTTTATGAAGCTTAAGGGCCAAGAGGCCGCCCATGTTCACAAAGGGGCCAAACGGCCACCGAAAAGCTCAATGAAAAGGGCCTCCCATATTCACCAAAGGCCAAGGGAGATGGCCACCCGCCCAAGCCAATCAAAAGGTCTGCTCACTTAAGTAAAAGGTCGACCAAGAGGGTTTTGAATAAGGGAAAATGGGAAAGAAGAAAGAAAAAGGAGATGGTGAGAGCAATCAGCGAGGGGCAGGGGAGGAAGAAGACGCTTGTGAGGAGCAGCAGGTGGCTCAGATGACGACGCTGAGGAAACGAAAAACACTCACCAAGCCATGGCAATTCTATTTGGAGCCACTCGCATCAACTTCTGCGCAGGTCGAACTCAGCCATGCCATGTCATCAAGGGGCACTGCCCATTAGCGACATCGCTAATGGTTGGTCGAAAATAGTATGGGTAATTACGCAGGCAACTCTCAAGTCGGCTTGTATAAAAATGACAAGGAGACTTTTTCTTCATTCTTCTTCTTCTTCTCTCCAGAGAAAAAGCCATACGCCTTGATAAGCCCAAAAACTCCTAAGCCGCCATCATAATCCTAAGCTAAAGCTTGTTAGCCATCATAATCCTAAGCCAGAGCTTGATAGCCATCATAATCCTAAGCTAAGCTCCACATTCGCCTAATCTCTAATCCTAAACTCCTAAGCCCACTTTAATCGACCCTCTTAAGCGAGCTTTAATACTAAGCTAAGCCTTCTCTAATCCAAATCTTTCTTCATCCATTATAAACCTAAGCTAAAGACCATAAGCCCACCAAATCCTACTGCTAAGCAAACTCTCTAATCCTAAGTAAGCTCTAATCAAACCGCTCCTAAGTAAAAACTCCATAGCCTAAGCTAAGCCTCTTAAGCCGTTCTAATCCTATGCTAAGCCACCATAAGCCATTGGAATCCGAAGCCTGCTAAGCCAACTCTAGATCCTAAACTCCATAACTGGCGCTCATGCAACAAGCTCCCATAGCCATAGATGAAGAGAAGATCAGGCTCTCTCTCTCTCTCGACCTTGAAGCAGCAGAGGAAGAACAAAGGAGAGGAAAAATTATCAAGGCGACCTTGGTAGGCCAAGTAAGGCAGGTGAAGCCGATGTAAGGAGCTTAAAACTCCACAATTAACATTTAATTTAAGCAGTAGTATTGGTTGCGAGCAAGAGAGAAAATAGATAACAAAAGGCAGTAAAGTAGTGATTAAATACAAAATTTATGGAAGGTAAAGAGGGTTGCATGAAGCACCAACTTAAAACCTTCTTCCTGAATTTATTGAAAACCCAATACCATCTCTGTTTCAAAGTAGCATGAAATCCCATAGGAATTCTACGAACCTTGAAGATCTAGCCATGCCTTACAAATTTTGAGCAATGATGTCTAGTGTAGAGTTGTCCACTTCTTTATACCCTATTTTTGAATGTTTTATGATGGATCTACTAGCTTTACAAACATTCTCCAAATATTCCCAAAAGCATTTTATATTTTCAGAGTCATTATGCATCAATTCATGTGTGTCATCTGCAAATTGTTCAAGACACAAGTCTTTCTTAGCACCTAGAATCTTTATGTTGGGGTATAGGCGTCTGTGCCTTGCCCGGCCGCCCAGAGTCTGGGCGCCCACTGACTTGTATACCTTATACATAGCATAAGTGTATAGGGGGCTGCTCACTCTTTGAGTCTCCCCACCCACATCGTGTGTCTCTCCTTCTCTCTCTCTCACTCTCCGTCTGTGGTGCTCCCCGATCCCCTTCAATTGGTATCAGAGCGTAGGTGCGGAGGGAGCGCGTGTGTGCACAGTCACGACGACAGCGGAGAGCCAGTTTCATTCCCGAAATCGCGTCCACGCGCGCGCGCACTTTCAAGAGTGCAAACAGGGTTTCGACTTCGACATTGGCAAATTCAGCTTTTCGAGAGCGTTTCCACCAGGCGTCTTAGCGTTTTACCCCCCTTTTGAAGCCATTCGAGCCATCAAAAACTTCATTCGAGCTACGATTGAGGAGCTGCATTTTTCAGCCCTCTTTTGGCAGTTTATGCTGCGTTTTTGGGTCAAAACGGAGGTTTTTGGCATAGCTTTCACACCCGGATTCAGATACATGTGATCCAGGAGTCTACCTTGGGGTTTTGGCACGCTCCGGACGCGCTCGTCATATCAGAATTTTAAAATTCTGAATGCTGAATTTTCTGCAGCAGCAGTTGTTAATTGTGTAACGAGGATTCCACACATGGTTTGCTCTCAGATGTGAGAGTGATATTTGCTGCAAGTTTCCTCATAGGTGGGAGGATACGATGTATGCCTTATGTGGTTTGATGCTCAGGGAGACTAATGTGATTGCATTTTGAGCTCGGCAATGTATGCCTTGAGCATGTTTTTTGGCAGTCACAAATAGAGCAGATATTTGTGTACTAGATTTGCAGGTGTTTGCAATGATGTATGCAAAGTGTGGAGATTGGTGCATGCATTTGGAGTGCGGTTTGATGTGCTTTGGTTGCTCATGGTTTTGAGCGTGCAGTCAGTTTGGTTACTGGTTTTGTGGCCGTTTTACTGACAAAACTCTGGCGAAATTTTCTCAGGAGTTTTATGCGTATCATTTATGCGATCTAGGTAGAGATTACAGGTTGCACTCAACATTTGCGTACGGTGTTCTCTGCAGGTGGGAGATTTGTGTGTGTGTATGCATCGATACCGCACAGTGTGGGCTTGGCGATTAGCTCACAGGTTTGACAGGCGTATAGTTATCTTGGCACACTCACAGGAGTGAATGTTCTGATGTATGCTTGTGTGGCTACGAGCTAGGTAGCCGGATTCGAGCACTAATGGCTTGAGTTTTCAGCAGGTTTCAGCTACAGGTTTACAAGTTTACAGGTAGGTTTGAGGGCTTATTTGGGCGCTGAATTTTCAGCCATTGTTTCCTCTTTGCAGGTGTCCATGTATGGCTCAGTTGTAGGCTGATCTGGGACACATGTGTGACTTGTTTATGCAGTTGTTTAAGAGCTGAATTTTGGGGCTGTTTTGGGGCTGATTTGCAGCCATATTTTACAGCCATATTTGCAAACTTTTGTTTGATGCGATTCGAGCCAGTTTAGGGCTGATTTGGTTGACATTGCGGGAGCTCTATTTTGGAGTGTGTCTCACAGGTTTTACATTGTGTTTCTGGCCATATTTGTAGACAGTTTCCAGGTGTTGTTGGTGAGGTGGTTTTGCTATCTAGCTTGCTACTTGTGCTCATGGCAGAGACAGGTGATCGATCAGATTGTGACCTCTCACAGATGCGCGTGTTTGATGGGTCAGACTTTGCGGCATGGAGAGAGTGTATGCTTGATGCATTGACACAGCGAGAGTTGCATCGACCATTGAGTGGTGATGTAGGTAGACCTTCAAACATGTCTGACGATCAGTGGTAGGAGCTAGAGGAGATGGCACTATCTACACTCTCTTTGCACCTTGCGGAATCTGTATATGCTCTTGTTATGTATGAGACTACTTCGAGAGCACTTTGGCGCAGATTACATGAAATGTATGATAGATCTGAGTCATCATGGACTCGTGTGAGACATGTACATTCACGAGCACGCCGACAGGTGACATGTTGGTATTGTGGTCATTCTGGACACGTTAGACGGCGCTGTTTTCGTCGTATGCGAAATCGTAGGAGACATGGCAGTCTCAGAGATGTATGTAGTGATGCCATGGACTCAGTTGCTTTGACAGTTGAGGCACATGTAGTGTCGGAGTATACTAGTGACGGGGATGTCACTTTTATCTCGAGCTATGCACGAGATGCTATACATGTGGATAGTGCAATCCCTTCGCAGTGGTTGCTAGACGCAGATGCTATGTTTCATGTCACGCCGCATCGTGCATGGTTTTGTAGCTATTCTAGCGGGATGCTTGGCAGTGTACGTTTGACCGATAGATCGGTGCATGCGATAGCAGGTGCAGGAGATGTGAGACTGTCATTACCGAGTGGTGCATCTTACTTGTTACGACATGTGCGCTATGTACCAGATTTGACAGTGAGTTTGATCTCGATTGGTCAGCTTAGAGATTGTGGATGTCAGATTTCGCTACGAGAGCGAGATTTTGTGATGCATGTGGGTTCGCTAGTGATTGCGAGAGGTGCCAAGAGTGGTACAGGTTACCCATTGCATGTGGATCATATGAGAGACGGTGTTGTCTCTGTGATCATGCAGCCAGGTAGACAGCGAGAGAGCAGGCGAGTCTCTTTTGCTTATGGTTTCAGGATGCTTTGCATGGAGTGCAGAGTAGTGAGCTCCTTGTGCACATAGTTAGGGCACGACTTGAGCAGTCACACAGAGAGGTGACAGAGTCAGACATGCATGCTTTGCTAGTGACTGAGCAAAGCAGAGAGTCAGTTGTGCGAGATACTTCTATGCAAGATAGACAAGTAGAGCGGTCTTGCTCTAGTGAGTCACGACAGGAGGACGTTGTGCAAGAGTCTATGCATACGGAGTTAGAGCATGAGAGCTCTAGTGAGTCACAGCAGATTGAGTGGTCATGTTTACAGTGGATGATTGCAGAGGAGGCTGAGATGTCAGCGATTATGCAGTCATTCCTTTCTATGCTCGACAGTGAGCATGGGGATATAGTTGTGCAGGATATGTCTTCCAGCAGACACCTAGAGCAGCTGGTTTGCTCTGAGGTTGCACGACAGGTTGATGCGTCTTTTGCGGACAGTCAGGAGATGCATGTGGCTGACACGCCTTGTCAGTCAGAGTTGCCTATTGCCAGGGATATATATGTTGATGCATGCTCCGTAGAGCTAGCAGGGCCCGCTAGCATTGCATCGGCATTCGGTGGTCTCATGTATGAGATGCTGATCTTGAGACCGGATATCGCAGCTGCAGTGGGAGCATTTGCAGTTGGGGTTGTCAGTCGTTTGTTGACTGATGATGGCATAGTGCACGAGGGAGATATGCAGGTATTGCGTACATACTTGCAGTACGTGTGCGGTACGTCTGGTGGTGTATGGACTTACACGGGAGCAGGACAGCCGGATGCACACGATCACAGCCAGCTAGTGGGCATCGATTGAGAGCGGTTTTCTCTCACCTTTTGTAGTCTTTAGACTAGGTTCCCTTGCTTAAAGGCACAGTCGCCTTTAAGTGGGAGGTTGTTGGGGTATAGGCGTCTGTGCCTTGCCCGGCCGCCCAGAGTCTGGGCGCCCACTGACTTGTATACCTTATACATAGTATAAGTGTATAGGGGGCTGCTCACTCTTTGAGTCTCCCCACCCACATCGTGTGTCTCTCCTTCTCTCTCTCTCACTCTCCGTCTGTGGTGCTCCCCGATCCCCTTCACTTTATACCTATAATATTCCCCTACTACATGTGATACCGAACCAGCCAACCCAAAGCATCTAAAGCTATAGCATATAGAAGTGGAGTAAGAGGACAATCTTGCCTAATAGATTTAATTCTGAGAGGAAAGGCTTCAGAGTGTATGCCATTAATAACTTTAGCAAATGCATTGCTAAAAAAAACGTGAACAAATCTAGTATTTTTTTTCCCAATCGCATATCTGCCAATGAGTGAAAAATAAAGTCCCATTCTAGCCTATCATAAACCGTATCCAAATCTATCTTTAGAAAGATGTACTCTTTACTAGTTGCCTAACCATGTTCAATACCTTCCCACAAAGTGATAATGGCATCCGAGATGAGTCTTTACTATAAGACTATCCATAAGGGGACAAAGCCTTATACTCAGAGATAAGGCAAACACTTTATATAGTGTGGTGAGACAAGTGATAGTCCTCCCTCTCTCGTTTTTTGTGGATAAGGCTAGTGACACAAATGTTTGCTACGGTGGGAAGAGCCCCATACCTCACAACTTTCTGCTAGATCAAAAAAATATGTGGTGACATAAAATATTTATATAGTGGATATAGAACTCATTAGGTAACCCATCAATCCTAGGAGATTTGCCTAGCTTAAGATTCTCAATGGTCTCTCTAGTCTCCCTCTTAGTTAGAGAGAGATCTAACGGTTTAGCCAATTGTGTAGACACTATTTTTTCTTGATTTGAGTAATTTGAGCCTTTGAGTAACAGATTCCCTCCTTCCTTTGGGGGCGCTTAGAAGAACCATGGATTTTCCTAAGCATTGGAATTTAATCCTTCACCTTTTTCTTCTTAAGCCAGTCAAAAACATTTGTGTGGTGGGTCTTTCTATTTTGCCTAACCCAAAAGTTTTTGGTCCAAGCGAGGGCACAATGGGCAATAAGGAGCTCTTTCTCCCTAAGTTTTTGTTTAAGAAAAGCTAGCTCAAGAGAGGGAGGGTCTCTTCTAATTGAAGAATCCTATCTTATATCATCATTCTCCTCTTGGCCCTAATCTCTCTGGCTTAAGAAGAAACATCTTGAGAATCAAAGATAGCCTAAGCCTAGACTTTTCTCTTAGCAGAATTCAGATTTAATAAACTCTGGTCAATGTGATGCAAGATTCTCTTTCAGCATTTGAAAAACAATCGGTAAATTTTGAGATATACTTCGAGAATATAGAATCTGAAGGTGAGAAAAGCTATGAAAATGTAGAGAAGTTTAGTGTAAAGAGTTGATGAGAGCCACATTCACAAGAAGTTTTGGACAAATTCTCACAATAATTCCCACAATGTGACTTACCTCAACATCATGAGCTTCTGTGAGGGAGGCACCGAATACGTAGCTAGGTACGATTGGGGACAGGGAACCGCCGGCCCGGTGGGGGGGGCCAGTGGTCCCCTGTCCCCAGTCGTACCTAGCTACATATGCGGTGCCTTTCGAACAGAAGCTCATGATGTTATGCATTGTATGAAAAACACTGAAAAAGACTTTGTTTTCCTACAAGAGAAAATTTCTAAATCTTCTTGTGATTGAGGTTTTAGCCACGAAGTTGATGCTTCAAATGTAAGAGACAATCCTGAATAGTATTTCCAAGCTTGTTTGAAAAGGAAAATTTAGATACCTCCAATTCATAAATAGGTTGACGTGTGGTCAGGCAGGTGGGGTCCGGGAGGCTGAGTGGGCAAGGGGCCGTCAGCGTGGCAGTGGCTGAATGGGCTGTCTGTGACAAGAAGCACACGCCATTGACTACCAACGTGGCGGTCAAACAAGCAGCGTAGGAGGCGCTGCGGGCCCCTGGCCGTGCCGCAAAACACAACTGCAGGCTGCAGCGCCGTCTCTCCCTCCACCGTCCGTCATCCCAACGTTATTTCAAGTGCCACGTCCGTATGCGTTTTCGGCACCATTTTAAGGACCCTCCTCCTTAAAGTCAACTTTGGAACCCCGAGAACTTTCCAATAGCTTCCATGAGGCCATGGGCCATGGCCCATCACTTCTTCCAAGTCAAACTTCATGTCATGAATGATGAACCTATAGGGTAAGAGCGCGTTCGTACACAGGGGTGCTACAACATGCGTCAGCTACGAAACTTTCCTTCCTTGCCTCTGCCAATTTCGGCGCTACCCCTGCCTTGCCCAACACACACACTATGTCCAACTTTCAGCTTTTGTCAGACGCTTCCCTCTAAGCTTGCTTGCGTAAACTTTATCCCCACCGCCCAGACGCTTCCCTTTGAGCTTGCTTGCGTATACTCGGGATCCCGAGTTTAGTTTTTATGGTGGGGTCCACAAAAACTTGGGATCCCGAGTTTACTATTGTTTTGAGTTTAAGTTTATGAAAAAACACATCCACCTCAAGAAAGCGCACGCGGACGTGATGGTTAAGGCCTCGGACTCTCAAGCTAGTGGTGAGGGTTCAAATCCCGGCTGGGGAAGCGAGGGCATCCCGAGATTAGGCCCCCCGTTATATCGGTAAAAACTAAACTCGAGATCCCGAGACTAGTTTTGAAAAATCTAAACTCAGGATCCCGAGTTTAGTTTTAGCAGATCGATGGTCCAGGTTGATCTTTCACTTGGGACTATTGATCCCATGGTTGAGACCCCGTGGATTTTAAAGGGGAGGCTGGCTTGGCGAGCGAAACTGCTCTAAAGGAGCCAGTTACATGACGGGACCAATTTTAGGCATGTCCCTAGTACCTACCTCCATAAAAAACATGAGTTGGCACGAATGCTAGCATGCGGGAGGTTGGTTTCTTCCGTCACACCTAGATATTTGCTAACGGTCAAACGATCGAATCAAGCCCTATCACCATTATGTGCTACTTTTGGCCCAAGGTTCGTATCCCTTCAAGGGCTCAAAATACTTGAGCTGCTAGTCAAAATGTTGCCGCGTGATTTGCAATATCTCCACCGAAAGGCCTCTCGCTTGTTTTGCAAGTTGTCCCCTCAGCTCTCAGATGTCCACAATTTCATTGGCCTTAGTATTATCAATTTACCTTGGTTGTGGCTTGAAATTTGTTGTCCATTGGGTTTCATTGGCCTTCTTGGGCATCAAATTTTGGCATAAGGGATCGAAAGGACTCGTAGCAAGGTGTCATAAGTATGTATATATACATATGTGTGTGTGTGTGTGTGTGAGAGAGAGAGAGAGAGAGAGAGAGAGAGAGAGAGAGAGAGAGAGAGAGAGAGAGAGAGAGAGAGAGAGAGAGAGAGAGAGAGAGAGAGAGAGAGAGAAGAATCGAGGATTATGACGCTTATTTAAGTACATCTTTTTTTGGGGGCAAAACTCACAAAAGTGAGTGATGTTATATTAAAGATATAAATAAACTATAAGACAAGCCCTCCTTACAACCCGAGCCAGGGCATCCACAGGACCATAGAGATACATGAGACATCATCGTGCTCAAAGTACAACCAAGAGAGAAAGCTAGAGGTGTCACAGACTCAGGTTAGCTCTAACCTATTAGAACAGCATTGATAGCCCAATACGATCAATTCCCAGTTTTCTTGCACAGTCTCCAAGAAATTGACACAGGACAAACAATTCTCAAAGAGTCCAATGTTCCTAGCCTTCCATACTTGCTTGAAGTAGCAGAATCTAACAATTTGCGTGCAAATGAGTAACACTTGGCTTTTCATCTCCATCCCTCCGAAGATCAAGTCATTATTCAAGAAACCTATCTTCGAGGTCTTTTGTACCCATTTGCAAGTCTTCCCTGCAAGCCCACTCATAGTTGGGCACTTCTTGAAAAGATGAATGAGGTCCTCACTAGCCATTTTGCGGAACATCTATCGGATCCAATCCCTCTGACAGCAATCTTCGCTCATGACGTCAAGGCCCCCATAGCACTTTCCAAAGAAAGATCTTCATTGCAAGAGGCCATAGTAAGGATTCCAAATGTTATTTGTTACCACCATCCACCTAGCCTTCCGCCATTCCTTTTCCAAGAGCTTGTTTAGGGGACATAGCCAATCAGACGAGACCATAAGACAGAGGTAGATGTCTTTGGTCTTTGGTTTGCAGAAATGCCTATCCTTGGGTCACTGCCAAGCCTTCCATTCAAACACAGACTCACACATCGACATACAGTTATTGCCCAACCCATCCAAAAATCTGTTGACCAATAGTCTTTTGGTCCCGTAAAGGTGGAATTAGGTAGCCAGGTGGTCTGAATCTTCCCAACTCCTGTTAATGTTGTCCCAAAAATGGCCCACATGTCTGAGCCCTTTATTGTTTATCTTTCTAGCTATTTCTCTCTAGAAGGGGTTAAGCTAGATGCTTCACACTTTGGAGAGCCAAGGGGACCAATGAGTAATGGAATATTGGAAGTACCTTGCCATCTCTCCCCATTCCAGCGCCTTCGAAGCTCTAGTACACTTTCATACGGTCTCGCCTATTGTGCCTCTCAGCCTTAAGCTAGACCACGAGGGGTGAGCAGCTTGTCATGTACCTCTAGTTTTTTCAACTAACCACCCTTAGAAGCAAGTTTTGCCTTGTCAATCAAGTCCTTCGCCATAATGGCCCAAGCCTAGTCCTGTAGAGTGATTGATGTCAAGAACTTGGCACAATGGGCCCTTGCATGGATAGAAAGGTCTAGAATCCTGTGCTCCACCAGCATTGCGATAGTCTCCCAATTGGCCCACTACCATGGCATCAAGTATTTGGTGTTATTTTTCTGTAGGAACCTTTTCACAAGTTTCAAGAAATCCTTCCATTGCACGTGGCTATTTTGAGAAGTGGGCTGGTGAAAGCCATGTACGAGAGGAGAAATGAATGGATCACTTTACCCCCGCTCAGGAAGGGGAGCGGAGCAACACATATTCCCACCTTCTCATCTTGCTTCTAATTTTGTCTATAACCCATTGGAATCTTTGCTTATGTGTTACCTCGACCCCCAGCGGAGCACCAAGGTGGCTGAAGACCTTCCATTTTGAAACTCTCTTCGGTCCACACCGATGGATCAAAGGAGTCATTTTCTAATAGTGAGATTAGCAACACTCCCTAAGGTATTGCTGGCTCTCCTTTTCCCCCCTCATTGGAACTTGTTGTTACAGCCAAGGCCATGGGGCAAGCCTTCAGAGAGTGCCGAAATTCGTTACATTTGAAGCATGCACCAAAAAAGGTGCCAAAGTTCAACTGAATGACCTTCAGATTGGCCACCACTTTCACCACCTGGTTCTTAGGTTGGAGCTTTCTTAAATCTAATCAAGGATTCATCTTGACATATATGTACACACACACACACACACACACACACACACACACACACACACACACACACACACACACACACACACACACACACACACACACACACACACACACACACACACACACACACACACACACACACACACACACACACACACACACACACACACACACACCTTAGGCCAATGATAAATGTAGGCTAGAAGTCATCTAATTGCACAATGGGTTGGGCTTGATGTCTCGATACTCCCTCTCAGGTTTAATGCTATCTCTAGTACTCAAAGCATACCTCAAAATTGTCTCAGCTTCTTTGCTTCCCGGACCTTTGTGAATAAGTCTACAACCTGTTTGTCTATCCTCACATACCTAAGGACGATGTATCTAACACTAAGTATACGGAGAGGATCAAGGAAGGTACAAGTTTTGTACCAACAAGCCAATCATGTTTGTGAAGAGAGTCGATCCATTGTGGCCAAACCAGTAAATATGTTGGAATGATTGATGGATGAATAAGAATCCAAATCCTGGCAATAAAATCAAGAATTTATGGCTATCTGTATGGTGGATGTCAAAGCATCCAAAATCATTATGCAGAGAATGTCTCAACTAGACCATGGTGGGGATAGAAACCGAGCTGAGTTCTAACAATGATGTTCTAGAATTGGCATATGAGAGTAAATCAAGATCCCAAGTTGATGTACTTAAAGGATTAATTGTGGCAGAAACATGAATTTGAGAATCAAATGAATAAGGTCTCACAAGCAAAGGAGAATGAAATCTAAGAAGTAATTCTTCGACACAAGACAAACCCAAACGGTCAAGATTTGTGTAGACCTAGAGGAATATTTCCGGAGCGATCTTTTCAAATTGTTGATGGAGTTTATAAATGTGCTCACATGGGACTATGTGGATATGAAAGGCCTTGGCCCTTGATCCCTGGTTTGATCAACATCATATCAACTTAAAGAAGGATGCAATTCCAACCAAGCAAGCCAGGTATCACATGAATCCAAATTATTCCAAGCAAGTCAAAGAGAAGTTGGATAGGTTGTTGAAAGTTGGATTTATTGTCCCAATTGAAAATACGGAATGGATCTCATTGGATGTGATGGTGTCAAAGAAAAATAAGAAGTTACGGATCTATGTTGATAACTGCAAGTTGAATGCAGCTACGGTGTCGGATCCTTTTTCACTCCCATTTTTGGATTCTATATTGGATGGCATGGTCGGTTAGCAGATGTAATCTTTTGCAGATGGTTATAGTGGGTACAATCAAGTCCAAATGGCACACATTGATCAGCCTAAGACCGCATTCATCACAACATGGGGAGTATTTCTTATACAGTGATGTGGTTTGGTCTGAGGAATGCACCCAATACTTTCCAAAGGGATATGCAACAGATATTTGGCCCATACCTTATTGATTTTATGCGCATTTTTCTGAACGATTTTTTAATTTTTAGGGATAAATCAAAGCATTTGCATCATCTGAGGCTTTGTTTTGAAAAATATTGAGAAACCTGATCGAGCCTCGATTCAATGAAATGTGTGTTTTCAATGGCCAATGGAATTCTTTTGGGACATGTCTTTTCCAAAGAAGGCATTGTGGTAGATCCCATCAAGATTGCGGCCATCATGCAGACACCCCCAACTAATTCACCAAAGGCGACTCTACAATTTCTTGGCCAAGTCCGATGTCATGGCCGAGTCCAATGGCATGGCCGACACCTAATTCAGCAGAGGTGACTCTATGATTTCTTGGCCAAGTCCAATGTCATGCTGACACTTGTTGTTTTTGGCCCATATTGCAGTATCATTGAATGTGATACCAATGGTGGACAAGAATGAATTCAAGTGGACTCTAGAATGTTATTTTGCATACCATCACCTTAAAGTGATGCTAACCAGAGCATAGTTCTATTTAGAGGAGATATGAGAACAATTGCTTCAACAATTCCAGTTTTCTCACACACAAACATATCAACCTCTCATCATCTCTCCCAAAACCCAAGTACACACACCTAGACTAGGACACACACACACACACACACACACACACACACACACACACACACACACACACACACACACACACACACACACACACACACACACACACACACACACACACACGCACGCACGCATGCACGCACGCACACGCATGCACACGCACACACACGCGCGCGCATGCGCACGTGCACACACACAATACAGACCTGATGTGAAATATTGTAAGGGAAGATGATGTAGACAAGTCTTAGACTAGAGAGTACACAACATAGCCTAGCATAGCATAAGAAAGAAGAGAGATGAATCTTGCAAATAGATGGCCTCAAGATTGTAGCCCCAAACTCCACAGCACCTCTTGTGGAGTTTGGTATTTAATGTTTGTTATTTCTTATTGGTGCAAAAAATGGAGGCCCCTCTTTACACTTAGTTCCACTTAAGTCTTTGTGTGGTGGCTATCACTTATTGCATGACCCTCTATAGGGTGAATTCTCACTAGTTAGTTACAAGCTAGCCATAGTGGATTATTGAAAAAATAAATTATAACACTATGCAAATTAAAATGACTGAGAATAATTTATTGTTGACGCCTTCTCCTCAACTCCCAGAGTTCCAATCTACACAGCATCAACTCACTGTTAGTAAAGATAGAAAGATATCACAATAATTAACCATTACATGCTAGCTATCCCAATCGTAGTTAACCATATACTAAATAGGAGGGTGCCCAAAAACATCCCTCCCACTAGGGATAGAAAATGTTCTGAGTTTCTCAATAGAGAATCATTGGACCATGAGTGATGGAAAATATGGAGAAGATCTTGGAAGTTTTTTTTTTTAAAATTTCAAGCATCTTAGAATCTTCTCTAGAGTGGTCTTTAAAATTCAAAAGATAACGATTATAAACCATGTCAGTGTGTGTATTGGTGGTCTCATGATCAACTATTTGGTCAAGGATGAGCTGCTCTTCTTGATATACAAGTGTAGGTGCATCCTCATATATATGATGTATAGGTAGGGGTCCTTGAAAGGGTCGTAATAAAATAATGTGAAATTCATTGTGAATGTGCCAGCGTGAACGTAATTCTAAGTTAAATAAAACATTATTTATCACAATAAAAATTTTGAATGGACCACAAAAATCAAGAGCAACTTTAATAAAAACATTTGTATCAACACTTTTAATTCTTCTCTTTCAATCCAAAGCATAGCATAATCTCCTTCCTTAAATTTATGTGATTTGGGGTGCTTATTTTATCATGAAATTTTTTAGTGAAGGTATCGACAATGAATACAGTGTTAGTGAAGCAGGAGTAGGAAGAGAGTGACCATACACATTCTCAAAAGAGATTTACCTATACCAAAGTGAGTTATGTTGTCATAAGCAAACTATAAAATAAGCAGGTAATCATCCCATTTCTTGGGTTGAGCAGACACATAAGCTTTCAATAAATCAATAATAGTGCGATTAGTGACTTCTATTTGACCATTAGACTCAAGATGGATTGCAAAAGTATAATCCAATGTAGTTCCAAGATTTTCAGAAATTGTAGTCCAAAAAGCACTATAAAATTTGGAATCTCTATCATATATGATTACTTGTGGCAAACCATGATGAGGGAAAATAATTTTTAAAAAGAGAAGTGTAGCTTGATGTGCACTGAGAGTTTTCTTGCATGGAATGATAAAAGCTTGCTTAGAGAAACGATCAATACCAATCTAAATCTTATCCATTTTTTTAGCATTGAGTGGATAACCAGTAACAAAGTCCATAGAAAGGTGTTCCCATGGTCTTTCAAGAATGAGGAGACGGTCTAAAAGACCTAATTTCTTACTTTTTTTTTCTTTTATCTTTTGGCAAATCAAATAAGATGAAAAATATTATTTAACATCACTTATAAGGTGGTTTATGCAATTCTTCAATGAGTAAAACACATGATGGTGTTCAGACACACAATTTCTATTTGAAGTAAAGAAAATTTTCTTGTACGGTGTATTCAAGAAATGCGTGCAACTGAGTTTTCAATCATATGCAACCAAGTGGCCTTAAAGTCATGCATTTGTAATAATATATAGATTATTGAGAGAGTGTCCTCGACTCAAAGCATTAGCCACAATGTTCTCTTTATCAGGTTGGTACTTTGAATAAAAGCAGTCCACTTAATATGCATATCGTCTATAAGGGGTTGAGATAATAAGTACTTGCTACTTTGCTTATCTGTTTTAATTATCAAGTCAACACCCATTAGATAGTGTTTCAAAAATTTTCAAAGCATGCACTATAGCAATCAATTCTTTGTCACATGTATTGAACTTAGATTCGGATGGTTTAAATTTACGACTCTTGAATGAAAGTGGGTGGTTATCTTGCATAAGAACTATATCAATACCTTTTTCACTAGCATCAGTAACTACAACAAAGAATGGTCGATCAAACTCAATATATTGTAACATACGTGCATTAGTCAAAGCGTTCTTGAGTGCAGTGAATGAGATTTCTTGTAAATGAGCCCATACAAATGCAACAATACTAATGTGGTGGAATACTCAATTCAACACATTGAAATCTTCACTATCAACCTTAAAAACACCCAACCACCAAATGTTCTTCTCTAACTGCATACTAAAATTTTTAGGGTTTTTTTTTCCTTTGTTGTATGAAGAGCTCTATTCATGAGGGTTATTGACACTCTCTCAAGCTTTCTATTCTTCACAATTTCACTCTCATTTAATTTGATCACAAAAATGGCTTGCCCATTCACCTCAGTATGTTGAATTTCATAGAATTTTACCCAATTCTATTTCACCTTTGCTTGTCGCAACCATGGTTGGCCCAACAACATATAATAATCTGCTTGCATCCCCTTAAAGTCATACCTCTCAGTATGCCTCGAGGTTGGACCCTTTTCTGATCCACCATACAAACAAAGAATGGGACCAAATTTAATTCTTACCATCCATACTTCTTACACATTTCCCATGTAATGATATTGATTCCAAAACCGCCGTCTACTAGTACATTCTTGATGTTACGATCCTGATGTTGTACCGCGATCAGTGGGGCTCAATTATCTGTTGAGGACTCAACTCTTCCGGTGCTATTTTATTGGTTTCTGGTCCTTTTGGTGTGTTCAATAACTATTCTTTGAACGAAGGATATTCCCCAACTTCATTTATATAGGCAACTACACCATGCCTTTCCAAATATAGGACTGAATAATTCCATCCACTAAGTTCTTCCTAGGTATGGTGTTAATTGGTTCTTCAATTGGAACATCACAAGTTACTTTGACATCCCATCTTTCCTTTGGTGGTTGCTGTGCATTTCCTATCCGCAACTTGTATGCTTGTGGTTGTGGATGCCAATCCAAGATTTCCCGTGGGTTTTCCTTCGAACGAACTTGAGGTAGAAGTATGGGTTCTTTCTTTGCCCATTTCACTGCATTTTGTAAGACAACTATCTGGTCCTCTACAATGGGCTTCAAAACTGCTTTTTGATTCGGCAAATGAACCTTGAACGGGCAATCAATTGTACTTCCAGGTCAGCAGATTTGGATTCTTATGCTATTTCTTCCTTTGTTGACATTATTTAATGGACACCATATTTGTACTGGGCTCTTTTTATTTCTCCACTTTCTTGCGGTCATATTCCACAGTATTCTTACATGCGATGCACCAGTGATCATCATCCAAATAGAGTGAGCAATGATTTTGACTTGGTGGATAAAAATTTGGTCGGTCTACTCTTCGACCATAGTTACCTCAGCCTCCAAATCAACGTCCTTGCTTTGAAGGGTCTGCATAATTTTGTTGGGTCCTACTATTGTCTTTGTTGCAAAAGTTGTACCACATTGTATGCTTGATTCATCTATTTGTTTTGCCGAGTTTGCCAATTGGCCATGTTTCGAGAATTATACTGGCATTGACTAGTGTTGTAATTCTTCATCTAACAAATTCTGCACCAAAGTTTATTCAATGCACAGTTACTGGTCTCATGAATGTCATTCCAACATTTAGTACAATGTAATTTTGAGGCGTTTGCTTTTGAGGCTTTTTCCTTTTCTTCTACTGTTACCAGGGTCTTCTTTTTGGCTTCCTTGGTCTTTGTTGATCCTGCATGCTCATATCCCCTTCTGATTCATTGTCCATGTCATCTTCCGAGTCACCTTTTGCTGACTGTTTCTTGGATTTATTTAAATGGGGCACACCTAAAGATCTCTTTGCCACCTGAGCTACTAGCATAACCTATTCCAATGAGACCCTTTCTAGGCCCATTGTAGCCAGTTCAGTTTGGAGACACTTTTGCAAATCCAAAACATAATAAGAATTGAACATCTCATTTGTTGGACATGCCCTTCCCACTCTGTGAAGTAACGTTTGGAACTTAGTTGTGTAAGTCTCCACATAAGACCTTTTTTTCTTGCACAATTTCAAGTCCTCTAGCATCTACATAGTCATTTTCTTTGTATGCAATATCTTTAAGAACGTCGTAACAATATCCATTTTTTTGAAATAACCAACCAAACATTCTGCAAGCCACATTGAAGCTTTTCCACTCAGGTTGTCTCAAATATTACTTCCTTATGTACCACATCACTGCTACCATCCAATAGTGCATACTGCTTCTCAAAGGATCGAACACGTGAATCTGGATCTTCATTGGATTTTCTTGAAATTTTTTGTTCTTGAGACCATGATGCTTATCACTTGGTCCTACCATGCTAGAAACTCCGGAGATTGCCGCTCTAGTCGGAACAAGAATAACTGTAACTACCAAAATCCCGGAGGAGTATCCCGTAGTCGCACTTGGTCCTCCAATCAGTGCAATGGAATCCAAAATGGTGGAGCCACCCACACCAAGATCTCAACTTGCAATGACCTCTAGTACAATATCCACAATTGAAACTGCACTCCCTTGAAGGCTCAATCCTACTTATAATGTCGGCAAAAGCGGTTCGGAAGGACCAACACCATCTGATTCAAAAGCCTAATTTAGAGGAGAAGCAGTTTGTAGGTATTGCAAAGTGGACTCGTATCTCTGTCATTCGTCTTCAATCAATCCATTTGGCTGCATCTACTTGGGTGAATGTGTCTATACCTTTGATTGTATCCACTTCAATTGTCCTTTCTACCATGGTCTTTCGGTTTCACTAGAGTGGCGTCTCGGGTTATGCGAGATTGTTGGAGTTTGCATTTTTTCTAGAGCAAAAGAAAGATCGGAGAAGGTTGACCACAAGACCATGTGTGCCACAACATGGTATCTACGGTGCTTCAATGGTTAGCGCCATGAGTGTTGACTCCGTATAAGTACCACCGATTCGTTGTTGATCGAGGTCACCAGTGTTACCCTCAAACAAAGTAATGAACAAACAGAAAAAAAATACTTCATTGCAAGAAACCAAAGTGTTAGCGTGTCACTGTGATCGGACGTCTACAGAATAGCTGTCTGGCACTAATATAATGTCAATACTCAAGGAAGCAACTTGGATCGGGCACAAAGACTCTTTAAAGATGTCAATCTCAAGAAGTGAACCTACAGACTAAACTATCATCAACACTAGAAAACTTTAGGAGGAAGTATAATAGACCTAGAGACACTATACTACAAAGTCTAGTTGAAATCTAACAAGGTATCAAAATCAAAATCCATCATGATCAAGGTCCTAAAAACTGCAATAGATCAACTATCCAAAAAGGTTTCCCTATAATAGCACTTTCCTATGGTCAAAACATTAAAAAATAATCATTTAGCACCCAAAACTACAGATTTAGCTCATGGACAGGCAATTGCAAACCACAACAAAATTGAGAATGAGTACACTCCACTAGGAAATATTTGCGAACAAAATAAGGGATTTATAATTAGTTACATTTACAAAAAAATGTATTCACATAAAGGGTTTTTTTAATGAGAAAGTGAAAATTTTCATACATAAAGGCTAGTTTTTTAACAAAAATGCATACATATGAGTACATATAATACTTGAAAATATACAGGTAAGGGATTATCTAAATACCTCTTGTTTGCACATGAAATTTTTACATAGTGGACTCCCCGGGGACAAGCAACACAATGCTCTTTTTGGAATCAAATTCTGATGACTAGAGCTTGAGAAAAATGGATTACAATGTGCTTCAGAGTAGCCGCTCTCAGTTGTATGCTCATAGCTCTTCAAACTTTAGATAATGATACAGAGGGTGTGTTCAAACTTGAAAAATTGAACCTTATACCTAGGGCTTCTCATTTGGCCAGTTACCAACTTTCAAGGCTTTTAGCTCAAGACAAAAAATACTATAACCCAGAGTATACAACAATGTGGCTCAATAATTACAACTCCTCTTCTGTACAAATCTTTTTTTTATAATAAAAATAGTGTGATTATAAAAAATCATGGCTTTGTGAAGGTGTAACCGACCAGGAGGGCACCTGAGTAAGCCTGCTAGTACTCCCCCCTTCCTATTTGTTGCACGTCCTTGTGAAAGCTTTGTTGATGGCCTCAATAGTCAAGCTGGCATTTTTCGAGCATCTTTGTGATTGTTTTGAACGTATCTGCTTGAGACACCACATGTGCTTGAATAGCTAGGTCTTTGAAAGGGTTGTTGAGGACCGCACTTTGATAGACAATGTGATGCACTTGGTAATATTCTAGTCATGAATACCCCTTTGAAGGTTTGCATGTACTACAAGGGAAAAAACATAACCTGTGCATACATTCTTATGATGATATTTTGGTTGGGGACTCCTGTTTCCAAATTCCATGCAATTCCCTTAGTGCATACTTAGAAGACCTACCATGGATTCTTTGATGCTTCAATGTCGTCAAAGGCCTGTATGCAGGGGATGATCATATTGGCAATTTTTGTTAACATTTGGCATGTTAGATCTAGAACATCCCACATTTGACTAATTACCGCTTGCATTGTGTGCACCATATATGATTTTGTTGGTTGGTAATTGTGCATCGGATTTAAGAGCACTGGGCATTGAGGGTCAGCGGCTTCTCCATGTATAATAGTTATCCTAGGAACTCCTTCAAGGAGTTGGACAGAATGTAGGGTCAATTTTGAGATGCTGTGGAGCATTGCAGTAGGTGGTTTCATCTTGTGGCCTCTTATCAAACCACTTCTATCTCCATAGCGGTTGGTTCTCTAGAATCGCAAGCACTTGGTCAGGTGTGATGGACACATCTTCATAATTGCCTCTCTGATTTGGTTCAAGTGCTAGTAGGAGCTTCTTCTTATATAGCAGAGCCTCTTGCTTCATTATTGGTAAGGAAATTGTTTCATGGCCAAAGTTTTGGACCACTTCATCCGGACTGATCATTAACAAGGCCGTTGACTCTAGTACCTTGAGCTCATACAACATAAATTATGTATGTGAGTGGTATGGGATATTTGCAATCCACTTCTTGAGCTGTGCTTGTGAATTTTTTTGCTCTATATCTTCTTCAAAATCGGAGTAGATCTACTCTTTCATGCTTTGTGGTTGGTGGTGCTGTTTGCTGTGCTGCCATTGATTCTTTAGCTTGAATTGAATTGATTGTGAAATCCTTTCTCTACGTCTCTTGTGCACGCTTCTTTGTTGCTTGGCTAGCTAGATCAACCTTTCCCTTTGTCAACTGTGCTTGTAGATCCCTTTTATCTTAATACTTTTGATTTTGGATGGCCAAATGGCTAGCTGTCGTCACTTGCCTTTGGTACTTCTCTTCTGGGAGGTCCACTTTCAAAGTTGTGAGTCCTCTATGTTAGAGATTCAAGAGTGTATGTTTCTTTACACCATAAGAATCAATTAACTTTGTGCACCTCTGTTGCTCTCTTCTAATCTTTTCTTCCAATGCCTACTGTTCCACCTGGAGCTCACTGTTAGCCACAATATGGTCTTCTAGATTTTGAAAGAGACATGCCACGTCTCCTTTTTCCCATTCTAGTGCATCTTGCAGGATTTTCTTGTCTTCATGGGAGACTGTCAACACATTGTTGCCGCCTTGCATTTTCTCTGAGTGCTGCATTCATTTCCTCTTTAGCATCTTAAGCATCTAATTCTCAATTGGGACATGGCCCTTTGGTATCCTAATTGGATCCTTATGCATTCCAAATGATCTTCCAGCTCAAATTCTATGATAAGCCTATCACCTTCTTCAATGGTAGCTCTTGAATGTTCAAAATTGGACCTCTATCTTTAGTAGTTTGTTGCTAGGAGGTCCTTGATAGTGACTCTAACATGTATGTGCTGCCCAACAGAGCCTGCTAGCTCAACATCTTCTTTTGATTTCCTTGGTTATTTGTTGATCTTTTTCATTTTTTAAACTTTTTTTTCTAGCTTTTTATCAAGTACAAGTTCAAGATTGTCTTCATCACGAGCATCTGAGCCAGCTTCTTCTACCTTCTTCTTCTTAGCTGCTATTTTTGCAAGCCTCGCCGCTCGCAACCATTGAGCTTCCTCCATTGATCTTTGAACTTGTGTTTTGGGGATTTTCTCTACCGATTTGCGTCTATTTTGGATTAGTGGGATAATAATGTCATCCTCTTCTTCATCTTCTCATGTTGACCGGTACTTCAATAGAGTATCTTGATTCTTTGGCTTTATCTTCTCGCTGAGCTTGAAATCAGATTTGGTTGCTTCACTATCCAGGGTCTTTGCTTGGAAGCTTCTCTTTTTGGTCATCTTGTAACATTTAATGGCCTAGTAACTTGTGTGTAGCGGAAAATAGCATGAACATAGTGAGCATTTCATTAGAATAGATTCCAAGTGAGATTAACAAAACTGCTTGGGTGGAGAGAGCAACAAAAAGCATAACACCTAGTTAGATAGCATGAACAATACTTCAAAAGAGAGAGAAATTAAGCAATTGACAACAGCTGAGGACCGGATTTGCATGGAGCCGGTCCCCCTTATAAAAAGCCTTTGTATTATGGTTTCTCCCATCAAGAGAGACACTTTACAATACAATTTCTTGTGTTCCTGCAATACTAGCTAGTGCAATGAAGATGGAAACTTCATGCACTATGCAAAACACTTATCAAACACAACATCAATTGCCTCACGATCTCAGACCCAAGACCTCACACACCTTCGAAGATGGTGAGAGCTAGCGGGGTATGAGAGTAGATTGAGAGGAAGAAGGAGTATTCTTACGAGAAATATGTACATCTCCTCACATAATTAGCATAGCTTAGCTAAGTAATTAGCATGGTATAGGAGATGAGCATGCATTGAAGCTTTGCTCTTGGTTGGATTTGCATCACAAAGCCAAGAGTTGTTGGTGTAGGCCTTCCTTCTCACAAGCTTGGAGTAGGTGATAAGCTTTCCATTAAAGCTTGAGAAGGAGAGAGAGTATTCTTTACTTCACACATGAGATTGTGTGAGTGTGTGTGTGATAATGCCTTGAAAAAATCAGCCCCCCCCCCCTCTCTCTCTCTTGGTCGACCCCTCTTGCTATTTTCTCTTGCTAGCATCCTATTGGACGTCCCCAGGCTTTGCCACCTGGCCAATAGGAATCAGGCAAGCCATTCGGCTGCTGAATGCTCATTGGTCCCCTTGGGAGAGTATCCAATAGTCTTCTAGAGAGATTAATTCTTATTGGTTCTTTTATTAAGTGTTTTTAAATTAATTAAAATATATTTACTCGAGTCTCATTCTCATTGGTCCACCTCCAAGGCCATCCAATAGGAATTGTTTACACCTTGTGGGCATCTAGGCTAGGGAGCTGACATGTGTTCGTCATTACCTTTGTGTAAAGGGAGCTTGTGTGTGTGTGTGTGTGTGTGTGAGTTTCTCTCTCATCCCCTACTTGCAAGGCTCGCCTCCTCCTATGTAGGGATTGACAAAGACTTTTTGTGACACACACTAAGCATCCAATTTCCCTAGTGTTTGGCGTTTGGACACAACCTTTGAATTTTGGAACCTTAGCATTTTGGAAGTCTTAATGGGCTGAACCTTAGGGTCTTTTAAGCCCATTGTTGCACATTGCTCTTTTGCAGATGCCCCCCTTTGGATCCCTACTTTGGCCCGGTCTGCTAGCTTAACCAATATTCTAGCTTTTAATTTCTCCCCTGGCACTTCCCCATATTAAATGATCAGTTTAACATGAGAAAATCATTTAGGAGAATTAGATATTGATTATTATGACATTTCCTTTCTCTTGAAATCATAGTCGTCCTTGACTATGGGGTAGAGAAGATAAAGAATATTCATTAGTCCTTTTTCCTAGCGGGTAGAGGATCCCTATGTTACCCTACGACATCATTCCACAATGGATGACTAGTCCATTTGGCTCTTAAGAGCCTGAGGCTGCTGCAAGCATGTCTGCACATTAGTCCTACCATCTTCCATAGTAGAGTGACAAGCTCTACTTGGTGTTCGGGAGAAGTCGTCTCCGCAAACTTGATCTAAGCATGCATACTACTTCATTTTTGTGAACAATAAAGAAAAAGAGAGTCTTATAAGACAAAAATTTTGTTCATTTTTAAAATTTGTACATTTGCTTACTCTTGGGAAGCATTGTAAGCATTGACAAGGTTTAGGTTATCCTTTAATTGTATGCCTTGCATCCATCTAGCATCTTCAAAAGGATAATTCTTAAACTTAATAAGATATCGTCGGATAGTCTTACTGCCTCTTAGTACCTTGTCTTCATGTTGGAGAATGGACTCGGGCTGTAGCACCTCTTCTTGGTCCTCGATCCCCAGTGGGTCTTCAATAGTTGGTTCTTGAGGTGGCTCTCCTTTGTAAGGCTTTGGTAGGCTCACATGGAAAGCATTGTGTATGAGCCAATAATTGGGCAACTTGAGTTGATAGGCCATCTCATTGATTGGCCTAAGAATCTAGAAGGGACCATAGTACCTTTTTGCTAACTTAGCATAGTACTTTTGGTGTCCCGTAGAATTCTTGCCCGTCGTGTGCCTTAATCGAGCCTTGGGAAATTTGAGTAAGACCCAATCATTTTCTTTAAAGGCTTGGGCTCTTCTGTGCTTGTTAGCAGTAGCCTTTTGCCTTTGTGAGATAGAGATAGCATTCTTAATCTTTTGGAAAGATTCTTGTAGGTCTCGGCTATACTCATCTGCAACAAAGATCTTCCCATGTACCTTAAGTAGCAAGAGACTTTTTGATCTTCCCTCAATTACCTCAAAAGATGATTTTCCTATGGAAGTATGTACAGTGTTATTGTAGGCATACTCCACTAAGGGTAAGTACTTCTCCCATTGGGATCTTTGATCTACTTCCGTTACATAGGCTTTTAGTAGATCGAGAATTGTTAGGTTAGCTATTTCACTTTGGCCATCCGTTTGTGGGTGGTAGGCCGAAGAGAAGTTTAGCCTTGTTCCTAAATTCTAAAAAAGACACTTCCAAAAATTATGGTCATTTTAGGATCTCTATCCGACACTACGGACATTGGCAAGCCATGGTACTTGAAGATTTGTGAAATGAAGAGGGTTGAACACCATATTAGAGAGTTTGAGACTTTAGAGATAATTTGGGAATCACCAATGTCTTAAAGATTTGGCCATATGACAAATCTCAAACTATTTTTAAAGACCAAAGCCTTCCACAAGGTAGTACTTGAAAAGATCTTCCAAGCCATGCTCCCAAAAAATTGGCTAAGATTTGACCATGTGATCAAATCTTAATCTCTTTTTCAAAGTGGGAATCAAGAAATTCCCAAATTCACTAATATGGTGTTGTTGCCATTTGATGGGCTTTGATAGTCTTTTTGATAGGTATAAAATGAGCTTGTTTACTGAATCTGTCTACTATTGTGCATATTCCCATATTCCCATGGATAGACTTAGGCAATCCAAAGATAAAATACATGGATATGCTCTCCCATGGTGAATTAGGGATTGAAAAAGGTTGAAGCAATCCAAGTTGCTTCCCTCTATCAAACTTCGTCTTTTGGCATACCACACATTTAGAAACATACTCTTGTATGTTTGGTTTCATGGTAGGCCAATAGAAATATGTTCCAATGCCCTTTAGGGTAGACTGAATCCTTCTATGTCCTGCATAAGGAGGAGCATGAGATTCATACATTACTTTCTCAGTGAGCTAGTAAAGCATAGTCTATTGCCATAGAGAAGATAACCATCTTGTAAAGTAAATGGTTCCTTTTTCTTCCCTAGTGCAAGGGATGAAATAACATCTCTAAAATTGGGATCAACATACTCATCTATCATAGAAGATAGATCATTGTGAGTTGCTATGGAAACCGTATTCACTCTCGACTGTCTCGAGAGTGCATAGGCTACTTGATTATGCTTGCCAGCAATGTGAGCAATATGAAAATGAAATTGCGAAAGAAAATTTACCCACCTCATTTGTTTGTCGAAGAGCTTGGTCTGCGTCATGAATGTTAGGAAATAAGACGTAGCTAAATAGATTTTTGAGTAGATTACTTAATGGAGAGAGATAGATTTCACATACAAGAGATTATAGAGTAGAGAGAGAGAGAGAGAGAGAGAGTACACACGATATATGTGGTTCACCCAATGTGGGCTACGTTCACGAGAAAGCAGCCACTCAATGGCTTTAGCACTTCAAAAGAAGAAGTAGTTTATAAAGGGATTAAACCCTTGATAGAGCTCCCGCCTTGCTTCACTCTCACCACCTCACACTCACCTTGTTGCATCAACTTCACACTATGAAATGTGTGTAGAAATGGCCTCCTTTTATAGGCCAAAAGGGCTGTCCTCTCTTATGAGAGACAGCCATGTGTAGCCGCCCTTGTGCGAATAAGTCCAAATCGGACCCTCCAATCCGCCCATGTGTGGCCGCCCTTGAGAAGACAAGTCTGCTTTTGAATTCGGCCACCGGCCACCGACCAACCGACCGGTTGTTTTCCGACCACTTTCCGGCCGCCGTCCGGCCATAATATTCCGGCGGAAAAAAAAGTCTTGAGGGCCTCCGCCCCCGAGGCCTCTAAAGTTGCCCCTGATTCTTCTCCGTGAAAATTTTGGTTTCCGGTGAGTGATTTTCCTTCACGCACGATGGCTTCTCCTCATTATGGGGGCCTTACAAATGTGCGCTTTTACCACAGAAAATTACAAGGGTAAATCAGGCTCCATACTTAACAATGAAGTACTTAAGACTTTGGTGATCCGTTCACAAAATGAAAGGAGTCCCCAATAAATAGTGCTTCCATGAGTCTAAGGCATGTAGAACTGCAAGGAGTTCCTTTTCATATATGCCTAGAGCTTGCTCAACAGGATCGAGCCTTTGACTTACATAGCCTATGGCGTGCCCTTCTTGAAGCAAAACAGCTCCAAGGCAATCACCACAAGCATCACATTGGAGCTCAAATGGCTTTGAGAGTTCCGATAGTGTAAGGTTGAGAGATAAGCTTTTCTTTAAGCTTTTCAAAAGCATTGTTCTCCTTGGCAGACCATGTGTACCTAACGTTCTTCTTTGTTATGTCATGTAATGGTCCTGCTATTAGTGAGAACTTTTCTATGAAGCATCTATAGTATGCGCACATACCTATAAAGCTTCTTAACTCATGAAGACTCCTTGATTTAGGCCATCCTTTTATTACCTCTAACTTTGATGGATCCATTTGGATGCCATCTTGAGAGATAATGTGACCTAAATACTAAATCTCTTGTAAGAAAAATTCACTTTTCTTTCGATTAACATAAAGTTTATTCTCTCTTAGAACTTGAAATATTACCTGGAGGTGTCGCTTGTGTTCGTCTAATGAATTAGAGTAGATGATGATATCATCAAAGAACACTCCAGTAAAGGTTCGGTGAGGCCTGAATAGATTCTCCATCAAACGGTTGAATGTGGCTGGTGCATTGGTCAAGCCAAAAGGCATGACAATGTATTCATAAAGACCAAACGTAGTGCGCAATGCTGTCTTTACAATGTTTTGATCAACTACCCTTATTTGATGACAGTAGCCACTTTTTAGGTTGATCCTACTGAAGTAGGTGGGGCCTTGTAGCTTATCAAATAGGTCTTCTACTCCTGGAACGGGAAACCTATTTTTGATAGTGATCCTATTTAGTGCTCTATGTCAACACACATATGATATGTGCCGTCTTTCTTTTGCACTAGTAGCACAGGAAAACAAAATGGAGATGAGCTAGGCCTAACCATGCCTTTATCAACTAACTCATGCACTTGCCGCATAATCTCCTCTTGTTGAGCTTGAGAAACTCTATAAGGAGGTTTGTTAGGCGGTGAACTTCCTGGAAGAATTTCAATTGCATGGCCATCATTGCCTCATTTAGGAGGTAGCTCACAAGGGATGTCGTCAATAAAAACATCTTGAAACCCCTTGAGAAAATTGGATAACTCTAATTCCTTTTGATTGTGTATATTTTCTTTTGCTAAAACATTAGGTTTATTTTGAGAATATTTAACAAAAATCATGTACACGGAAATAGAGCTCTTTATTGACTTGTTGAAAGCTTGTGTATGTACAATGGATATAGTGTTACCCATTTCCTTAGCATCTATATACATATCTTTTTCCCTTAACTTAAAGGAGATTCTCCTTTCAAGGAATTTAACATTGGCAGCCATGCGATCAAACCATGGTGTCCCTAGGATTACATCCTCATGCTTGAGAGGAGAGATAAAGAAGTCCTCTTTGTCCACATAGCTTTGGACATGGAGCCTCAATTTCCGGATTAAGGGAGTGACTGAAGCTTCTTGCCCCTTGAAAGCACCGTCTGCGGGTAGGATATCTCCCATCTCGTAGGTTTGTATGCCTAGCTTGGTGGCCAACTCTATAGACATAAAATTATGAGTAGAACTAGGGTCAAAGAGAATAAAAGCGTCATGTTCTCTTACCTTTCCCCAAGCATGGCATAGAGGAGATCCTTTGTGGTGAGTTTCCTCCTCTTGGATTTCGACCAAGGTAGCTCTAGGAGGATCATGGCGGTTGTTCTTTTAGGGACGAGCGCGATACGCATGCCCTTGTTCGCCGCAGTTGAAACACCGGTTATCCTTGCGATAACGCTCAAGCTCTTCAACAGAGAGTTTATTTTGGCCTTTATAAACTCCCTTCTCTTTACCTTTGTTGGAGTTGCCCTTAGGAGACTTGTAGACATTGTCCTTTCCCTTAGGCTTATTGGAACCCTTGTTTTCAGGGGGCTTAGAATTCCTCTTAGCCCCTGTTTGGAAATTGATTCAAGAGGCCACCATAGTATGATGTATTACCGCCGATATGGTGCATGGCCTTTGGGAGTTGACATACTCCATCATTTCTTTGGTTAAGCCCGCACAAAATTACTGCTTTTGCTCTCCAAAATCCAACTTTTTGAAGATAGTGGATTTGAGTTGTAGGTCCCAAAACTTATGTACATATTTGTGGATGGATTCGTAGGGAGAGAGCTTCAAGCTTCGCCATTCGGTGAGTACTTTGTCTTTGGCATCGATGGCCAAAAACTGCTTCATAATGGAAGCTCTTAAAACTTTCCATGTTCGTGGAGCTTCACTGTTGGCCCGTAGGCTAGACCACCATTGTCTGGCAGAATTTTGAAAATGCATAGCTACATGGCATAGCTTAGAGGACTCCGTGAAGCCCTCATCTCCGAACGCCGTATCAAATTGTTGGATAAAGGCCAAGACTTTGTCCGTAGCACCAAAAGTGCCATCATAGGTAAGGAAAGAGATGCTCTTCCCACTCTCTTTGAATTTCTTGAGCTTGGATGACCTCTTCCACGCAGCATAGGATTTCCTATGGCCTCTTCTTTTTGATGGTTCAAAGGTTGCACCATCAATTTCTTCAGAAGATGAAGAATTTGAGGAAGATGGAGAAGAGGGTGACCTCTTTCTTGCCTTTTTCTTTCCTTGATCTTCTTTGTCTTCACCATCACTTTCATAAGAGGAAGAGGATGACGAAGATGGAGAAGAGGGTGTCCTCTTTCTTTCCTTTTTCTTCTCTTGCTTTTTGCCATCCCTCTTTGAAGTATGGTGTGGAGAAGTATGCGATGGTCTTCTCCGTTTTGGAGGTGATGGAGAGCGTTTAGCCCGCCATCTTCGTGGAGCCATCTCCACCAAGGTGGCGGGAGACTCACTTCTTTCTCGTTCCTTCGGTGGAGGCTCTTGAATTCTCCTTTGAGAAGGAGATGCGTCATCAAGGAGAAATTTTTTGAGCCCTTCATAGGGATCCTCTTCTTCTTTCCAAATCGGAGAGAGACCTCTTTTGGAAGTCTCGGAAGGAGGCTTCCTAGGTGTTCTCTCATCATGGTGGGGAGCTTGGAGAATCCCATGAGCACGAAGCTGCCGTTGCACTTCACTTTGGAGGGATGGATTGCCCATGGCTTGTTGAAGCCTAGAAACAAGATAGTTAACAAGCATCGGGGCATCATCATTAGCTTGCTCATTAGCAAAATCAAAGTTATCAGCATTAATTTCACTCTCTTTACTATTGTCAACCATTCTAACAACTTTTAGGTGTAAACTTTTTAGGTGTACTTTGGCACTTCAAGACCTAGTTGCTACTCCTCTTTACCCCTTTAGAAAAAGTACTCAAGCTACTATACCCGTGGCTCGAATACCATTAATTGCAAGGAATAGAAGAGAGGGTCGTTCAACACCAAAACAGCACCGGCTCCTGTCAAGCTTCTAATAGCTCAATAGTGGTTAAGCCATAGGAAAGCCCCGTAGGACTCCACTATTAAGACCATAGATCTCGACGGTGATGCCCTGTTAACTGCACAAAGGCAGGCACACTGCAAGGCTGAAAAATCCCTATTCTACGTGCTCACATGCAATTAACAGTACCAACCATTTATAGCTAGCTTGAGGACCTCCCTTCTTGAGCAAGAAAAGAGAAACCTTATGCTCTGATACCAATGTAACATTTAATGGCCTAGTAACTTGTGTGTAGAATAGATTCCTAATGAGATTAACAAGAGTGCTTCGGTGGAGAGAGCAACAAAAAGAATAACACCTAGATAGATAGCATGACCAATACTTAAAAAGAGAGAGAAATTAAGCAATTGACAACAGTTGAGGACCGGATTTCATGGAGCTGGTCTCCCCTCCAAAAGGCTTTGTATTATGGTTTCTCCCATCAAGAGAGACATTTTACAATACAATTTCTTGTGTTCCTTCAATACTAGCTAGTGCAATGAAGATGGAAACTTCATGCACTACGCAAAACACTTATCAAACACAACATCAATTGCCTCACGATCTCAGACACAAGACCTCACACACCTTCGAAGATGGTGAGAGCTAGCGGGGTATGAGAGTAGATTGAGAGGAAGAAGGAGTATTCTTACGAGAAAGATGTACATCTCCTCACATAATCACTCATATTAGCATAGCTTAGCTTAGTAATTAGCATGGTAGAGTAGATGAGCATGCATTGAAGCTTGGCTCTTGATTGGATTTGCATCACAACGCCAAGAGTTGTTGGTGTAGGCCTTCCTTCTCACAAGCTTGGAGTAGGTGATAAGCTTTCCATTAAAGCTTGAGAAGGAGAGAGAGTCTTCTTTACTTCACACATGAGATTGTGTGAGTGTGTGTGTGATAATGCCTTGAAAAAATCATCCCCCTCTCTCTCTTGGTTGACCCCTCTTGCTATTTGCTCTTGCTAGCATCCTATTGGACCTCCCCAAGCTTAGGCAATGGTAATTAAGCAGCATAAGTGATAGCCTTCTGACATGTGTCCCCCTTTCCCCTTTTGTGAGAGCTTTAGGTAATTATTTAATTCAACTAAACTCTCATTGGACCCCTTTGCCTCCTGGCCAATAGGAATCAGGCAAGCCATTCGGCTGCTGAATGCTCATTGGTCCCCTTGGGAGACTATCCAATAGTCTTCTCGAGAGCTTAATTCTTATTGGTTCTTTTATTAAGTGTGTTTAAATTAATTAAAATAGATTTAATCTATCCTAATTCTCATTGGTCCACCTCCAAGGCCATCTAATAGGATTTGGGTACACCTTGTGGGCATCTAGGCTAGGGAGCTGACATGTGTCCCTCATTCCTTTTGTGTAAAGGGAGCTTTTGTGTGTGTGTGTGTGTGTGTGTTTGTGTGTGTGTGTGAGTTTCTCTCTTATCCCCTACTTGCAAGGCTCGTCCCCTCCTATGTAGGGATTGACAAAGACTTTTGGTGACACACATTAAGCATCCAATTTCCCTAGTGTTTGGCCTTTGGACACAACCTTTGAATTTTGGAACCTTAGCATTTTGGAAGTCTTAATGGGATGAACCTTAGGTTCTTTTAAGCTCATTGTTGCACATTGATCTTTTGTAGATGCCCCCCCTTTGGATCCCTACTGTGGCCCGATTTGCTAGCTTAACCAATATTCTAGCTTTTTCTCCCCTGGCACTTCCTCATATTAAATGATCATTTTAACATGAGAAAATCATTTAGGAGAATTAGATATTGATTATTATGACACATGTCTTGGTGGGCATAGTGGAAGAACTCCCCACAGAATGGTATGTGTGCTTTGTCTTGTGGAGAAGATCCAGCTCAGAGTCTGTTGGTGGTAATTGGTCGATCATCCCTAGAGCTTGGTAGGCTATCCTTGTGAGCACAGAGTCTGCGGTCATATATGTTTTATTTATTTCATTGCCTTTTAGGTTGGCTTTGACTAGATTCTCCAAAATGTTATTACCCAAGTCACATAGAATGACTCTTTGCTCCACTAGTCCCATGGCCATAACCATCCCTATATGCAGGTTTGACTTAGTGTAGTGAGGTGGCTTCTGCACTTTAAGGTGTTGAGATATCAATCTCAATGGCATCTTTGTTTTCTGAATAAATCAATGTCTTGTAGGTGAGCTTATGGTCTTGCTGCTTTGAATTCTTTGTCATTATCAATGGATTTAGTCTTGTGCAACAAGCTGCGGTTGCTCGTTGGGATATGAAGTGCTTGATTTACCATTTCATATGTAATTTGAACCTTGATTTTTGCAGACGTTGGAGAGGGGGAATGGGGAACACACCCGACACACACGCAACTGCCCCTATATAGCTCAGGGTATTCACAACACCCCTGTCCTCTTGAAAACACCTTAAAAAAAAAAAACTCGCACTAGCAGGGCCTCGCCTGCACTTCCCCCAACGCACACACGCTTTGCACAATCGCCAGACAACGATCACACCAATCTTGTCTGCTTCCAGCCCTTCCACAACTGAACACCTCTCTCTCTCTCTCTCACACACACACACAGGGGGCGTGGAGGGGCGTACACGCTCACACACACTGGCACCGCACACCTTGGAGACGAGCAAAGAAGAAAGGGGGGAAGGGGAGAAAGACGACGCCAAAGTTGACAATTATAACTTCTCCTTCAATGAAAAACCATGTACAAGATCCATGTAATCTGCCCTAGGCCGCAACATAGCCATCACCAATCCGTATGGAGGGGCACACACCTCCCTCGCCACTCGAATCCATCGGCACACACCTTGACAGAAACTCCACCGTTGGCTTCACTTTGATGAAAGTGTTTCCTCTTGGCAGCCCTCGCTGGCTTATTCTTCTACGAGGCACTCGCTGCTCCGAGCCACTTCACAAACAACATGTCGCGGCTTCCGTCAACAAACGCACGAAGCTTCTCTATTGCGTGCCGGCTTCAATCGCCGAGCGCCCCAAAAAAACCCTCTTCTCCCCCTCTTGGTAGCCTTCACCGATTGCCTCTCTTGCAAGGCCTTCGCTCTTTCGTGCCACTTCGTGGCCAGGCATGCCGGCCTCGATCGCCAAGTGCCTGAAGATCTCCTTCCAATTCTCTTCCTCTTCTTCTTACCCCCCAAGCAAAAGCAAAACCCTTTTTTTTGAAAACGCTCCCTCTCCTCTTTTCTTCTTTTCCCAAGTCCAAAGAAAACAAAAGAAAACCCTTGTCTCAGCATTGGCGCCCATCGCTATTGTGCCTTGGGCTTTTTGGCCTGCTGAAGAAAGGCCTTAGTGTTGGGCCGGGTTGGGCGTCCTTTGACGGATGGCGTCCACGTGGACGGCCAGTGGGGTTTGAGTGAAGGCGGGGGCTGCAGGACGACACGACTCGATGCGATAGAGGAGGAAACAAGGGCAGCCTGCTGAGGAGTGCATTAACGCTATGGAGAAGGCGTTTACGTCACTGTCACCTAAGACTGTCCGCCAGTGGTTGCAGCTTTTCTCTCTTTCAATCTCTCACAAGAAGCCTTCATTTTGTCTCTCCTCAGCATTGCGTAGCTCTGTCTCTGTAGGCCATCGTGACTCCTCACATCTCAAGTACTACCGCCTTGCGTTGGCCTCAGAGCCCTGCGTTCAAGCCTTTCTTGCTATGGTACTGTCGATTTTGGTGCTTTTGTCGCAGCTGCTAATGAGGACATTAATGACAATGAAGAAGATGATGATGGTGAGCAGGGTGCAGAAGACGATTAATGGCTGCCTTTTCACTTCCTCCATCAGCTTCTTCCTCCTGAAACGGACATTGCAGAACTTGCCATGGAGCTTTACTCTTCCTTATATAATTATGTCTTTTTGGAGAAGGCTTCCCTACAGTGATCACACAATGGACATGGTTGTTCTGAGCTTGATGCTAATAATGGGAATGCAGATTGATGCATCCATAATATGCCCATCAAACTGCTCTAGCAGGTTCTCATGACCCCTACCACCCATTTGGTGCCAAGCCTGGTTGCGGCTCTCCAGGGTTTCAGATAACCTATTGCTCCCTTTCGATGCCTCTGTGGAACCTCACACTCTCGGGCACACCGCATCCCTATTACATCAGCAGCATAGGCCACAATCCGAACCACAACAACCCACATCCAGGATCCATCCCAAATTATGGCTATGGTGGCACTGTGGTCCTTTTCCCCAACAACAGCACCATCACCGGCACAGCTTCTTCCCCTCCTCTATGTGAATTTAGTCCTAATTCTCCAGTGAGCAGCTTGACAACCTTAAACTTCTATGCTTTTAAGGATGCAGACCTCACCTTTTATCAAGAGCACTACCTCCTTTTCAATTGCAAAAAATCAATGGGTTCACGCCCAGAATCAGTAGTTCTGACCCCCTCGTCTCCTGCCTGCAGCAAATACATCAATTATTGCAATTTCGGTGAGAGCAGTAATTGCCTTGACTATGTACATGACAAGGAGCTTCAATTGGTGACGCTCACTACCACTTATGGATGCTCATTTGTGAGAAGATTTATTATTGGAGATAATATAGATGCGCCCGTTTCTACATGGGTCCATGCAAACCAATTGGCATGGGGCCCAGTTCGACATGCTGATAGCTGCAGCAGCTGCCAAAGTTCAAGTGGTGAATGTGGTTATGATGTGCAATTAGAGGACAATCATTTCCAATGCTACTATGAAGATGGAACTCATGATGTTAGCTGCCGCGAGGGTTCAGGTAGGCAAATAATTGAGCATTGTGCAAAAGAAATATGGCACTGACATCTAAACATTAACAAAAATTGAGTTTGGATGCTGGGGATGCTCACTGCATGGTAGAAGCTTCTCATGACCTGACACCTATTATGCTTTTCATTATTTTTTAGTGCTTTTATGAGAATTATGAGGTGAATTCTTGTCACTAGGTATGCTTTTTATGATATGCTTTTCATTATTTTTTAGTACTTTTCCCTTGTATGAGATTTTTGATCGGTACATAATGGCCGGCGTGTTGGACAGCCGAGTATGATGCAATTGGCTCGTAAACTATTCATATGAGATTTCTTTGCAACTAGGTTTGCAGCAATTGACTCTATGCCTGTAGGGAATGGGCAATATTTTACAATGCTTGCATGCGATTCGGGTTTAGTTTGCATTTGAATGATGTATCTTGCAGTGATCTATGTGCATAAGTTTTGTTTGGATTGATCTTCACTTCTCATTTTGGTCAAACCGCTCCATTATTTACTTTACTGCTTCCACTAAACTCCAAAAACACATTCCAATACACCCCTCTTGCTACTTCCTGACAACACCCCTGCACAAATCATTCCATTGGAAGGCCCTTGTGATTCCTCACCTTGTTCTTTTCTTACTCAAGCTTCCCTTTTTCAACTTAGCCTTGAACTTCATTCTTTCTTCTTTCCCCTTTGAGTACATCCACACTTTTTCCTTTTCTTTACAATTCACAACCAAAGGCTTTTTAGTCCTCATTTCCCATGCAATGGGTGCTCTATGAGTTCGAGTTCATCTAACCCCCTTCTCCCCTAGCCACACCAAGGCCATCTCCAAACCTCGAAAACATTTTCTCTTTCGATCAATTCACAACCTCGAACATCAAGTCGCAAAAGTGGGGGAAAAAAACCGATTCACCTCCGTTGCGATTGTCCGCCAAGTTAAATTGGGCGTACCATGATGCGTTCGACTCCGAGCGGCGAGTCATGAATTTTGGTTGACTCCCCATGTCGCATGCCACTTTCCACAACCTTTGCGAGCTTAAAAAGATTCTTGACAGCGTGCATACCACCACGCGGCCCGGTGAGCACATACCCGACTCCCGACAAATATTCCTCAGGCCATAACTTGCCTGTCTGAGCTCCGAATGGCAATCCGAAAAGATCAACATGCTCCACAGTTCAAGCTTGACATGCGTATCCACTAATCCCAATTTTGGCCACATGTTTGTACCTGCCCTGTCTGTCGGGACCTGCGAAGCCTTCTAACTTTGGACTGGCATGTCTTTCACACCGAAGCCCCGTTTGACGAGGCGTTTGGGCGAGCTTCTAGAGCATCTTGAATACCACATTCGGGGACACATTCCCTGCATTTTGAACACCTTGACTTGCCATCATCATTATCTCACTTTGGAGGCTCCCCTGGCCTCAAAAACCACTTTAACCATACATTTCCGTTGCCACTCTCCTGCTTAGGTCTCCCACACTAGCTTTAGCCCTCTACCATACACCTGTCAGCATACGTAGCACTGCACTGTACACTTCCCAGCATGGACCAAATTTGGTTGCACCATCATTGACCACCCCCTTGTTGAACATTTATGTTCAACCACAAACAGGCTTATTGTACTAAAAAGGCTGCCACACCAAAACAAACTCTTTTCACATCACAAAACCACCTAGCATATGTACAAAACTTGGCATTTGCTACCCGCTGCCTTTGTTCATGCGGGTTGCCCAACCCCCTGCTTTACTTGCCATCATCCACCTGGGTCAAACACCTGGCTTTGATCACTTCCATCCACTTGCACCCAGGCATCTGGCCAACCATCCACATAAGTTTTCCTCGGCATACTTCCACTACTCCCAACATCCGTAGGCATATTGTCCATTTCCAAAAAAACACCACCAAATGCATCACTACTTCCATCAGACATACGGAACATACCGTGCCCTCCCTCCCAACCATATAAAGTGAGATCCTCCTCAAGTAAATCCTGCACCTGCTCGATAGCCCACTGCACAACTGCGTTTATCAGCATCCCCTTTAACCACCATTCACAAAGTTCCTTGGAAATCTTAGACACAATCTAGGAGTCCGCATCACCTGCCACCACATAGTGCACTTGCTGCATAGGAAGCACCTCTATCTTTGGCTCCACACTTGCCTTCCAAAAGCCTAAGCCTACAAGTGTGGATCAGCATTATCGGTTCGCATTTCAGTGCTCTTCACACACATCCCTCATATCTCTACTCACATGCAAGAGATCAAACTCATCATACCTTGACTGAGACAACTTAGTCTCCCAACTTGTGTCAACATCCAAAGAGCTACTTTCACTTGGCTCAACCTCGTCCTCTGTCTCAAGCTCAGGAATCTCCCCTAGCTTCATCACTTCAATGTCATCTGAAAACTGCACTCTTTGACCTCTACCACACTTTAATGGAGCTTCACCAGCCACACCCTGACTTGGCAGCACATCCTTTGCCCGATTTGGAATCACATGTGCATCCTCCATAGTTGGAGCCGCCCTAACTGGCATTCTTGGCATTGGAACCATCCTGTCTTTCTGTATCCACATAACCCTCCGTTCCTCTCGCACATGCACTTCTCTTTGCACCATCCTTGGCTCGACTACCACTACATCAACTTGCTTTGGGATCACAACACCTGGCAAATCCTGTCTAGCTTCACGCTTCTTGAGAATCTTCTTGGTTCGCCCTTTCGCTAGAGCCACCACTTCTTCGTATGACACTGGGCCGTCTATCTCAACCTTGTTGCACACTTCCTCATGCAAGCAATCCAAAAACTTGCTCAATTTTAAAAATCCAATATTCTCAGCAACAATCACCTTTATCAGCTTCCACCAAAGGACTTCAAACTCCCATAGGAACGCTTGAAAATCTGCTTCCAAGCCTTGCTTCAAATTGCCCAGCCTTCTCTTTACTTCATCCAACTACACATCTGCTACATATTTTCTTCGAAAAGCCGCTTCCAGTGCTTCATGATCCACCTTTTCCTCATTAGGTAGGCCATCGAACCATAGCCTTGCTTTACTACGAACCAGGAGAGGAAACAGCTGTACCGCACCTTCTTCCCTCGACAAATCGCTTTCCAGCACGAACAACCCATAGTCTTGGAGCGAGGTTCCTGCATCTTCGACCCCAGTGAAAATGGGAAATCTTGTCCAAGCCATTACTTCTCTAGCAGCACCTGCTCTTCAAAGGCCTCACCTTTGGCATCGCCAAAATCATCGCTTTGTCTTCAAACAGGAGTATCACTGTGCTCCTCAGTGGGGGCACCAGAAGATGGAGAGGGAGAATGGGGAACACACTCGACACACATGCAACTGTCCCTATATAGCTCAGAGTATTCACAGCACCCCTGTCCTCTCGAAAACACCTTCAAAAAAAGCAACTCACACTAGCAGGGCCTAACCTGCACTTCGCCCAACGCACACACGCTTTGCACAGTTGCCAGACAACGATCACACCAATCTTGCCTGCTTCCAACCCTTCCACAACTCAACACCTCTCTCTCTTTCTCTCTCACACACACAGGGTGTAAGGTCTCTAACCCCGATCAAAAGAGCACCATTGTACCTTGAAACGAATATAATGGAAAAAGTTACTATTTTTAGCAGTTTTCCGAATTCTGTCAGTGCCATGATGTTTAGAATGTTTTAAAGCTTCGAAATGTGAATTAAATTTTTTTTTTGTAAAAAAATTCCAAAAATAGTAAGTTTTTGGTCACCCGACCCGTCCAGTTTTGACCGTCTCGAAAAATTGCATCCGTACCCCGAATTTGAAAAAATGTATTTTTGGACCCGGGAGGCTGCTAAATATGGCAGGTACTCGGGCTGGTACGCCCTAGTTAGAGCTTGCTATAGCAATTTTCGGCATCAAAATCCGACTCGTATGATTCGTTTTAGCATAGAACCAAATTTTTCCAAAATTGTCCGGGGAGGCTCCGGGGGCCCGAGGCTGTGTGGGAACAGATTCCAGTCCACTCCATCACGGGCTACGTTTTGTCTGTTGGTCACTTCTTCAAATTTCAATTGGAAATAGGTGCCAAAAATCTCACCAAAAAGCCTATTTTTTATGCTTGCAAGAGTCTTGTAGTGGTTCCCTCCTTTGTTAAAAGTATGCAAGTAAATGAGAATTATATAATAAAAGTGACTAAGGGAGTGGGAGATGGTTTTTTTGTTTTCACAAGGGTGAGGATAAAAGTGTGAAAGTGATTTGTATAAAAGAAAAAAATATTTTTGAGATTAGAGAATGTACACATTGGTAACAAAAATATACTTATGGTGCAAGAGGATAAAAGAACACATAATTAGCCTAATAAAACACAGACCTAGGTATAAATATTTAAATAAAATACCAAAATAATTATAAAAAATCCCTATATTTAGGCCCTATATACAATGAAATATTTACACACAAAGAGGCCGTAATATACTTTTTTTTTTTTTTTTGGTTGAACTAGCCCAGTGGACTAGCTAATTGAGGGTTTTTAAGGAGATATGGGGAAAGTCTCCTAACTCACACACACCTATGTACAGTGAATGGGTGAGGATAGCCACAATTTTTGAGTGATTTTGATAGGGCGAGGTAGCTTACTATGGAAATTTTGGATAGCCAAAAAACGGCTATCAATACATGTTCTTTCCCCTGTAGGTGAAGTGGATTCTCCTTTCAAGGAACTTCATGTTGATAGCCATGCGATCAAACCATGGTGCCCCTAGGATAGCATCCTCATGTTGGAGAGGAGAGATGAAAAAGTCTTCTTTGTCGACATAGCGTTGGACATGGAGGCTTGCTGTCCCTTGAAAGTTGTGTCAGTTGTTACAATATCTCCCATCATCTCAAAAGCTTGAATGCCCAATTTGGTGACCAACTCCATTGATATGAAGTTGTGAGTAGATCCAGAGTCAAACATGATGAAGGCATCATCCCTTACCATTCCCCAAGCATAGGAGAGAGATGATCCTTTGCAATGAGCATCCTCTTTGGAGCTTCGATGGTGGAAGCCCTAGGAGTCTCATTGTGAGCATTTTTCTTGGGGCAAGAACGATAGCCATGTCCTTTTGCCCTAATCTCTTCTTCAAACTCAATACCATGGTCATCAATGCAAATAACATACTCCTTGTTAAGATCCAGGTAAACCTGAGCTCCATGGCAATTAGTCTTATAAAAAGAGAGTATATGATTATAGCTCATTGTCGTTCCGATTTTTGAGTGAGTCGAATAGGAAGACATTTCAGATGTTGAATCTGAAAAGTGTGTGAGACTTCTTCAAGAATAGTGTGCAATAAATTGCTTTGATTCACGCTTTCTTTGGTGGATACTCTATTGGAGGTTTCTCCGAGTATGCCCTGATTTTCTAGTACACAACTAGATCTAAGGTTCATATAGACTTACGAAGCCCTCGATAGAGTACTTACATTTGTATTGACTTGTTGTCAATTTCCACTTGATTCAATTACAACTTTCTATCAAGCTACCGATTCCTCGTTTGCAACCTGATTTCTGTACAAATTTGATCAAGTTAGCTATTCTTCTATAAAGATAATAGAGTTTTTGCTAACTATCGTGATTGGTCTATGTGTATCACTTCAAATCAAGCCATGGGAGTCAGCAAATGACTTTCAGATTTGACTTTGGCAAAAAATCAAAGGATTAATCTACAACTTTGAAACTGAGTGAACATGTACCAAATTTGGATCCGATTGAATCCAAAATTACCTAGTGGCTTTGTATTATGCTGGTCTAACACTGTACAAGTTCAAAAGTCAAAATTGGTGTCCATGGGTAGCAGTAAATAATCGCGATTATTTACTTTTGCTAGTTTTTTGCACTTTTTGGCTTGGTTTGGCAAGTATACAACCTGTTAAAGTCCTTGGACAAGTTTCAACAAGTTTGGACAAAATCTGATCAAGTTTATCAACTGTTTTGTGTCCGTAGACCCTAATTTCAAGAGTCTGGGTTAAGTCTCACTTTTGTGATCCAAATTTCACCAAAATTGATTTGTGGGGTCTAATTGATATGCTTGACCTTGTGGTATATTCAAATTTGTAAATTTGACAATTTTTGAAGCAGATGTAAATAATCGCGATTATTTACTCCAGCTATATTTTTGCAAATTTGTGTCCCAACTTTGACACAGATCTGTTAAGCACCTCAAGTTAAGGTCTCTAGCCAAGTTTCATCAAGTTTGGACAAGTTTTGGTCAAATGGTCATCAATTTTCTGTCCGCCCGCAGACTAACTTTGCAAATTTGGTCACAATTTTCAATCCAATGATCCAAACCTTACCAAATTTGGTTTGTGGGCTTATTACAACATGGTAAAGCTAGTGGTATGCCAACTTGGCCAAAAAATTTGAAAAATGGGGCAGATGTAAATAATCGTGATTATTTACAACTGGAAATTTTTTTCATCTTTTTGGTCAACTGAGCATGTACACATGTTTATCACATCAATATGAGCCTATGAATCAAATTTCAACAAGTTTAGATAAATGTTTTCCCAATTTACACTCAACATTCAGAAAGTCAGTACAAACTTTAGTTTTTACCCAGTTTTTTGTCAGTTTGGTGATCCAAATCTTTTATGCCTTTACAAAAGTTGTTTGTACACATGCAATGACTCAATGGTATGAACCTTGGTCAAATGTGAGATGAAAGTTAATAATCATGATTATTAACTTCAGGCTTGAAATGAACCAATTTTTGCACTTTTTTCAAGGATAGTCTCTTTATGATCTATTTTAAGCCTATGAATCAAGTAAAAATTAATTTGGCCTAAAATATCAAGAAAAAGTAAATAATCTGAGTTTTGGCCAACTCTTGAAATTTTTATCTCGATGTGTCCTTGAGCTTACCCACTGGTTCAAACAACTTTTAAGCTTACTCTCCACTCGGATTGAGTGGTTTGGAGTCTTTTCGTGCTATTTCTAGCAGTAGACCTGACATTCTGCAACTTCCAATATAACTCACAATGATTCTTTCAAAGAGAGCAATGTTTGGAAATCCACCTCGGATCCTACTTACCCTACTCCTAGAGTCTCATGCAATGGAGTTGTGGAAAGTATCCACAAACACTCGTTTTCTTGTCTTTTTGGTTTTTTTGAGCATTGATCTTAAGACTTGTCTGGTCTATCAATCATCCTCAAAATCCTAATCTATTTCTACCATCCTACAATCCTAAAGGCACTCAACAACAAGTAAGATTACTTCCAAGCTACCTCTACACAACAAAAGACGACAATCTTAAGCTATGCGGTTTCTAAAAGAAAGTTTTGAACTCTAGGTGATCATAGAGGAAGTTAAAGGATAATTTCACAAGACGCTTGTGTTTTTCCCCTTTTTAGGTCTCTTCGATCACCAGCAATGGCGCCAAATGTGGGACGCGCGTCTAACCTCACTATGCTATCTTATTGCAGTATTAGCGAGTACCACGATTAAATTGTCAATCCATGGGATGAAGCTGACTCGACTAGTGCATAGAGGCTACAAGAGGGTGTCAATATGAGGGTGTCAATCTCTCGGAAAACAACTAACAACTCGTATCTAACTCATGCTACATTCAAGTGACATAAATCACTAAAAGTCAATCGCTCATCGGCGAACAAATCACATCTGTTGTAGCATCAAATGACATCCAAACATAATGAAACTTCTAGGACATGTTTATAAGACCTAAGCACACCTGCTTACGGTCTCAAATCCACTTTAGGTCAAGTACCAAAATTGCGATTATTAACAACAGTGGATTTTTGACCTAGTCGTTTTCGACCCAGAATGCATCTAAATGCTTAGCAATGATGCCCCAATACCCCGCCTATGCTTAGTTTTTATTTGAAAGTGTAAATTTCTAGTTATGATAAAATTAGGCCGCGGGTCGGCGACGCCAAAGCTATGAAATACCGTGATGTGCTTACATCAATGCGTAGAGCTCTTACCTACGGTTGCAATGCAACAAACACGATTGCAATGTGACAACCGGGGAGGGAGTAAGAAGCGCGAGAAGGAGAGAGGTGAGCGTCGTTAGCTCAAGCTGTGTATTTCATTATCCAAAACTTAATAATAACTTAGAAAAATTGGCTTTTATATCTTAGCTAAGGTTTTTGGTGATCAAAACTAATTATCTTAGAGTTCTACCAAAGATGGGTAATGACAGGTTGATACAATCCGGAAGCTTGTAGCCCTGGCTCATCAATTACAAGGTTTATCCAAAAATTAGGAGCTATAATATGTTTGATTTATCAAAATAATAAGTGTTTTTACAATGACAACTCCAAAAAATGGTATCCATGGTATCTGTGTTAGCTTGCTGCTAACACTCTACTAGTTATTTTGTCATAAACTCTTCAAGTTTTGATGTTATGGTATACCTAGATTTTGTCATTGCATTAATACATGGTTGCCTATTCCATTTAGATGGGCATTTAAAGATTCTTTATTGTCATCTTCTCATGTCTCTGTGCAATCTATTTCACCCTCCACTACTCTCTCTCTCTCTCTCTCTCTCTCTCTCTCTCTCTCTCTCTCTTCCCGCAATGCGGTGTACACATATATTCACCGTCCACAATATTATATTTTTCTTGAGTACGCTTTCAATCATAACACCCACTCAGGGGTAGCACTAGTCGCTAGGTATCTCTGGATGCAGTATGGCTCATGGCTTAAACTCCATGCTTGGTTGAGCACTGAGAACTCCTCCCATATGCAAATGCTTCCGCAACTTTGATGTATATTGAAAATTGTATAAAAGTGTAAGTTGTATATTTTGTGAATAGACCACTGGGGAGGGGTATCTCTCACCTGGTATCAGGGCCAATGCTTAAGGTTATGGGGATAGCCTAAAGCCTCAGACTAGTCGGGTTAGTTCTGCATCATGCACGCATTCATGCATGTTGTTTGAGAAAAGATCTATAAGTGACATTGGTTGGTGGTACTTGCTTGACTTGTCTTCTTGAGTGGGAGTATTTGGTTTGAATTATGGTTGAAGTGTTCAAACAACGTCATTGTATTTTCTTTAAATGTTTCTTTTGGAGTAACAAATGGCTCCCAGAGTGACGTTTGAATGCTTTAGCCAGGGGAATGAGTTTTTGACCATAGTGTTCAACAATATGGTGACATGGTTATCTAGGGATGAACATAAATTCTTTTACTTAGAAATCGGGACCAAATTATTTGGCATACCAGGAAGCACAACTTGTTGAAAGAGTGTTGACCGTAGTTACCTTACCCATCACCAAGAACCCTTCCATCAATTCTTTATCTATATTGACGACAGTCCAAGAGATTGGTTTGCCAATCTAAGACTACTTCAACTCAGAATATGGCTAGGCCTAGAAGACATGTTCTACTACTTGGCGATGCATTCCCAAATGTTAAGAATTATCGAAGTCGCCAAGAAGTTTGAAGATCTTGCAACTATCATAGGAAAAGAAAATGTGGAAGATAACTACAGACCATGTTGTTGCGTGGGAGGTCTGAGAGAATACCCTGTTATGAGAGTTAGGAGAATATTTAGAGAATTAGCTCCAAGACACCCATAATATTATAATGAAGTCATAAAAATCAAATTTTGATAAATAAAATAAGTGTAGACTCAATTTTGGTTCACATGTGTACTAAGTTTTCCCTCTCTCATTGTCTTGTTTTTTATGGATCTTCTTAATTGTCTAGATGAACTCTCGAGTGACTTAGTTATGCGGGTGGATTTAGTCTCCATTGGGGAATTGAAGTGGTTTGAGTTTCAAAGAGGACTAAAGATTACCTTGTACTAACACTTACAGAGCATGGGCGTTATATGTTGAAGCTCAGCCTAAGCATCGAACACAAGTGCCTGATAGGGTTATGACCAACCCACAGCTTTGGGTGAAGGAAAAGATCCAAGAAGGCGATGTTAAAGTGCAAGGATATATTCTTTACCTTAACTTATGCTCTCTTTTAGACATACCAAGTTGTGAACTCATACTTAGTAAGAAGGCCCTTATGTTAAACCAAAGATACGACTTTTGTGAGAAGGTCATAATCAGAGTGTGGAATAAGTCAAATGGTGGAAACCAATTCTATTATGTACCCCAGGATTAATTCAATAGAGTCTATGGACCTATCCTCAAATACAACCCTCACAATGTCACCATTACCTTTGATGACTACGAGAAACCAAGATGCATTAACGACTTTGTCCGAGCACAACCAATAGCAATGAAATTGAGTAGATATTTCTACAAAAATGATGTAAACAAACAAGATGCTCATGTAAACTGCTTTACTGGATTATTACCTAAGGATGTATCACAGGGGGAATAATGGTATGAAAAGAAAGACGTGAATTTTAGTGCACAAGTTGAAGTTATAAACTTTGACACTCGAGATGTGAACAAATATAGGGGCAAAACCTCAGTTGTAGGAACCAAAAATTGGTTCATTAGACCCTTTTGTATTTATGTATCTCCCTAGAAACACTATATATCTTTTTGGTCTTCTACAGGTATAAAAATTTGATTTTGATATAACACATATTGTTTTGAGAATATAATATTTGAGTTTAAATATTGGTTTTCATCATTCTAACTAACATGAGTGATGGGGTGTGTGTGTGTGTAGATGACTTACCATTTACCTCGAGGGATATGGGCCGATATACTCTCTCGTCTTATGGTGGAGGAGCATTTCCAAATTGGAGTGGAAGTACAAAGACTTTTCACTACCACACATAACGGGGAAGAGAAGAAAAGGTTGATGTCTACAGATTTCATTGTACCAAATAGCTTTCGAGCTTGGTATCATTATGTTGCAGGGAACCCCGAATTTAGACCCCTTGAGCATAAACCCTCGCCTGTTGGGAGTATCGACTGGATACAATCTAATTTGGGGATGGAGATTGTAGTTACTAATCAAATTTTGTACATAAATTGTTATGAACTTACCCTAAGACCGACAAAGGAAACGTGGATGGCCAGAAACATACTTCCTTTAGTAATGGCTATGGGATGCTTTGACATTGTTATGTCTAATGTATGGGGACGAAAGTGCAAAAACAATGACCGACATTCCTATAGTCCAGTACCTTGGAAGTTATTCTTTGACTTATTTGGAAAGTCAGTGATCTACAATCCTTGCAGTGTAAAAGTTTTATACAATGCCTACAACAGACCTCAATGCCTTGCACATTGTGCAAATATACACAGCTCAGTGAGATGGGACACACCGGATGTGTTTCCAAAAGAATCTTCTTTCTTTGATGACTAATTTGGATACAGGAAGGCGATTATCCATACCAAAATGGGAGTACTTGTAGCCAACAAATCACTTACTCAGGAATGGTATGACTCATATGCCAACAAAGAAATGTTCCAAGCAAAGATCGTAAAAAATTATATGAGTCAACCATCAAACATACTCAAGGAATGGGACAACTATACTCCATTGGTGGAAGGATGTCACAATGGATATTACCGAGTGTATTACGTTAGAGCATTCGGATTTATTAGAAACTTTCAAGACACTTTTTAGACTTTTTTGAAAACCCAGAGTTTTGTGATATAGGAATTGGATTAATTTATTATTCTTTCTCCTATTTTCTTGTCATCTTATCTTTAAATGCCTATTCTATTTGATTTAAGGACTTTGAGCGGAATAGAATTTTTTACTAAGTGTGACCTTGGTCTATATGGTGCAGTAAGTTACCATGCCTCCTAGAGAAAATGCGGCTGTGGCTAACACAAATGCACCTATTTTCCTCAACACACCATGATTGATAGAGACATCGATGCTATGCTTCGTAAGTCTCAACGTAGAAATTTTAGCGGGGAAGGCAAAGATATAGGCAAAGTTCTTGAAGATTAGATTGAGCGCATAGATGACTACTTTGACTTAGCCCATTCGTCAGTGGTAAACAAAGCTATCATCGCTAAGTTCAAACTAGAGAAAACAGCCAAGCGTTGGTGGAGGGACCATTGCATAGAAAACAATGTTGATCCTAATGCTACAACTTGGGATTATCTTAAGACCCACCAGCTTAAGAAGAACTATCAAAACAAGGTCTATCATTCAGATCGTATGAATGAGTTTCTTGACTATACTATCAACATTTTCTTATCCCTTGCCAAGTACTCCAGCCAGGGATAACTCAAGAGGTCAAGGTAGCTCGATTCGTGTCACGGTTACATAATCCTATGAAGACTAGACTCCAGATTCTTTGTCTTACCAATTTTGCAGATGTCCTTGATGTGGGAAAACCCATTGAAATAGAGATATATACTACCGGAAAGAGGAAACAAGAACCTGTCCGTGTTCGGGAAATCAAAAGACCTCGTCCCGAGGAGGAACAAAGGTCCGAAAACCCACAGCAAAGAAGAGAGAACTTATTACATATGAAAGCCAGACACGATCATTTATGCTACGCTTTTCTTGATCCTGGTCATCATTTCAAGGATTTTCCATTTAACAATTCAAGCTTCACAAGATTGGTGGACAATTATGAGCATAGAAACTTCAATCCGAATCAAAACTTCAAAAACTTTAGACCCAGACCATCAGCAATTTAGAGAAACTTCAATCAGCAAAGCTTTAGCCAAAACCAAAGACAACCTCAAAACCAAGGTAATTTTAGGCCAGGCAATTGTGAGGTCCCCAAACCCGTCGACACCAAAAAGCGTAATGGGATCCTTGACAGGTCTCTAGGCCTAATAAAATCTGAGTCCCTAAACAAAAAGAATCCAGGGAATTCATCCTTACCATTAATAATGGTTTAGGTTATAGCCCTAGAAGGAGACCTAGTCCTGTCTTGCAGTGGAAACGGGATAACTTGTTGAAGAAAAAAAAACTATTTTGGCCCTATAAATTCCATCATTTGGATTAATATTTCCTTAGCCAACACTTTTTCTCCCCTAACATATGTGAGGGCACAGCCGCCGCCGCTGGTGGACTCCTCTTCCAAGTGGAGAAGTTTCTATACGCTTTCAGTGCGCGGGAATGGATAGTTACCTGACTAATCAGGTCCACCTGTCCATGATTGACAACCTTAGTCAATCCCCACTTACCACCCCGCACTCACACATGTTGCTTTGTTATTTAATTACTACCACATTCTTGTCACAATTAAAACAATGATTTCTTTTAACTTTCATAACCGAATTTCATTAAGACAGCCCTTGAAAACAGTATTGAAAACATTCTTTTAACAAACAAATATCTTTAGACTTAAGACAAGGTACTATCATTCTGGAGTATCTCTGACCAGTACTGGCTTGTCTCAAGACCACCTATACAGGGGTGAAAAAACGGCACCCATTTCTTATTTATAAAAGCCGGGGTGGAAAAAACCATCACCCATAGTTTGGGTGCCCATACGCCAACCGGTTGCCCATACAACCAGGCGGTTCCTCTAGGATAAAATCGATATCCTAAGTAATATCACAAGCACGGGGTAAAGACTCCACACACACTGAGGAAACCGACTCATCCATGGCGGAGTCGCCATTATTACTCATTATCTGGAGTAAAATATTCTAAGGAATCAGAGGTGTCTTGAGACAAGCTGTCTTAAGGATGATCAAACATTTATTTCTTAGGTCAATCAGTCATAACCCAATCATTTCTTTCCTATTTACAACCATTGCTCGTTGGTTTCTTAGAAGTCACCTTCCGTTTACGGCCAGTTAATCCTTTCTAGTCCTTACATATGCAATGTTAATTTAGAAATGAACTTTAATCTAAATAAAGGCTCAAGTGAACAAAATGAAAATCTACCTGTAATAACTGGTCAGCCATGTGCTGTTGCGTTGGTGCCTGTGGACTTTCCTCCGTAGGCCTATGACTAGGCCCAGCCTTAGGGTTATGAGTTGCTTTAATTCTTTTGTTGATGGTATCCTCTTCATCGGAAAGAGGATTTCCTTTGGTTCTTTTTGGAACCATATTGGTAGCCTTTATAAAAGGACTTAATCGATTAGAGAATTAAATGAATTATCTCTTTTCTTTGTTTTATCCAAAAATAAGGATTTTTGGAGTAAATAGATATCCTTGCTAAATATTGGATGAGATATTTCTCCTATAACTTCCTTGGACTATTAGTATTCTCCCATAATTATCGTATAACTTCCTTGGACTATTAGTATTCTCCCATAATTATTGGAGTTATTTTACTAAATTTCTCCTTAGTTTATATTCCAAAAATATCCTATTTTGGCCTTGATAAATTATGAGTTACATTTATAACTTTTCCCTTCTAGATTTATGGTCTAATTTGAGCAATATTGGCTGATAGTAATTTGTTATACTAATTATTAGGACTAAGGTAATTTTTCCAACCTTCCAAAGTTATTTTTGGCCTCTAGTAATTAATGGGTAATTATATAAATTCATTTACTAATTTACTTTCCCCGAATTATACACAATATTGGTTACTATTAGTTAAAATATTTAGCTAAACTAATTATTTGAGGTTAAGATAATTATCAAGGGTTTATTAAGATGAGTTTACCTTTGATAATTATCTCAAATCTTTTTGAATTAGTTGCTATTTTCCCCCTTTTATTTTCCCTTAACAATAGTGTTTCTTTGAGGAGATAATTAGTTAAACTAATTATTTGAGGTTAACATAATTATCATGGGTTTATTAAGATGTCTTTTACCTCTGACAATTATCTCAAAGCTTTTTGGATTAGTTTGCTATTAACCCCCTTTTATCTTTCCTTAAAAATAGTGTGTTTCTGTTAGGATAATTAGTTAAACTAATTATCTGAGATTAAGATGATTATCACGGGTTTAATAAGATGTGTTTTACCTCTGATAGTTATCACAAAGCTTTTTAAATTAGTTTGCTATTTTTCCCCTTTTATTTTTCCTTAACAATAGTGTTTCTCTGAGGAGATAATTAGTTAAACTAATTATCTGAGGTTAACATAATTATCACGAGTTTATTAAGATGTCTTTGACCTGTGATAATTATCTCAAAGCTTTTTGGATTAGTTTGCTATTTTCCCTTTTTATCTTCCCTTAAAAACAGTGTGTTTTTGTTAGAATAATTAGTTAAAATAATTATGTAAGATTAAGATAATTATCATGAAATTTATAAGATGTATTTTACCTCTGATATTATCTCAAAGATTTTGGATTAGTTTTCTATTTTCCCCCTTTTATTTTCCCTTAAAAACAGAGTAATTTTGTTGGGATAATTAGTTAAACTAGCTATCTGTAATTAAGATAGTTATCACAAGTTTATTAAGTTGTATTTTACCTCTGATAATTATCTCAAATCTTTTTGGATTAGTTTGCTATTTTTCCCCTTTTATTTTTCTTTAAAAACAATTTAATTCTGCTGAGATAATTAGTTAAACTAATTATATGAGATTAAGATAATTATCACGGGTTTATTAAAATGTGTTTTACCTTTGACAATTATCTCAAAGCTTTTTGGACTAATTTGATCATTCTCCCTTTACTTTTCCATTAAAAAATGTGTAATTCTGCTTAAATAATTACAAAAATTACTCAAAAATTAAAAGATTATTTTCCTAGCATAATGAGAGGCTAACATAGTTTTGATAATTATCTCATCTTAATATAAATTTAATTAGTATAATTATCATTAATTTATGATTAAAATGAGTAATTTTAGCCCTAATATAATATAATAATTAATTAGCTTAGTGTTCCTAAGCTTAATCTCAATAATCAACAGAGCATTTTGAATTAGGAGATAATTTTAGAGTATAAATAGGTTTAATCTTCAATTAATTAAGAAAAAATAACTAGGTTAACATAGTTCTACTAATTAAAATAGGTTAGTGCTAATTTCCATTGATTAACCAACTAGAGCTTTGCTCTCTAGTGATTTCTGTGTAGAGGTCCCTCTAGATGAGAGAGAATTTGCCAAGTCTCCGCGTCTAATTTTTTGTGAAGGAGGGGGGTCTTTTTATAGATTTTCAGGGCCCCTAAGTTATTTCTGGCAGGTTCTGGACCCTCAAGCAAGTCCCTAGCTTCCAACTAGTGCCACTTGCTGCTAAATTTGTCCCAGGCAGGTTCCACATAGCTCCACACAGCCCCCCCAGCTTCCAGAATTTATTTTTGCTATTTTCCTTGATTTTAAATGATTAAATTTGGAAATATCTGCAATTTCTAGAAACTTAGGATAAAAAGTCTTTAGCGGTGATAATTATTGAAACCATCCAATTTTACTTAACTAATTAAATTCATAGTGAAACCTTTCAGAGCCTGTAACTTTCCCAGATTTTATCAGAATTTGGTTCTAAAAAATTCTAACCATAGTAAAGCTCTAGTTACGGTTCCAAAAATACCAATAAGCCATAGTTGGATCATTCTACAATGTTTTCTCAATAACCAAGTTAATTTGAACAGGCTTTGTACAATTTCTAAGGTTTCAGAAAGTGAAGACCTTACATCAATCCACCTCTTGTTCGAAATGGACCGCCTGTCAACAATAACAACAACAGAAATGCTAATCGTCAACCTCATCCAGGAGGAGGAGGAAATCAATGACCTCACGGAAGACCTCAAGTTAATAGAGCTCAAGGAGCTAGAGGTGAAGGAAATCAGGCAAACGCGTATGTTCATGTTGCAATTGAACATCAGGGAGTGAATAAACAATTTCTAGTTATTCAGACCCCAATGGAGTATCAAGGTAACCATTTTACCTTATTGATTGATTCAGGGAGTACACATTCTTTCATATCTCCTAAGTGCATCAGAAACCTCACTTTGCCTGAACACCCTAATACAGACCTTACAATAGAATTAGGTACGGGTAGGAGGGTTAAATCTTCTACTTCAATGGGTAACTTGAATTTTGTTTTGGATGGTCATAATACTTCTGCAAACTTCAGAGTCTTACCCATAGGAATTTACGATGGAATTCTAGGAATGGATTAGCTTAAAGCCAATGATGCTCACATACATTGTAAAGATGCTTCATTGAATTTCGAAAATGATCAGAACCCTAGGTTAGAGTTACTAGGATACGGGGGAAGCCTAAGCTCAGACTAGTGAACTTTACCAAACCTATAAAGAGTCATAGGAAGAATGAGAGGATTTACATAGTAAAGCTTAACCCTAAGGAGAAGAAGATAGATTCACCTGAATTCGAATGGATAACAAAATTTGATGATGTATTTCCTGAAGAACTTTTATAGTTACCACCCAAGCGTGATGTTGATCATGCAATAAAGCTTACTCCACGAGCTCAACCAGTTGCTCGTAGACCTTACAAAATGTCAGTTCTCTTTAATCGGAAGAAGGATTGTACTCTACGTCTTTGTATTGATTATCATGGATTGAACCAGGTAACAATCAAGAATAAGTATGCAATACCAAGGATTGACGAACTGCTCGATTGATTACATAGATCTTCTATCTTCACAAAGAGTGATCTTAAGTCAGGGTATTACCAAATCCAAATCAAGGAGGAGAACATACCAAAGATAGTATTTAATACTTGTTTTGGACATTATGAATTAACAGTTATGCCTTTTGGACTTACTAATGCTCCTGCAACTCTTAATCATCTTATGACCGATGTATGTTGAGAGCATCTTGATGATTTTATTCTTGTCTTCTTTGATGATATCTTGGTTTACTCAAGAAACACAGAAGAACATGAACAACATGTGCTATGAGTACTTGAATTTCTGCGTCAAAATCAACTTTATGCCAAACGTAGAAAATGCACCTTCTTCACTGACAAGGTGGAATATTTGGGATTTATTGTATCCAAGGATGGTGTTTCTACTAATCCAAGTGAGACCAAAGCTGTCATAGCTTCGCCTACACCAAATTCAATACAAGAAGTATGTGGCTTTCTTAGTTTGACAGGATGGTATCATACATTTATTGAGGGTTATGCTAAGGTTGCATCTCCATTGACTAATATGCTTAAGAAGGCTAAAGTGTTTACTTGGAATGAACGTGCTCAAGCTAGTTTTGAGAAACTCAAACAAGCCTTGGTGAATGCTCCAATACTACAACTTCCAGACTTCTAAAAGACATTCACTGTGCTCTCATTGATGCAAGTGGACAAGCAATTAGTGGTGTTCTGTCTCAAGAAGGAAAACCAGTAGCTTATGAATCTCGTAAGTTACGTATACATGAGTTAAATTATCCTACGCATGACGTGGACTTATTGGCCGTTGTGCATGCTCTTAAAGTATAGCGACATTATCTTCTTGGAAAGAGATTTGAACTACATACCGACCATAAAAGCCTAACGTGGATCTACACCCAACCTGACCTTAATAGACTTATGACCCAAGGAAATCCTGAAGTTGTCAAGCTTGATGCATTATGTACGTTGCTATTACAAGAGTCACTTTCCAAAAAATATAGGACAAGATAGCGTGGAGTTGAACAAGCCTTTATTGCTGCTCAAAGAAAATGTGGTAACACTAATGCATCCACTTCTCATGGTTCTTCTGCGAGTGGAAAATCGCACGTTCCTAATGCTTCTAATAGCAGCAATTCGTCTGGAAATTTTGGTGATAAGGGAAAAAAGAAGATGCGTTTCCATTAATTTGGTAACAGTAATGCAGCCACTTCTCATGGTTCTTCTACGAATGGAAAATCACATGTTCCTAATGCTTCTACTAGCAGAAATTCGTCTGGAAATTTTGGTGATAAGTGAAAAAAGAAGATGTGCTGCCATTATTGTAAAGCTACTGATCACTTGATCAAGCAGTGTCCTAAGTTGAAGGCCAAAGAGGCTAAGAAGAAAGAAGGTGGTTCCACTGCAAATGCTGGATCCACTACAAATGCAGCTATTGTAAAGTCTTCTATGAAAGGAGACTATGATGCTGATGTTGATGCAGAATGGGCTTTAGTGCAGAGTGTACCTATAATCTTATTGTCCATGATGCATGTCAATTGCTGCAGATTCACATGTGTGGTATTTTGATAGTGGTGCTACAAAGCACATTTTACCTCACATCGTGATTTGTTCACCTCTCTTGAGTCTGTCCCTCATGGGAATTCAGTTACTTGTGCCAACAATGCCTCTATCCACTTTATGTACCTAGGATCAAGAACAATCTTTTGTCTGTATCTGCACTTCCTAGACTTGGTCTTGTAGTAAAACTTGTGGATGACAATTGTACAGCACATGATCTCAGTTTCGATGATGAAATTATTGTATCTGGCATTTTATGTCGTGGGCTGTATAAGCTCACTTTGTATGACAAGTGTGGAAAGAATTTTGCAAATGCAACTGTGGATCAAAGGCTATTTCAGATGGAAAACTTTTTCATGCATGTTTTGGTCATTTGAATTTGGCCAATTTGCTGCGTTGCAAGAATTTGATTTGTTTGCTTCTTTGTCGCCTCTTGAAGCACCTGCCAAACATGTTTGTGAAGGATGTGTTTTGGGTAAGATGCAGCATTAGAAGTTTCCAAAGGGTGGTTTAGTTAGGGACACATACATGTTGCATCTTGTGCATAGTGATGTTTGTGGGCCCATGCAAACTCCGTCCTTCGGCAATTAGCGTTACTTCGTGACTTTCATTGACGATTACTCCAGACATGCGTGGGTGTATCCTCTTAAATCAAAGTCCGAAGTTTTTATGTGCTTCAAACAATTTCTAGCTATGGCCAAAAATTTCTCGAAATGTACTATGGGCACCCTCCATTCCGATCAAGGGGGGGGAGTATATGTCTCATGAATTTAATGCATTTTCGGCTAGTTGTGGGATAAAACACCTACAGCCCTTGTTGTCATGTACTAGAGATAGTAATGTAAGATCACAAATATTTATGACACTTTGTTGCCTCTTTTTAGTGGTGGAAGTACGAGTGTAAATTCCAATGAGGCGAATGTACAACCTATGGGGGTTTCTGAAAATGTTACAGATTAGCCTATTATTGGTGTAGATGTACATGATGTACTTGATGAGAAAAGGGCTGAAATTGAGCAGGCTAGAGGTATGCCAAAATGGCTGGTGCATACATTGTGTGACAGTAAATTGGATGTACCTTTTTCTAGTCGCACTCATTCAAGCTCTTGCCATGCATCTTATGCATCACATTGTTATGCTTTGGCTATGTCTAGCTTACATAACTTGTGTAAGTTTCCCAGTTTTTTTAAAGGAAATCACAAAATCTAATCCAGATTTTACAATTTTAGACGGTTAAAATACAGTACATCCCAATTTTTTTCTAACATTGTTTTGGGCACAGATGAAACAATCGCAAGTTGTAGGCCCTCTAAAACCTTAACATAAAAAGTGCCCTATTGAATAAGATTTTATATAGTGTTGTCGAAAGGAAGTTGGCCTAGTGGGGTAAAGGTGAGGGTGCAGGTGAGTGGGTGCAATCTTGTAAAACTAGTCAAAGCGAAGCTTTGAATGGCTATTAAAATAAAAGATTCTATGTAGCGCCCGTCTGGTTTAATCTAGCATTGTAGACATCAACAATGTCGAGCAAGGTTAAGCGACGAGGACCCATCGCAGTCTATTGTGCACAAGGGTGCACTATATGCATTGTTTTCTTCACCAATATCTTGCATGATTCACATGTTGCATGGAGCAACAAGATTAACTCTTTGTGTGTGCGTGTTCACACACCACACCACATTGCATATGTCGCCATTTTCTCTTGCTAGCAACATATGGATAATGTTGTGCCAATCAAAAAGATTTTTTTTTGCTTCCTCATAAGGTATGCAGATCCTTTTGAGTCCTTATACGTATATGGAGATAGTCGCATCAGGTAGATGAGCTTTGGAGGAGTGTCATATGGAAGGTGTGCAATGATTTCCACTTTCATGATCATCATGGCTACACAAAAATTCAAGAAGAGGGAGTGATAGTTACTAGTGTGCCTACACTTAGGCTAGCAGGATTTATATGATCCATTTACAGTGACCTACTATCAACTCATATTGTAGATTTTGAACAATGAATCATCCAATTAGAACAATGATACCTGTAGGGCATATAATGTCTTACAACTGTGGGTCCACACCCTCAACATGGACATAGGGGAGGATATCTTGTCTAAAAAAAGAGTGTTCAATTGCTTCAAGTGTCCTGTTATGCCACTATGTAGTCTCATTTCATGCCCGTGTTTGAGGCTTAAGGTTTAATGTGAGTGGTCTAAAGTTATCATTTGCAAAAGAAGGATACATCAAATTGGGACAGAGAACATTGGGTAGAAACCCCTTTGATCACTTGTGAGCATTCCACCTTATCATGGATTTTTATGCACATGGATAGTTTTGCACGTGTCATTTTTTTTGTTTATATTTTGACATACATTTTGGTTTTATGGGCCTTGTATATTTATTACCATGGTATGAAAGTACTCAACAAGATACTGGTGTGGTTTTGTGCTCACTTTATCTCACATTTGGCTTTATGGGCCTTGTGTATTTACTAGCATGGCATGAAAGCACTAGCAGGATATTAGTGTGGTGGTTTTGTGCTGATTTGTGCTTTGCTACACCTCACATAACTCTCTCTCTCTCTCTCTCTCTCTAAGTTGCATTGTACGTTATATGGCATATGTACAATACGCTTTAAATGAACGTATTATACGACACCTGAAGGAGTACGAGCGGAAGTGCGGCGCGAGAGAGAGTGCGAGAAGAAGAGCACGACGATATGGTGAACTCGGTCTACTGTAATGTGTAGAGCATAGTGAGTTCTTATTAGGTTTTTACAAAAGAATATATGTACATACTTGGCGGCCCGCCCACTTACCTGGGCGACCACATTGGGCTTTATACCCCAACAACCTCCCACTTAAAGTCCAATGTGGTACTTTAAGTGTGAGAGAAGCTACTATACAAGCTAATATACAAGAGATGTAGAGAAGTGATGTACTACCCTACACCTAACTGCTTGCGAAAATGCGCAAAGCTCTCTGAGGGAAGTCCTTTTGTAAGTAGATCAGCAGGATTTTCTGTGGTGTGAACTTTGACAAGCTGAAGTTGCTTATCCTTGAGCATTTCCCTGATGAAATGATACTTCACATCCATATGCTTTCTCTTTGAGTGATAAACTGGATTGCGAGCCAATTGTATAGCACTTAGACTATCACAATATAACACATGCATCTCTTCTTTGATTCCCAAATCTGTTACTAGTCGATTAAGCCAAATTGATTCTTTGCATGCCTCTAATGCTGCAACATATTCAGCCTCTATAGTAGACTGAGTAACACAATCTTGTAATCTAGAACGCCATGATACTGCTCCACCAGCCAATGTAAAGACATACCCTGACGTAGACCTTCGGTTGTCTAAGTCACCTGCATAATCTGAGTCTGTAAAACCCTTTACACTTAGCTCCTGACTCCCATAGCATATACGCATAATCTTTGTAGCTTTCAGGTATCTCAATATTCCTTTCACTGCCTCCCAATGTTTCTTGCCTGGGTTTGACATGTATCGACTTACTACTCCCACTGCAAATGCAATGTCTGGGCGAGTAGCAATCATTGCATACATCAAACTACCCACTGCAGACGCATATGGAATCTTATCCATTTCAGCCCGTTCTCCCTCAGACACAGGACAATCTTGTTTGCTAAGTTTCACATATGGTGGCAATGGAACACTCAATGCCTTTCCCTTCTCCATATTGAAACGTTACAAAACCTTGTCAATATACTCTGTTTGAGATAACCAAATCAACTTCTTTGATCTGTCTCTCTCAATGCGCATACCAAGTATATGACTTGCCTCACCCATGTCTTTCATGTCAAACGATTTTGCCATCTTTGACTTCAAAGCTGAAATTTCTTCCAAGTGCTTGCCAGCAATCAACATGTCATCCTTCTCTTGTATGGTCCTATTCATCCTCTCAGCAAACACCATTTTGAGGAGGATTGTAAGGAGCAGTAAGTTCACGTTTTATACCTTTTGACTCACAAAAGTCCTGAAAGGCCTTTGAAACATACTCTCCACCATTGTCAGTGCGTAAGCATTTAAGCTTCTTGCCACTCTGATTCTCCACAAGTGTCACAAATGTTTTGAAAACACTCAACGCTTCATCCTTGTGCTTGAGAAAGTAAACCCATACTTTCCTCGAGTAATCATCTATAAATGTCATAAAGTAAGAAGCTCCCCCTAGAGATAGGTTAGGCATAGGTCCACACAAATCACTTTGAACAAGTGCCAACTGTGTATCTCTTCTACTGCTTCTATGCTTATGTGGCTGCTGTGTTTGCTTACCATACAGACAATGTTCACAGAATTCAAAATCATTAAATGAAAATCCAGGCAAATAACCATAACGAGACAAGATTTCCATTCCCTTCTTGGACATATGTCCTAACCGGCTATGCCACAAAGAAACGTTCGGCTGCTCGGTTACATTGATTACATTTTTAGAGACATTTGATACATAAATCATGTAAAGTCCTCCAGAGTTTACTCCATGTGCTATTGTCATAGAACCCTTGGATATCTTCCACATGTTCTGTCCAAAAGTGGTGACGTAGCCAGCATCATCAAGTAAACCTGTGCTGATCAAGCTCTTTGTAATTGCGGGAACATGTGTCACATTCTTCAGCGTGAAAGAAGAGCCATTCTAAAACTTCAATTGAACATCTCCAACACCTAAGATCTCACATGTCTGCCCATTGCCTAGCCGAACATGATCTTTAGTGGTCACATAAGAGGTAAACCACTCCTTGTTTGGAGACACATGAAGTGATGCCCCTGAGTCTATAATCCAGTCACTCAGTGCATTTCCATCAGATGATGTAAGAAGAGCTGAGTCCATTGTATTCTTCAAGAAGTAGATGTCTCCTGACACTAGACTGTCATTCTCTGCAACAGTGTTTGTCACATTTATTTCTTGAATCTTCACTGAGGACTTGTTCTTCTCACCATGGTCTTCAACTTTCTCTTTGCCTTTTTCTGCTTTCCATTCTCTGCAGTCTCTTTTCATGTGACCCTTCTTGCCACAATGGTAGCATTCTATGTCACTCTTTCCTTTAGCACTGCGGGACTTGCTACGAGACTGATTCCTCTTTCCACCTTTGTACTTTTCTTTGGTCCTTCCTCTGACAACTAAGGATGTTCCTTTGTCTTTGTCCATTGTCTTTCTATTGGTTTCTTCAGTAAGCAGACTTCCTTCTACACCTGCTATGTTCAAACCATCTGGAGGTGCAGAATTACTCAAAGCTGTGCGAAAAGTGTCCCAACTTTCCGGCAATGTGATCAACAGGAACATAGCTCTAACAGGTTCATCAAACTTGACACCTTGAGCTGACAACTGACTATAGATTGTGTTGAATTCATTCAGATGATTGGACATAGGTGTCCCTTCTTTCATCTTCAAGTCAACAAGCTTCTTAAGCCAGTATACCTGTGAAGCTGCACTCTGCTTCTCATAAAGATCACTCAGCTTTAACCATGCTTGATAAGCTGACATCTCGTCTGCTACATTGAAGTAAACGCTTTCTGCCAAAGTCAGCATAATGGTAGAAAGTGCCAATTCATCTATTTCGCTCCATTCATCTTCGTCCATATCTTCTGGTTTTATTCCCTTGAGCTTTATAGGTTTTATCTGCTTCTTTTGTACCAACATGTGCCAAATCTGCTTCTTCCACAATGGGAAATTGGTTCCATCCAGCTTCTTGATATTGTAAAGAGCAGTGTCCTGTGATCCAGCCATAGCTACGCTTCACAGTAGTTTACTTTTATGGGAAAAATTTGGCAGAGTTTCCCCTGTAAACTGACCTCTGAACCAATATCAACCTGTCAAATGAACCAAGAAAGCTTCAGATTCTACATAAATTTCGACAGAGTCTCCTTTGTAAAATGGCTCTGGTGTACTCAAAAACAGACAAAAAAACAGCTCAAAAAACACTGTCTCTCTGACACTGTAAGCTACGGGTAAACTGTCCTGCACCTGTACCGTCTCTCACTGTCCTGTAAGCATAGACTGCGACAATGCCTCAACGGCAGTAAAGCAAAGATGCAATCCCAACTGTCTAACTCACAGTCAATACATCCTAGCTGCCTATCTAAGGGTGCTCGAGGGATCGCTCCAAGACCTGTATCACCGAAAGGATCTCAACATTCGAGAATCCCCCAGCTCAATAAAACCTCACTCGACCCTCAACAAAGGCTGCAGTAAATCTGACAGTACATAAACTTCCCACAAAGTCATACATCCACAAATTCCCACTGTATGCTGTAACCGCTGCGGCGGTTGTTTGCTGCGTGACTCACAACCAGCAAACCCTCAACAGACATACATCATCTTTGACAATACATCACATGTGAAAGTACCTGCAATGACTGGATGAAATCTGGAATATCAAGCAGCAAACACAAGCTACCTGATGAACTAGTGGATGTCGCCTACAGTCTGTGTGTAGATGCGCCCGTGTCGTATGTGACACACCTCCAAGAACTGTGAGCCGTCCTTTGATGTGTAGACAGCCACAAATCAACACTCTGGGAGTGTCGATATCCTCAGAACCTGCAGTCGTAGGCCGAAAACCCCAAATTTGCAGAGTTGGATCTGCACCCGTCGAGACCACGTAGTCGAAAATGGCATGCATAGACCTTTGTTGAAGCCGAACGGTGGCCGAGATGACCTCAGAATGAAATTTTGATAACAAACCGAGCCCTTTGGGCTCGCCCACGAGATTTGGGGCCGTGTCTTCGCTTGTCGAATTTAACTCCAATCTGAGTTGGTGACTCTAGCCTCCTGCAGTGCTGCCCCGAGCCTCGATCTGAGCTCTGATACCAGTTGAAGGAGTACGAGCGTAAGTGCGACGCGAGAGAGAGTGCGAGAAGAAGAGCACGACGATATGGTGAACTCGCTCTACTGTAATGTGTAGAGCATAGTGAGTTCTTATTAGGTTTTTACAAAAGAATATGTGTACATACTTGGCGGCCTGCCCACTTACCTGGGTGACCACATTGGGCTTTATACCCCAACAACACCTACTTTTATTTAGCCGTATTATACGGTGCCACATCAGCAAAACCACCGTATCGTATAATATATTGAAATTTTGATCGAATAACATTTTGATCAAAAGATTAGTTCGATCGAAAGATTAGTTCGATCGAAATACTTTTGGAGTTTTGAGTTTAGTCTTTATCTGCTCTGTGTGAAGCATATGTTACACTGAGAGGTAAATTAAGTAAGGTAGTTAATGATTACTTGCATCGTGTAGAGGAAACTCACACTTGGAAGTGATTCAATAAATTAAAGTTAGTAGTTATTTTCTTTGTATTGAACTATGTTCACACTTAGAAGTAACTTAAGTTAGATAGTTAAAGTTAGGAGCTACTTACTGAGTGTTGAACTACGTTCACACCTGGAAGTAACTTGAGTTAGATTTATCTAATGATTGTCTGTCATGTGTAAGTAGTATTCACACTACAGACAATCTAGGTAGATTAAATAATAATCTCTCTCTTTGTGTGGAGGTATTCTCACACCTCTAGAGAATTATAGAAGTAGTGAATTTTGATTTATTGCCATGTGTAGAGTTACACTCACACTTAAAGGTAATTTAGATAGGTTTTAAAAAAATATGTTGCTATGTGTAGAGTTTAGTCACACTTGGAAGTTATTGAGATAGATTAAGCGATTTATTTATCATGATTCAGGTGTAAAGTGAGAGCTCACAGTTGAAAAAAATCTATTTTTGGTATTTAATAATTAAAGAGGTTGAAAACATTGACAAATAAAGTAATGTAAATGGTATTAAAGTTTGATTTTAGATGTGTATTTAGTAATTAGTTATGTTTGAGTTTGCAGATCTTAAGAAGATGGTGATAGGATATAAGTGGAACTACGTAGATGAATTGGTCAGTGGAAAGACTACATCAAAGTTGAGGTGTAAGACCTGCAACCATAATTTTAGCGAAAATTCTCACAGGATAAAAGAACATGTGTTCAAAATTCCTGGAAACGTTTTAGCTTGCAAATACCCCCCAAGAGATATTGAAGAAAAATTTCCCGAGTGGGCGCTAGGACAAAGAGAGCACATCTTGAGGGCAAAAAAAAGGGAGGTCCCAAAATGATGGCTTCATCTATGGAGAGGGACATTGAAATGACACTCGAGAACGATCAAAACCCTCCCTCGACCCCTACTTCAAGTCAAGGAGGGTGTCATTCATTCTTTGCTGGGGATTGTAGCTCTAATCCTATCGGAAGCTCTACTAACATAAGCCAAAGTGAAGCATGGATAGGAGGAGAACCTACACCAAGTGGTCCTAGTTTGCATCAGGAATTTGATAAAATATGGCTACTTGAACTCCATCTTAAGTGGACGCAAGCATTTGTTGCATGTGGAATTCCTTTTAATGTCATTCCACTACAGCACGTCGCGCGAATACCGGCGCGTGTACCGACGGGATTGAGTTTATTTTTAAAATGAATTAAGTCGGTATATTATGCGTTGATATAAACGCTTGCATACACGTCGGTATAAGCGTTGAAATACGCACCCAAATAAGCTATTATATATGCATCAGTATAACTCTCTAAATTGATGATTATGTACGCGTCGGTATGTTCGTCTAAATACGCGTTGGAAATTATAGGTCGATTGCAATGCATATACCGACGCTTATAGTAGTGCCTATACCGACGCATATACAGACGCATATAGCAATCCCTATATCGACGTCAAATCGTGCTTTTTTTTTGGGCATAGAGGGATGGCTGTTGCTGTTGCATATACTACAGCAATAGAAACCAACCCTCTCTGCCCAAAGGAAGAGTGCAAAAGAAACCGCACTCCACCTTTTCAATTTTTGGACAGAGAGAAGTACTGAATGCTGCCGCATGTGTTGCAGCAAAAAGCAACACTCTCTATCCAAAGGAGAAGTGCAAAAGCAATTGCACTCCACTTATGTGTAGAGAGAGTTAGTTGCTACTGCTACATGTACTGAAGCAGCATAAACCAACTCTCACTACTCAAAAGAGGAGTGCAAAAGATACGACAATCCACCACTCTGTTTCTCGCTAAAGAGCGAATTCAAGAACTATTGATCAAGTACTTATTCAACATTACATAAGCATAAGTATAAAACAATAAGCATAACTAAGTCTTTTTCAACCATAAGCATAAAACAATAAGCATAACCAAATCTTTGTCAACCATAAGCATAAAACAATAAGCACAACCAAATCTTTGTTAACCATAAGCATAAAACAATAAGCATAACCATAACCATAAGCATAAGCATAACCATAACCATAAGCATAACCAAATCTTTGTCAATCCTAAACAATAAGCATAACAAAACGGAATTGCACCAACAATTGGGGAAGTCCATCTACAACAAGTCATACCATAACTTCATTTACCAATCCAAAACCATATCATAAATTGATTACGAACACTTGAGCAAGAAGAATTTTCATGACTTCATTACATAACTCAATCCATATATAATCACAACATAGATCCATCTATCTGCTAACCGACCATGAACAGATAACAAAAAGTAAAAACATGTAACTATAAGTGTAAATGTCGGTATATATACAATCATGAATATACACAAAACTAGCTACCAATACAAATCTATGAACTCTGTCCCTCAAGGCAAGGCCTCCCAGTCGATGGCCTCTCCCTCCTCCCCTAGCTGTGTCAAAAGAGCTACAAGCCCATGCTTGTAGCCATACTTCTCCTCTCCACGTGTAGGAGGACGCTTCATTGCAAGTTCCTGCAAAACCAAACACTTAACAATAAATAAATATGAAAATAACACATATACATTGAGTTAATCAAAGCGTTTTTGTGATACTTACAAACTCGTAGCGAAGCGTGTCGTATCCTCCACTCCCAAGGTGTGATGATCCAGTAGAATCTAGACGTGCTCTAGCTGCCTCTCTCTGCTGTTGGAATCGCTCAGGATGCTCCGTCAGCTCTCTACCAATCGCTGTCCACTCCTCTTCGTCCAACCATGCCGGCTTCAGCTCATTGTTCCTGAATTTGACTCTGATCGACGATGTGACATGGTGCCAATCGCCACGCCCAAGATCCAGTCATTCGAGACTTTATCGTACCCCTCTGCCGGCTTGTACTCCCTATGAATGGCCTCAATGTGTATTTTTTCCTCTCCTGATCCTGAGCATCCCAATGCTCCATCACAGAAGGCCAAACTGCACTGTGCAAAGCTGTCGTATCCTCTGTCGCATGGCCTTTCCGGCCGTATCCATGACCACAGCTCCTTCTTCTGTCCGTTTGACCTACGGCTTGCCATACACGCTTTTGACATTGCCTTAAGACTACCTAATGGACTACAGATGGTTTCGATAGGCATACGAGCCATTTCCGAAGTCCGTTTGCGTTTTTCTGTAGAAAAACGCAACCGGATTTGACCTACGGCGTAGAAGCCGTTTATGAAGTCCGTTTGCGTTTTTTTGTAGAAAAACCCAACCGGACTTCAAAAACGGCTTGTTTCTATCCGTTTGACCTACGGCTTGTTATATGCCCCCGCCCAACCTTTTTTGAGGAGGAAGCTTGTCTCTAAGAGCAACGGCGCCGCTGTTGTTGCTCCCTAGAGGACTTTCATGTGTAAAGGTGAGAGTTGAGCTTCGAATGTATTTTGAGCTGGTCAAATGAAGTCAAAGAAGCTCAAGAGGAGTGCCACATGTCGGCCGGTTATTAAAAATGCTAGAGGAGAGTGAGGGAGAAGCTCTGTGGAGCGCTGTGATGGTTTTTTGAGCAAACAATGAGCCACCATCTTTGCCTTTTGTATTTTGTCACTCCTCGCTTCCCCTTTTCTTCTTCTATTCTGCTCTCGTACTAGCCGTGGCACCAACGGAGCGTGTGTACGCCCGGGCCGCTGGTTCTTTGCAGAGAGAGAGAGAGAGAGAGAGAGAGAGAGAGAGAGAGAGAGAGAGAGAGAGAGAGAGAGAGAGAGAGAGAGAGAGAGAGAGAGAGAGAGAGAGAGAGAGAGAGAGAGAGAGAGAGAGAAAGATTGTGTGTGCTTTACATGCTGTCACTAAGAATGCCGAATGATGACAATAAGATGCAAACGTTTCCGTTGGTCATGCAGGGCAAGGCCAAAGTGTTGTTCGAAGCACTGGAAGGCGAGCCAAAGTAAATGTGGCCGGCATTACGCACGAGGTTTCTGCATGACTTTCGCAAGGAAGTGTCCCCGCTCGACATGGACACCAAGCTGAAGGCTTTAAAGCAGGATGTGGGCGAAGATTTCAATGTGTTCTTGGATCATTTCGAAGCTTGTCTTTATTCTCTCTCTTTCCCTCTCTACCTCTCTTTCTCTCTCCCTCTATATTTATATCTCTTTCTATTTATCTCTCTTTCTCTCTACCTCTATCTTTCCCTACTTCCTTCTACCTCTCTCTTTATCTATTCTCTCTCTTTCCCTCCATCTCCTTCTTTACCTCTTTTTCTCTTTCCCGCTATCTATCTCTCTTTCTCTCTTTACCTCTAGCTCTCTCTCTCTATCTTTTTTTCTCTCCCTCTATCTTTCTCTACTCTCTCCTTCTCTCTATTTCTCTTTCTTTCTCTCTTTTTCCCTCTCCCGTTTTTTTATGTTTAATTTTGTTTCTACTCTATTTTTTTAACTACCTTTTGTTAATGTATTTAAAGCTTTTTTATTCTATTTCTGGATATACAAAACCCTAAAACTAATTAACTTTAACCCTAAAATTAACTTCAAGAAACCTTAAAATACAGTTAACAATAACAAATTTGAATATAAAATTAAATAACAAATTTAAATATAAAATGAAACCAAAATTAAAATTAATGTGTGTGTGTGAGAGAGAGAGAGAGAGAGAGCAATGAGATTGTGCACTCACATACACTCGTATGTGTGCACAAAGCTTCCGAAGTAGCTTCCACATCTGCAAAAAAAAAAAAACACACACACACACATTGTGTTACACACACACACACACACACACACACACACACACGCACAAAAATAACCAAAAAACAAGGACAAAAGGCTTACCTGCAGCAAGTAGAGAAGATGTGATGGTGTTTGCCCAAGCCCGTAGTAGTCCAAAGGTGCAGATTTGGCCGCGAGTTGAGCAAAGAGAGAGAGAGAATGAGTTTTTGGAAACGCGCAGAAAATAAGCCCGCGGTTTCGTTTTTACCAATCGGCGTTCACTGTTGTATCTGCATCGGTATACACTGCTGTATCTGCGTCGGTATTAGCGTCGGTATATGCGATGGAAATTGAAAATTGATTTTTTTTTTGTAAATCTGAGCTCCCTCTAGTATTGCCGATGCACATACTGATGCCCACCAATGACGTCGGTAAGTTGGCATCGGTATTCAAGTGATCTCTAGTAGTGTTCGAAATCCTATCTTCAAAGATTCTTTAATGAGCACGACGAAGAAGGGTTTTGTGGTATTTGATTATAATAAGATGCGTACAGAATACTTAGATAAAGTAAAAACTACATCAAAAAATATTTTAAAGCGCACAACTCTTGATTATGTGCCGCAGTATGGATGAACAATTTCTCTAGATGGTTGGACAAATTGTCAGAAGAAGCCATTGATTAATGTGATGTTGATTTGTCCAAGAGGTTCCATCTTTCTTGAGGCGATCGATACATCCTTGAAAGAGAAAACTATTGGATATCTTGTTGGTGTATATGAGCGTTTGATCAGAAGAGCAGGAGGACCTCGCATGTGATAGCCATTATCACAGATAATGCATCTTACTACAAAGCAGCTGGAAAAGCAATTGAAGCAAAGTATCCAGAGATAACATGGGTTCCATGTGCTGCTCACACTTTGAATCTGCTCTTAAAGGACTTTGGGAAAGTTCCTTCTATTAAGAAAACTCTTGTAGATGCAAACCACCGGGTGAAGTTTATAAGAGAGCATTCATTTTCTTATGCTTTATTCAGAACAAAGCTCCAAACCTAAATTTTATAAATTTTTTGTGTGACTTGTTTTGCGACAGCATATTACGTTCTGTCTACGCTGCAACAGATTAAAGCAGCCCTTGTTGAAAGAGTGGCAGATAGAAGATGGGACATTTGGCTTGATAAACATCCCAAGTATGAACCTGCTGCTTCCAAATGCTATCAGCTTGTAAACTTGTTCCTATTTTTTAGAGAAATGTAGACAAAATTGTTACTGTCACAAAACCCTTCACTCATCTAATACGATTAGTGGACAAAGAAGCCTCTATCTTTGGACGGGTTTATTGGTACATGCATGAAGCCACTTGCAAGTTGAAAGACTGCACATCTTATGCAAGAAAAGAGAAATCCATGATGATGTCGTTTGTCAAAAGACGATGCCAAACAATTGCATACTCCTTTACATGGAGCACATTTTGTCTTAGATCCTAAGTTCCAGATGTACAAGCAATCTTCAAACAATGAAGTGATCAGTTATTTTAAGAAACTGTGTGCTCAACTATTAGGCAATGTGGATGGATAGGTAGCATACACACAGAAGACGGTATATACTAGCAGAGAAGGAATGTTTGAGGATTCTTGGCATATAGATGCTATCAAGACGATGAGCGCACCAGTTTGGTGGAAAGAGTACGGTGGAGAAAAAGTGGAACTTCAACATGTGGCTATGAGAGTATTGTCTATTGCTACCTTGAGTGGTAGCTGTGTAAGACATTGGTCTTTGTTTGCTTTCGTGTATACTAAAAAAAAAAATTGATTAAGTCCTAAACAAGCTACGGACTTGGTGTATGTATTTTGTAACATGCGACTTATGCACAAACCAGCAAAGCTAGCCACACGTGTGTCATAGAAGAAAGTTGCGAGCGCTTTCAACACACAAAGCAATTGCAAATGAGCTCAACTCCGATGATGAATTGGAATGGAATGGAACCCGGAAGATATTGATCCAGAATGTTCAGATGTTGAAGAAATTGATGACATGGTGCTGTGATTGAGGGGACGGATGAGCTATAAAGTTTGTACTATATTCTCTATTACTTTTACAATGCAAAAGTTATGTAGAGTTTAGCTTCACAATCTCTCTCTCTCTCTCTCTCTCTCTCTCTTTCTCTCTCTTCCTCTTTCATTGTCTCCCTTTCTCTCCATCTGCTCCATATCATTGTCAAAAAGAGAGAGGAGAGAGAACAGAACTTACACAATTGCAACAACATCCGACATGTTCATTTGTTGCAATAAATAGAGATTTACATACCAAAAAGAGGTTGTAGTTACAAATCTTGAGACTTAAGATAGAAAAAGAGCTTAGTATTGCGAGGGAGATTTAATTTAGATCATGGGCTACATCTCCTAAAAGATCAGATACACGAAATTCTAATTGGCCAAATGAACCGCTTTCACCCGCATTGACTATCTCTTCTTCGATAACAGGCCCATACTTTGCCTCATACCATGCCAAATTTCTTTCTAGCACTGCTATACGAGCGTGCAACATGCCCGAGTCTCTCCCTGACTTGCCAAATCCATGCCTTGGGTTGCAAGCTGCTAATGACTACGGTTTCTTCGGGCAAGTATGTAAATCCTCTTTTGTGAGGAGGGTCTTCTTGATTTGCTTCCCGTGCATGAATCTTCTCGGTTGGGCATCCTTTGCCAACACCTCCTGTAGTGGGATGATCGTTTCAATAAACTTTGAGCCACAACACATAGTAGCAATAACATTGTTGCACAAAGTAGATTGCCACTTGATTATTATTTGGTGGCGATTTGTACACTTGGATAAATCTTGCAAGGATATTTATTGCAAGGACAGTGTGTTGCAAATTTGAAACCTTCAAGGGAGAAGAAGCCTTAGCATTTCCACTGACTCAAAATAATGTATGCATACATAGTGATTCGAGCAGAGCTGTCTGCATTGCCTGTAATTTAGTGGATCCCCTTGAAGTTCTGATTCGTCTTGTTGGGTTGCAGTCAAAGCACCGAGATCTCCTTGAGCCACCCAAATCTATTCCTCTTTGTAAATTTCTTGAGCCAATGCATGATTAATCAAAGGACCATTAGGCTGCTATGCATTCTGGTCGGGAGTAATATCTTCCATAACTGAAATGCAAAATAATAAACTTTAGTGAGACAGGTCTTAGCACTTGAAAAAGAGAGATGGTTTAGAGAATTGAGCAATCCAACTTGAAATACTTTAAAACCTCAACTTGAAGAACTTTAAAGACGTAACTAAAAAGTACGATTAAAGATGTAGTTTGAAATATCACCACACATTACACACCATTAATGCCAAAAAAGTTGATTATTATTGGTTTAATCATCAACAAGCCTCAAGCTAGATTTGGTTACAATATGATAGCCAACATTATGGCCTCCATTCAAACAAAGGCTTAAATCCCATATCTTAGGTCTATCTAAGGGTTTGAAGGATTTTCCACTAGCAAGATGTTTGTTTACATTCCACAAAAATTCGCGCTTGAGAACCTTAGTGGGCTCTGGAATACATGCAATCAAGCGTCTAAGAATATATGAGAGGATATATATATTAGATGCCTTGGTGAATGGAAGAGGAGGATTGGTGTGATATTTTCAGGGACAGTCCATGGATAATCTCGCTCAAATTGAGCTCTACATTGAGGGGTGAGATTTGGCAGCTTAGGAAATGTTGCCAAAGTGCTTGATGGTGTACTTTGTCCACATTCCATAATGCCAGTATACACTTCTCGCTTGCCAAAATGGAGTAGAATATTTCTAGTGTGTAGATCATTGTGAATGAATTCATGTCTATGCACGAATTTAATCGTCTATAGAAGAGTGTTACAGATTGGCAAAATGTTGTCTATGAACTGTTGCACAATTCCAGACATGTGTTGGAACTCTCTGATTGTAGACTTTCTTCCATCATGATGACATGCCTGAATCCTCTGCTCAAGATGACCTCCATTCCAAAGCTTGAAGATCATCATAGGTCATTGTGGCAATATCATGCCACAATGCTGAACAATTGTAGCAATTGCCTCCTCTAGCACGATCTGTAATGTCGGCTTGCTTCCGATTTGGTCTTTGCATATCTTCACCACATACACAGGATCTTTCAAGAGAGGATGAGCCACTTATACTTGTTTCATATTTGAAAAACGTCCCTCACCTAATTGGGGTGCTTGCAAGTGAAATATGGAATTCTTCCCAAGTAAGTGTAGGACAAGAGAACATGAGGATTGAGAACCTAACGGAGGAGGTACATCCTTTTTTGTCCTAGGATGTTTTGAAGAGCCTTCGATCTTATTTTTACTCTTCAATTCTTAATGTACCTGTGCTACAAGTTGCATTTGCTCTTTAATTCCAAGTTTGGTTTTGATTTCTGGATGAGCCATAATTTCAAAACTTCTAGTGAACTGGCCTAATAATTGCTTTACTGTGTTATGCATCACTCCATTACTGCGTAGAACTAGTTCAAACAAAACTAGGAATGCACTAATAGCTTTAGCCAACTCTGTTCCACAAGTTCAATCACAAAATCATGGAACTTTTCCTACAGCGGATCAAATACTCATCGTAAATGATCGTCTGAAGCTGCATAGAGAGACAAAATCAAAGCATCACTAATGATTTTGCAATGCTAACGCGTTAACTTTGTCTCTACCATGACTGAAGCCGGAAAATACATGAAGCAAATATAAGTAAGGTATATCTAGAATAGAAAAAAAATTGACATATATGATTGTAAATAATTCTAAACAAAAACATTTCATGGAAAATAATAACCTCCATTAATGAAAGATCTAAACATTTTATACACCATTATTACAACACTAATTAAAGACGCGATGGTCAACGCATTCACGATTGAAGAATGTAAAATATATATCTCCTCCCTGCAATGCGATACAGTGCAACAACCAGAGACGAAGAATCCATTAAATCCCATCTCCTTGTAGTGCGACATAATGGTCAGCAACAACCAAGAATGATGGATTTAAAACTCTAAACCCCTCCCTACAGTGTGACATGATGGTCAACAACAACCAGAGACGAGGAAGCTATTGAATTCAATCTCCTTGCAGTGTGACGCGATGGTCAACAACAACCAAGATGATGGCTTTTAAAATCCTAAACCCTTCCTTGCAGTGCGACACAATGGTCAACAACAATCAAAGTCGAGGAATCTATTAAATCCAATCTCCTTGCAGAGCGACATGATGGTCAACAACAACCAAGGATGATGGATTTGACAACCATAAACCCCTCCCTGCAGTGCGACACGGTGGTCATCAACAACCAGAGACGAGGAATCTATTAAATTCTATCTCCTTGCAGTGCGACACAATGGTCAGCAGCAACCAAGGATGATGGATTCAAAAATCCTAAACCCCTCCCTGCAGTGCGACACGGTGGTCATTAACAATCAGAGACGAGTAATCTATTAAATCCCATCTCCTTGCAATGCGATGTGATGGTCAGTAACAACAAAGGATGATGGATATGACAACATCAAACCCCTCCCTGCAGTGCAACACAGTGGTAAACAACAACAACCAGAGATGAGGAATCTTTTTTTTAAAAATCATCTCTTACAATAGTGCGACACAATGGTCAACAGCAACTAGGAAGAAAAGATGTAAGATAGCTAACTCCTCCATGTAGTGCAACTCGATGGTCAGCAACAACCAAGGATGGAAAGTCTAATTGTACAACCTAAGCTACTCCCTACAGTGCGACACGGAGGTCACCAATAGTCAAGCACAAAGTGTCTAAAGTCTAACCCCCCTTGCAGTGTGTCAGGAGGATCAACAAAGTCAAGGGTGGGTGTCTAAACCTGCAGCCTAACACTGAGGTGTGAGCAAAGCTCCTCAACAGTAGCGCTAGTAAAAAACAAAATACAAACTAACACTGAGGTGCGAGTAAAGCTCCACAACAATAGCGTTAGCAAATAAATTGCACAAAAAAACATAACTGTGCAAGAAAAATCACCTACTCTGTCTGTCTCGGCTCGGGGCCTGCTCTATAATGGAATTGGCTTATTAACTTGAGAGTAGCGGAAATTAGAGAGAATACTTTTAAGAAATTACTTTGTGAGCATAGTAGGTGAACATAGTTGAAGATAGTAACATGAACATAGCAAATAGCTAACTTGGCATGAACAATACTTTTGCAAGAGAGAGAATTTAGAGAACATGAAAATAGTTGAGGACCGGATTTATGTGGAGTCGGTCCCCCCTCCAATAGGCATTTGTATTATGATTTCTCCCATTAAGAGAGACTTGTTACAATACAATCTTTGTGTTCCTTGTGACCTAGAGCTTCATGCATCACAAGCATAACATAAACTTTAAAGAAAGCTTTATCTATCCCAAGCCTCAGTCCCAAGACCTCAAACACCTTCGAAGGTGGAGAGAGCTAGCAGGGAATGAGGGTAGGGAAGAGGAAGAAGAAACATTTCATAGGAGAAAGAATTACTTCCTCACTTATCATGACTCTTCTTGCTAGCATACATAGTAGCATAGTAATGAAGATGGAGTAGATGGAAAGATTAAGCATTGAAGCATGGCTCTTGGTTGGATTTGCACTCTATAGCCAAGAGTGTTGGTGTAGGCTCTCAACCCCTACTTGCTTAGAGAAGGAAAGGGAGATTTTGCACTTTGCACAATGCATAATGAGAGTGTGTGTGTGAGTGTCTGTGGGAGAGTATACCCCCTAAGCAACCCCCTAGCTTGCTTTGGTCGACCCCCCCTTGTAGATCATGCCTGAAGCTCATTGGACCCCTCCAGGCCTAGCCAATGACAAGCAGGAGCATTACAAGAAACAAGGGTAGCGTTGGGACAAGTGTCCCTCTTTCCCCTTTGAGAGAGAGGACTTGATAAATGCAAAGACAATTAATTAAATCTCCTAAATCATCATTGGACCCCTTGGGTGGCCAACCAATAGGCTTCAGGCACACCATGAGGAGGAACATGACAAGTGTCCCCTTTTGCTTTCTTTCTACCAGGCATGCCTTGTCACTGAGTGTGTGGGTGTTGTCTCTCATCCCCCCTCATGTAGGGATCGCCCCCTCCTTTTAGGGATTGAATCTTGACTTTTGACACCTCAAGCCCCTCAAGCTTAGGCCCAGTTCCCACCACAATCTTGACCCTTAAGCACTTGGGCTGGGTTCTCACCTCAAGTGCAGCCCTAGCATCTCAAGCATGACAAGCACCTCAAGCACCTTAGTCATCAAGCATGACAAGCACCTCAAGCACCTCAAGCTTGGGCCGGGTTCCCACCTCAAGCTCAACCCTAGTTTACCTAAGGTCAAAGGACTTTTACACTAACTATTGGAGGTCTTCAATGAAGCTAACCCTAAGGTCTTATGCTCCATTATTTAGCCTTGCTCTTTGATATAGACGATCTCTCATTTGGGCCGGTTTACCATTGACCCCGTGTTGAGATAGATCTGTAAGAACATGTCTATATCTTAACCCTTGTTCCTGTTTATTCTCACACATTGATCAATTTAATATGAGAAAATCATTTGGGTTGGTTATATATTAGATTTTATGACATTTCCTCTCTCTTGAAATCATAGTCATCCTCAACAATGAGGTAGAAGAGATAAAGCCTTAGTCATTAGTCAATCTTACTTAGCGGGCAGAGGATCCCTTTTTACCCTATGATATCTTTCCAAGATGGATGACTATCCATTTGGTTCTTAGGAGACATAGCTATTGCAAGCATGTCTTCTCTTTAGTCCATTTCATTCTCCCAAAGTAGAGTGACAAATTCTACTTGGTGTTTGAGAGATGTCGTCATCACAACATGATTTTAAGCATGCATACTATTTAAATTTGTGCACAATTTTAAGCATGCATACTATTTAAATTTGTGCACAATTTAAAAAAATAACTAGTCTTATAAGACAAAAACATGATTCATTTGAAAGAAATTTGTACATTTACTTACTCTAACGTAGAATTGCAAGCATTGACAAGGTTCATACTATCCTTAGGTTGTATTCCTTGCATCCATCTAGCATCTTCAAAAGGATAATTTTTGAACTTAATAAGATACCATCGGATAATCTTACCATGTCGTAGTACCTTGTCTTCATGTCGAAGGATAGCTTTGGGTTGTAGCACCTCTTCTTGGTCTTCAACTTTGGGAGGGTCTTCATTGATTGGTTCACTTGGTGGCTCTCATTTGTAGGGCTTGTGTAGGCTCACATGAAAAGCATTGTGTATGAGCCAATGGTTGGGAAACTTGAGTTGGTAGGCCGTCTCATTGATAGGCTTCAAAATTTGGAAAGGACCATAGTATCTTTTTGCTAGTTTAGCATAATACTTTTGATGGCCCGTAGGATTTTTACCCGTGGTTTGTCTTAATCGAGCCTTAGGAAACTTGATTGTAAGGTTTCAAGTTTTTGAAACCTTAAAGATTATATAAAGCTTAATCAAAATAATATGATTATTGAAAAAGAAACGTAAAACTGTCCGACCGTGGCAAATATTGGTATTTTTGGAATCTTAAGCACAGCAAACCCTACGCTAGAAATTTTCAGAACAAAATTGCGATAAAATCTGGAAAAGTTACGGGCTCTGAAAGATTACACTAGGAATTTAATTAGTTAAGTAAAATTGGATGGTTTCAATAATTATTATCAATAAAGGCTTTCTTATCCTAAGGTTCTAAAATTACTGATATTTTCAATTTTCATCATTAAAAATTAGAGAAATTAGTAAAAATTGATACTATTTATCTGGGGGGCTGTGTGGGATAATGATGAACTCTCCTAGACTAGATTTAGCAGCAAGAGGCATTTTTTGACCTGTAGGGCTGCTTGGGATGCAAATTATTGCCATTTTCCAGCCTGTGAGTGTCCATAAACCTATAAATAAGACCCTTGCTTCACAATTTCAAACAGACGGGGAGCCTTGACACACTCTCTCTCATTTAGAGAGGCCACTATGCAGAAATCACTAGAGATTAAGCTCTAGTTGATTAACTTAAATGGTAATTAGTCTAATCCTTCTTAATTAGCAAGGCTAGATTAATCTATTTTCTTAATAAATTAAAGATTAGACCTATGTATACTCATAAATCCTCTCTAATTAAATATTCTCTACTGATTGTTGTAATTTAGCTTGGGAATAATAAGCTAATTAATTATCCTATCATATTAGGACTGAAATTATCCAAATTAACCATAAATTAATGGGAAATATATTAATTAATTTTAGACTAAGTTGAGGTAATTATCAGAGCTGCATTAGAAATTCATTAAGTTGGGAAAATTATCTTATAATTTTCTGAATAATTTTCATAATTAATTAGGCAGAATTACACTATTTTTTAGAGAAAATAAAACGGAAAAATAATCAAATTGATTCAAAATGTTTTGAGTTATTTATCAGAGGTTAAATATGTGTTAAAAAACCCATGATAATTATGTGAATCTCAGATAATTAATTTACCTAATTATTTTAGCAAAATTACTCTGTTTTTATGACAAATTAAAAGTGGAAAATTAGTAAATTAAGTCCAAATGCTTTGATTTATTTATCAAAGGTTAAGTACATGTTAGTAAACCTATGATTATTAGTTTAAGCTCAGATAATTAATTTACCTAATTACTTTAATAGAATTACTCTGTTTTTAGGACAAATTAAAACGGGGAAATTAGTAAATTGAGTCCAATTGCTTTGAGTTATTTATTAAAGGTTAATTACATGTTAAGAAACCCGTGATAATTAGGTGAAGCTCAAATAATTAATTTACCCAATCACTTTAGTAGAATTACTCTGGTTTTAGAACAAATTAAAAGAGAGAAATTAGTAAATTAAGTCCAATTGCTTTGAGTTATTTATCAAAGGTTAACTACATGTTAGGAAACCCGTGATAATTATGTCAAGCTCAGATAATTAATTTAATTAATTATTTTAGCAGAATTACTCTGTTTTTAGGACAAATTAAAAGAGGGAAAGTAGTCAATTGATTCAAAATGCTTTGAGTTATTACTCAGAGATTGATTACATGTTAGGAAACCTATGATAATTATGTCAAGCTTAGATAATTAATTTACCTAATTACTTTAGCATAATTACTCTAGTTTTAGGACAAATTAAAAGGGGGAAATTAGCAAATTGATTCAAAATGCTTTGAGATATTGATCAGAGGTTAATTACATCTTAGGAAACTCGTGATAATTATGTTAACCTCAGATAATTAGTTTACCTAATTATCTTAGAAGAATTTTTTGTTTTTAGGGGTAAATCAAAGGGGAAAATTAGTAAATCATGTGCCTAGTAGTAGGCCTACGGAAGAGAGTCTTCAGACGCAAGCGCAGCAGAAAATGTCTGATCAATCCAGGTGGGTTTTTGATTATTCAATTAAGTCTTTAAATAGTTCTTTTATAAGTTAGCATTGCATACGTAAGGAGTGAGCAAGAATAAGAAAAGGAATAATTGACCAAAAATGGAAGGTAAATTCCAACGTGCATTTGTTTATAATGTAGGAAAGAATTGTTTGTGTTAAAACTGGTTGAATTAGGAAAGATATGATTGATCATCCTTAAGACAGCTTGTCTCAAGACACCTCCGACTCCTTGGTATAAATTGATGATAATGATGGCTTTCTAGTCACAGATAAGTCGGTTATCCCCATGAACGATGAGTTTCTACTCCGTGTCATGTCTTGATGTTTTTACATAAGTTAGGATACCATTTTTTATCCTAGGGGAGCCGCCCGGTTGTATGGGCAACTGGTTTGGTGTATGGGCACCCGAAACCTTGGGTGGGGGTTTATCCACTCCGGATTATGAATAAGGAATGGGTGCCGTTTTTTCACCCTTAGGTGATCTTGAGACAAGAAGAGTACTGGTCATGGTTATTATGGATAATGTTTTGATTGACAGTACCCTGCCTTAAGTTTAAAGATGTCTGTTTGCTAAAAGAATTTTTTCAATACTGTTTTCAAGGGCTATTTTGATTAAATCCTGTTATGAAGGATAAAAGGAATCATTATTTTAATTGTGATAATAATGTGGTAGTAATTAAATAACAAAAGAATCATGTGTGAGTGCGGGGTGGTAAGTGGGGATTGACTAAGGTTGTTAATCATGGACGGGTGGACCTAATTAGTCAGGTAACTATCCATCCCTGCGCAGTAAAACGTTTAGAAAACTTATTCACTTGGAAGAGAAGTCCACCAGCGGTTGTGCCCTCACATATGTTAGGGGGAAAAAAGCGTTGGTTGAGGATACCTTAGCCCAATTGTGGCATTTAGAGGGCCAAAATAGTTTTTCAAACTTTTAATACGTTGTCCTGTTTCCGCTGTAAGACAGGACTAGGTCTGCTTCTAAGGCCATAGGACCAAGCCATTGTCAATGGTAAAGGTATAGCTATTCCTTGGATTTTTCTTGTTTAGAGACTCTGATTTTTATCAGACCTAGAGACCTGTCAAGGATCCCATCCCGATCTTGGTATTGACGGGTTGGGGATCTCACAAGTGGTATCAGAGCATGTGTTAATACAGTCTTGGACCTAAAGAAAAGTTTAAGGTATTAGGTTGAAATAAGTGATCTCTGACAAATTCAAATTAAAGACATATTTAATTGAAAAGAGGGAGAGAAAGAAAGAGAGAGAATTATCCCCATCTTTGCAAGAAGATTTCCATCAGGCCTACTGCAAATCCATGGATTTTAACACTAGGTTTATGAGAGCTTGCCTATCCCGACACTATTCAATGCGAAAAGGCGTGATGAAGTGGCTAGATAAGAGATTTTCTCCTTCCACTTGGAGGATCAGCTGGTCAGGTTCTGGTGGAATTTTCTTCATTAATGCGGGAGAGTTAGAAGGTTTAGAACTAAATATGAAGAGACTCAACTGGGCCGAAGATCTTCAAGTGATTGACGTATACTTTTTCATTGGAACGAAGAATCCAGAGAAAACCCTTGAAATAGGTGATGTCCAAGTATCACAAAATCAGTGGGTGTTTGATCAGGTGTCTAAAGTAATCTACCCAGGTAGAATTAGGCCCATAGGTGTAGGCCCTAGTTTTAATGGACCAAAAGATGCTGTATATTTTGATCCTATATCTGATCCACCCAAAGTCCGCAAGATTCTAGTATAAAATTGTCCTCACCCTTGTACATAGTAGGACCTTCATGGATGGTATTAACTCTTGTACATATTATGGTTCTCACGGGTATGCTATAATCAGTTTTGTTTATGGCTTGGTGATTGTCTTCATCCTATGTGCAAAAGTTTTGAGTATGAGATAGGTTAAAAGTATAAGTAAGAGAGACTTCATCTGGTACTAAATTCCACTAATTCAATCTCAGAGAAATACTCGTGTAAATAACCTTTACACTGTTGCTCAAGAGAAAAAAATTACTACTAAAGCAAGTTCAACTCCCTACTTTCAAAGGAGAGGGACCCAATTTAGAGCCAGATGTCGAAGCATGGTTAGATACTATGGACGACTATTTTTAAAACTGCAGGAACTGCTTAGGAAAACCAAACAATGTTAGGTATGTTCCGTCTCACGACGGAGATGCCAAACTTTGGTGGAAGAAACACTATAGAGATAATCCCACGAGTAGTCCATCTTGGGAGAATCAACCTTAATGAACAAGGAAGATGAAAGAGCCACTTGCTTGGCTACAATTAATAATCCTAGAGTTCAACAACAATAGACAATTTTGTAAACCACTATAAGTCGATAATGTAAAACTTTGAGTTACTTATATAAGGGTATACATTATTTTCTTTCCCAAATTACTTAAGGAATTTAAAGTTAAGTTAGTATTCAATCAAGAAATCAAGGGTTGATCTAGCAAATGAGACAGAGGTTCTTGATGGTATGAAAAGAATTTGAATTTTGAGAATGAGATAGTTATCAAGAAACCAACTCACATTCTTTGTGCACACGATAGCCTTCCTTAGAAAATGACCTAGATATGAAAGTATTAAGGTACGAGACTAATAGGAAGCCGAAAAGAACTCTTGGTATGATACTTCTTAAAACTTTTTACATATTGTTGGTCAACCAGGTCAGAGTACAAAGGGGGTACCTCTGGTGCAATGGTGGAAGCTTGTGCCAAACGTAGAGACTGATCAGAATGGCAAGAACACGCTGAGCGCGTTCAGATTGGCAAAGCTGAAATACATGATACTTGTTGAATGTTGATTGCTTTGAATGGTCAGTTAGACCGAGCATGTTCATGTTGACAAGGTGGATATATGGATCTTTTATGGAATTGATTTAACCTGGTTTTTGAGATGATACAAATGGGTTGTAAAGGTTTTTAAGATGGGCTCAACACTAAGAGTTTCTTGAGGAAAAATTGGTTAGCAAGTAACTCCAACTAGAAACTAGAAAGAACTCTTAGAGTAATCAGTAACATTTGGTAAAGTGGAAAGGCTATCCCTTCGAAGATGCCACTCCGGAGGATGAATTTCTCTTCTTAAAGATTTTTCCAATTTCGGTTGAGATGAGGGTATCTCAAATTCTTAAGTTGGGGTGATTGTAAGGTTTCCAGTTTCTCAAACCTTAAATATTGTATAAAGCTTAATCAAACTGATATGATTATTGAAAAAGCAATGTAGAACTATCCTACCGTGGTAAATATTGGTATTTTTTGGAATCTTAAGCACAACAAACCCCGGGCTAGAAAATTTCAGAACAAAATTCCGATAAAATTTGGAAAAGTTACGGGCTCTGAAAGATTACACTAGGAATTTAATTAGTGAAGTAAAATTGGATGGTTTCAGTAATTATTATCAATAAAGACTTTCTTATCCTAAGGTTCTAGAAATTACTGATATTTCCAATTTTCATCATTAAAAATTAGAGAAATTAGTAAAAATTAATTCTATGTATCTGGGGGACTGCGTGGGGTAATGATGAACTCTCCCACACTAGATTTAGCAGCAAGGGGCATTTTTTGACCTGTAGGGTTGCTTGGGATGCAAGTTATTGCCATTTTCCAGCCTGTGAGTGCCCAAAAACCTATAAATATGACCCTTGCTTCACAATTTCAGACAGACGGGGAGCCTTGACACACTCTCTCCCATTTAGAGAGACCACTATGTAGAAATCACTAGAGATTAAGCTCTAGTTGATTAACTTAAACGGTAATTAGCCTAATCTTTCTTAATTAGCAAGGTTAGATTAATCTATTTTCTTAATAAATTAAAGATTAAGTCTATGTATACTCATAAATCCTCTCTTAATCAAATATTCTCTACTGATTGTTGTAATTAAGCTTGAGAATATTAAGCTAATTAATTATCCTATCATATTAGGACTGAAATTATCCAAATTAACCATAAATTAATGGGAAATATATTAATTAAGTTTATATTAAGTTAAGGTAATTATCAGAGCTGCATTAGATAGTCATTAAGTTGGGAAAATTATCTTATAATTTTTTGAGTAATTTTCATAATTGATTAGGCTGAATTACACTGTTTTTTTGAGAAAATTAAAATGGAAAATAACCAAATTGACTCAAAATAATTTGAGTTATTTATCAGAGATTAAAACATGTTAGGGAACCCATGATAATTATGTCAAGCTCAGATAATTAATTTATCTAATTACTTTAGCAAAATTACTCTTTTTTTAGGACAAATTAAAAGGGGGAAATTAGTAAATTGAGTCCAATTGCTTTGAGTTATCTATCAAAGGTTAAGTACATGTTAGCAAACCTGTGATAATTAGGTGAAGCCCAGATAATTAATTTACCTAATTACTTTACCAAAATTACTCTGTTTTTAGGACAAATGAAAACGGAAAATTAGTGAATTGAGTCTAATTGCTTTGAGTTATTTATCAGAGGTTCATTACATGTTAGGAAACCTGTGATAATTATTTCAAGCTCAGATAATTAATTTATCTAATTACTTTAGTAGAATTACTCTATTTTTAGGACAAATTAAAAGGGGGAAATTAGTAAATTGATTCCAATTGCTTTGAGTTATTTATAAGAGATCAATTACATGTTAGAAAACCTGTGATAATTGAATCAAGCTCAAATAATTAAATTTATCTAATTACTTTAGCAGAACTACTCTATTTTTAGGACAAATTAAAAGGGAAAATTAGTAAATTGAGTTTGATTGCTTTGAGTTATTTACCAAAGGTTAACTACATGTTAGGAAACCTGTGATAATTATGTCAAGCTTAGATAATTAATTTATCTAATTACTTTAGCAGAATTACTCTATTTTTAGGACAAATTAAGATGAGGAAATTAGTAAATTGATTCCAATTGCTTTGAGTTATTTATTAGAGGTTAATTAATTGTTAGAAAATCCGTGATAATTAGGTCAAGATTAGATAATTAATTTACCTAATTACTCTAGCAGAATTACTCTGTTTTTAAGACAAATTAAAAGGGGGAAATTAGTAGATTGAGTCCAATTCCTTTGAGTTATTTATTAGGTTAACTACATGTTAGGAAATCCATGATAATTATGCCAAGCTCAAAAAATTAATTTATTTAATTACTTCAACAGAATTACTTTGTTTTTAGGACAAATTGAAAGGGGGAAATTAGTCAATTGATTCAAAATGCTTTGAGTTATTTATCAGAGATTGATTACATGTTAGGAAACTTGTGATAATTATGTCAAGCTTAGATAATTAATTTACCTAATTACTTTAGTAGAATTACTCTGTTTTTAGGACAAATTAAAAGGGGGAAATTAACAAATTGATTCAAAATGCTTTGAGCTATTGATCAAAGATTAAATACATCTTAGGAAACCTGTGATAATTATGTTAACCTTAGATATATATTTTACCTAATTATCCTAGAAGAATTACGCTGTTTTTAGGGGTAAAGGGGGAAATTAGTAAATCATGTGCCTAGTAGTAGGCCTACAGAAGAGAGTCTTCAGGCGCTAGTGCAGCAGCAGATGGCCGATCAATCCGAGGTGGGTTTCCGATTATTCAATTAAGTCTTTAAATAGTTCTTTTATAAGTTAGCAGTGCATACGTAAGGAGTGAGCAAGAATAAGAAAAGGAATAATTGACCAAAAACGGAATGTAAATTCCAACGTACATTTGTTTATAATGTAGGAAAGAATTGTTTGGATTAAAACTGGTTGAATTAGGAAAGATATGATTGATCATCCTTAAGACAGCTTGTCTTAAGACACCTCCGAATCCTTGGTATAAATTGATAATAATGATGGCTTTCTAGCCACACAGATAAGTCGGTTACCCCCATGAACGATGAGTTTCTACTCCGTGTCATGTCTTGATGTTTCTACATAAGTTGGGATACCGTTTTTTATCCTAGGAGAGCAACCCGGTTGTATGGGCAACTGGTTTGGTGTATGGGCACCCGGAGCCTTGGGTGGAGGTTTATCCACTCCGGATTATGAATAAGGAATGGGTGCCGTTTTCACCCTTAGGTGATCTTGAGACAACAAGAGTACTGGTCATGGTTATTATGGATAATGTTTTGATTGACAGTACCCTGTCTTAAGTTTAAAGATGTCTGTTTGCTAAAAGAATGTTTTCAATACTCTTTTCAAGGGCTGTTTTGATTAAATCCTGTTATGAAGGATAAAAGGAATCATTATTTTAATTGTGCTAATAATGTGGTAGTAATTAAATAACAAAAGAATCATGTGTGAGTGTGGGGTGGTAAGTGGGCATGGACTAAGGTTGTCAATCATGGACGGGTGGACTTGATTAGTCAGGTAACTATCCATCCATGCCCACTAAAATGTTTAGAAAACTTCTTCACTTGGAAGAGGAGTCCACCAGCAGTTGTGCCCTCACATCTGTTAGGGGGAAAAAGCATTGGTTGAGGATACCGTAGCCCAATTGTGGCTGTTATAGGGCCGAAATAGTTTTTCGGACTTTTAATACGTTGTCCCGTTTTCGATGCGAGACAGGACTAGGTCTGCTTCTAAGGCTATAGACCCAAGCCATTGTCAATGGTAAAGGTCTATTCCTTGGATTTTTCTTGTTTAGAGAATCTGATTTTTATCAGACCTAGAGACCTGTCAAGGATCCCATCCCGATCTTGGTATTGACGGGTTGGGGTTCTCACATTGATTAAGACCCAATCATTTTCTTTGAACCTTAAGGCCCTTTTGTTCTTGTCAGCAAACAACAACTTTTTGGTTCTCATTGGACAGAGAAGTTGAAAAGCGATGGTGCAAAAATAATAAGAAGTTGAAAAAGGTACAATCTTTTTTTAAGGAAATCCAAACGGCAGCGAAAGTACAGGGAGAAGAGAGCATTACACAAGCATGGACAAAATGCTTGAGCTTGCGGAATACGCACAATAGGCAGGGCCAAAAAGATCTACACTAATTTTAGCAAACAGATGCAAAGCCAGGGCCTCTCTCCTACAGCTCTTGATGCAATCACATATGGGTGCATCTTGGAAGCATGTGGCTTTACGCTACACTATTTTTAGCGGATGGAAAGTGAGGGTCTCTATCCAGATGGAATCACCTACACGTGCGTCTTGAAGGCATGTGGCTCTATGCATGATGCTGATCAGAGCTTAAAAATTAAATGGCATGCTTGGAAATCCCTTGGTCAATATGTATGCAAAATATGGTGCATTTCAGAGAGCACAAAAGTGCTTGAGGAGTTTCTTGTCCGGATGTCTTCTCTTGCAGTACGTTGATTGCGAGATACGCAACAGGCTCTAGGCTATTTTGAACAGATGCAAAGCCATGGCCTCTCTCCTGATGAAATCACATATGCGTGCAGCTTCTGAAGCAATCACATACGGGTGCAACTTGGAGGCATGTGGCTTTATGCAAGATGATGATATGGGCATAAAAATATTGTTAGTGAGGGGTTGTTGAAAATGATGCCGTGCTTGGCAATGCCTTGGTTGACATTTTAGGTAAATTTAGTACAATTCAAAGAGCACCAGAACTTCTCAAAAAGCTTCCTACCCGGAGTGTGGACTCTTGGAATGCAGTGATTATAGGATTTGTCCCACAAGGGTAGGGCTGAAAAACTCTAGCCTATTTTCAGCAGATGCGAAGCAATGGCCTCTCTCCAGACGCAATCACCTACGTGTGCATATGAAAGGCATGCACATTGTGTATGCAACATGATGATATGGACACACAAATTCACGATGATATTGTTGGTATGAGGCTACTAAAAAGAGATGGCGTGCTCAACACTACCTTGGTCACTGTGTATGCCAGATGTGGTGCACTTGAGAAAGCACAAATAGTGCTTGAGGAGCTTTTTGTTTGGGACAACGTCTCTTGGAATGCACTCATTTTTCAAAAAACTTTTGTGATTTGCTAGGCCTTGATTGATATGTATGCCTTGGTTGAAGGAATGTGGCTCTATGCATGATGCTGATATGAGCTTAAAAATTCAATGTTGTGCTTGGCAATCCCTTGGTCGATATGTATGCCAAATGTGGTGCTCTTCAGAGAGCACAAAAGTGCTTGAGGAGTTTTTTGTCCTGATGTTGTCTCTTGAAGTGCATTGATTGCAGGATACACAACAAGAGTAGGGCCAAAATAATCTAGGCTATTTCAAACAGATGCAAAGCCAGGGCCGGATGTTGTCTCTCCTGATGCAATCACATATGCCTACAGATCCTGATGCAATCACATATGGGTGTAGCTTGGAGACATGTGGCTTTACGCAAGATGCTGATATGGGCATAGAATTTCACACTGATATTTTTAGTCAAGGGTTGTTGAAAATGATGGCGTGCTTGGCAATGCCTTGGTTGACAGTTTTGGTAGTTTTAGTACAGTTTAAAGAGCACCAGAACTTCTCAAAAAGCTTCCTACCTGGCGTGTGTAATCTTGGAATGCAGTGATTATAGGATTTGTCCCACAAGGGTAGGGATAAAAAACTCTAGTCTTTTTTTAGCAGATGCGAAGCAATGGTCTCTCTCTTAATTGCAGAATTGTCTCCAGATGCAATCACCTACGCATGCATCTCAAAGGCATGCATATTGTGTACGCAAGATGATGATATGGACACACAAATTCATGATGATATTGTTAGTTTGAGGCTACTAAAAAGAGATGTCGTGCTCGGCACCACCTTGGTTGTTATGCATGCCAAATGTTGTACGCTTCAAAAAGCACAAAAAGTGCTTGCAAAGCTTCTTATCTGGAATGTTTTCTCTTGGAGTGCATTGATTGTGGGATGTGTGTAACAAGAATAGGCCAGAAATCTCAAGGCTATTTTTAGTGGATGCAAAGCAAGGGCCTCTCTCTAGATGCAATCACATATGCATGCATCTTGACCTTCTATACCAAGGCACTAGGATTCATGCTGATATTTGTGATAGTGGGTAACTTGAAACGAATGCATACTTGGAAAAATGCTGGTTAGTACGTATGTCAAGTGTTGTCAGTGTGCAACAAGTCTTTGAGAAGCTTACTATATGGGACATCATCTTGTGGAGCGCATTGATTGCAAGATATGCTCAACAGATATGCAATCACCTATGCATGCATCTTAAGGCATGTCGATCTACCCGAGATGTTGATATGGGATTAAATATTTTCTATGATATTGTTAGCCAAGGGCTATTGAAAAAATTGTCATGGTTGGCAATGCCTTGCTCCACACACACACATTTTCTCTCGCAACACCCCCAAGCAAGCAGCAATAAAGGCTAGACAAGCAAAAATGGAGAGCAAGAGATTGAGTCTTTCTTTTGTGAGCTCACTTAAAGATTGTGATAAGAAGAAGTTATGTACCAAGGCAGTAGCATTCATGCTAATATTTGCGATAGTGGATTACTTGAAAAGAATGCATACTTGATGAAAATGTTGGTCAGTATGTATGTCAAGTGCGGTGCACCTATCAAGTCTTTGACAAGGTTAGTGTGCGCGATGTCATCTTGTGGAATGCATTGATCATAGGATATGCCCAGACAAGGCTAGGAAGCTTTGGGTTGTTTTTAGCTGGTGCGTAGCAAGGGTCTATCTCCAAATGCAATCACCTACGTGTGCATCTTAAAGGCATGCACATTGTGGCTCTACACAAGGTGTTAATATAGACACCAAAATCCACGATGATATTGTTAGTCGAAGGCTGTCGAAAAGGGATATTGTGCCAATCTATTTTCAGGAGAGGGCCTCTCTCTAGATGCAATCACCCATGTATAAATTCATGTGGCTCTACGCAAGATGCTGATGCAAATCAAGGGCCTCTGTAAATATGCAATTACCTACGCATGCATCTTGAAGGAATGTGACTCTACGCAATATGTTGATATGGGCTTAAAAATTTACTGTGATAGTATTAGTGAGGGGCCATTGCAAAAGATTGTTGTGCTTGGCAATGCCTTGGTCAATATGTATGCCAAATGTGGTGCGCTTTGTAAAGCACAAAAAGTTCTTGAGGACCTTCTATCCAGAATGTCGTCTCTCGGAGTCCATTGATTGTGGGATATGCACAACAAACGTAGGGCCAGAGAGCTCCAGGCTGATTTCAGTGGTGGATGCAAAGCGAGGACTTCTCTCCAAGTGCAATCATATATGCGTGCATCTCAAAGGCATGTGGCTCTATGCAAGATACTGATATGGGCATAAAAATTCTTGTTGATATTGTTACTCAGGGGCTGTTGAAAAAGGCTATCATGCTTGACATGCCTTGGTTGACATGTTTGCTAAATGTGGTGCCCTTAAGAGAGCACAAAAAGTGCTCGAGGAGCTTTTTGCTTGGAGTGTGGACTCTTCGAATGCACTGATTGAATGATTTTCCACACAGGGGTAGGGTCAAAAAGCTCCCCTCTCTCCAAATGCAATCACTTACATATGCATCTTGAAAGCATGTGGCTCTACGCAAGATGCTAATGTGGGCACAAAAATTCACAATTGTATTGTTAGCTAGAGGCTACTAAAAAAAGATGTCGTACTTCACACTTCCTTGATCGATATGTATGCCAAGCATTGATTGTAGAATACGCCAGGGCTAGAAATCTCTAGGCTGTTTTCAGCGGATGCAAAGTGAGGGGCTTTTGTCCATATGAAATCACCTACGCGTGCATCTTGAAGGCATGTGGCTCTATGCAGGATGCCAATATGGGCTTCAAAATTCACTCTATATCATTAGTCTCGGGTTGTTGCAAAAAAATGTCATTCTTCACAAATGAATTGGTTGATATGTGCACCAAATCTGGTGTACTTTAGGGAGCACACAAAGTGCTCGAGGACATTCCTATCTGGAATGTCGTCTCATGGAGTGCAATGATTATGGGATATGCGCAACGAAAGCATGTTGAAGACATGTGGCTCTACGCAAGATGATGATATGTGCATAAAAATTCACATTGATACTGTTAGTTAGGGAATGTTGAAAAAAGTATTGTTCTTGGCATTTCCTTGGTTGATATGCATGCCAAATTTGGTGCACTTCAAAAAGCACAGAAAGTGCTTGAGGCGCAATCTGTTTGGAACATCCTCTCTTGGATTGTATGGATTGCGGGATATGCACAACAGGACCAAGTCAAAAATCTTTACGTTGTTTTCAGTTGATGCAAATCGAGGGCCTCTCTCCTGATGCAATCACGCACGTGTGCATCTTGAAAGCATGTGGCTCTATGCAATGTTGATATGGGCATAAAAATTCATGCTGATATTGTTAGTCAGGAGTCGTTGAAAAAGATGTGCTTGGCAATTCCTTGATTGACATGCTTGCTAAATGTGGTGCAGTTTAGAGAGCACCTCTCGAAAAACTTCCCGTCCAAAGCTAGAATGCACTGATTGCAAGATATGGCCCATATGGATAGTTTTTGTCTGATGCAAAACGATGGCCTCTATCCTGATTGTTGCAGGATTTGTTCCACAAGGGCGATGCTAGATATTGTTCTTGGGGCTCTTGGAGAAATATGTCGTGCTTGGCCGTGTTTTGATTGATATGTATGCCAGATGGGGTGCCCCAAAGACTATGAGTTTGTGTATGTGTATGTGTGTGGGATTATGGACGGACAATCCGGTAGATTGAACCTACCCTAAGACCACGGACATGAAAAGTAATGCAGGTAATGGTAGGCATGATAGAAAAACTGAATGTGACAGTCGACATGTTGGAAAAAGTTGTAAAAGGGATGAAGATGTTACAACACATACTAGTGGGAAGGTGATGCAACAATGCAAGGGAGGTCTAGCAACCGATCCATCCAACATTGTGCTTCAATGCAGACGGCCAATAGCAAAGGTAAACTTATATTTTGTGTTTTGATTTCCTCTATGTGATCTCAAGGTTCTTAATTTACATGCTGTATACAATAAAGCAATGAATTTATATTATTTTTATTGAAAAGATTTTAGATGAAGGTGTCAAAGACTTGTTATGCCCAACAAAGGGACATACGGGCAATACACCAACACATGGCAATGTGGACAGTGATACATGTCTTTATAAAATAATTATAATATTTCTACAATAAAAAGTCCCTCCAACTCCAGAGGAGAAGCATAAGTCCCCCTTCAACAGTGGAGGGGATAAAAGCGGCGAGGGAAGGGGCACGTTCCCTACGGTATCTTTATAAATGTGGAGAACGGTGCCAACTCCACACCAACTCCACACCAACTCCACACCATACATACGTATTTTTTTTCTTCTTTTTATAGGCACAAGCATCACAAATGCATAAAATGCATCTCGTTCATTTTTATTATAGTATGGAAATGTTAACATTCATAATCTTTTCATGCAAAATCTCATTTGTGATGCGAGGTCATAGAGTTTTTGGCAAAAGCTTGGAGGAGAGATGCTATGGATCCATCATCACAAGCTATGCCATGCAGTAAAATCCACACCACTATCACTTTTTTACTTCTTACTATTTACCATATACATAGTGAAGCAATCAAGGCAAACTAGTTGCCTTTGTTGAGAGATGGATATAGCCTCCTTAATCGTTTGAAAAAATTCTTGTAGGTCACGGCTATACTCATCAACAGTGAATGATTTTCCATGTACTTTAAGTAGCAAGGGACTTTTAGGTCTTCCCTTAATGATCTCAAAAGGTGCCTTTCCCGTAGAAGTATGTACAATATTATTGTAGGCATACTCTACAAGTGGTAAGTATTTTTCCCATTGTGAGTGTTGATCTACTTCAGTAACATAAGTCTTGAGTAGATCGAGTATCGTAAGATTGGCTATCTCACTTTGGCCATCCGTTCGTGGATGATAGGCCAAAGAGAAATTAAATCTTGTTCCTAGATTTTCAAAGAGACCTTTCCAAAAATTACTGGTCATTCTAGGATCTCTATCTGGCACGATGGATATTGGTAATCCATGGTGTTTGAAAATCTGAGATATGAAGAGAGTTGCCATTTGGTGGGCCTTAATAGTCTTTTTAACAGGAATAATGCTTGCTTGCTAAACCTATTGACTATTGTCCATATTCCCGTATTCCTATGGATAGACTTGGGCAATCCAAAGATGAAATCCATGGAAATATTCTCCCATGGTGAATTTGGGATAGGCAATGGCTAGAATAATCCATGTTGCTTCCCTCTATCATATTTGGTCTTTTGGAATATTACACATTTTGAAACATACTCTTGTATGTCCACTTTCATAGTAGGCCAATAGAAATACATCTCTACTACTCGAAGAGTAGGTTGAATACCTCTATGCCCTACATAGGGAGGAGCATGGGATTCATACATAACTTTCTCACGAAGGAAATGGGTACCACATAGCCTGTTGCCGTGGAGAAGATAACCATCCTACAACATGAATGGCTCCTCTTTCTTCCCCAAAGCAAGGGCTGACATTATGTCTCTAAAGTCAGGGTCAGTAGCATACTCATATATCATAGAAGATAGATCATTGTTGTGAGTAGCTATAGACGCCACATTAACTTTTGGTCATCGTTTGTGAAAGTGCATCGGCCACTTGATTGTGCTTACTAGCAATGTGAGAAATATGGAAATTAAATTGCAAAAGAAAATTTTCCCACCTCATTTGTTTGTCGAAAATCTTGGTTTGCATCATAAAATACTTGAGACTTTGGTGATCAATTCGTAGGATGAATGGAGTCCCCAATAGGTAGTGCTTCCATGTGTCTATGGCATGTAGAACAACTAAAAGCTCTTTCTGCCCAAGACTCGTTCATCACTATTGAGCCTTTGCCTCTCATATGCTATGGAATGCCCTTCTTGAAGCAAAACTTCTCCAAGGCAATCACCACAAGCATCACATTGGACCTCAAATGGATTTGAGAGATACGGAAGCATGAGGATTGGTTGGAAGAGGTAAGCTTCTCCTTGAGCTTATCAAAAGAATTTTGCTCCTTAGAAGTCCATACATACTTAACATTCTTCTTAGTTAAGTCATGTAGTGGTCCTGCTATTTGAGAGAATTTTGTTGTGAAGCGTCTATAGTATGCGCACATACCAATAAATCTTCTTAGCTCATGTAGATTCCTTGGATTAGTCCATGCTTTTATTACCTCTAACTTTGATGGATCCATATAGATACCATCTTGAGAGATAATATGACCTAGGTATTGAATCTCTTGAAGGAAAAATTCTCTTTTTTTTGGTTGAGAAAAAGCTTGTTCTCCCTTAAAGCTTGAAAAATCACTTGGAGATGTTGCTTATGTTCCTCCAAATACTTGGAGTAGATGATGATATCATCAAAGAACACTCTAGTGAATTTGCGGTAAGGTCCAAAAATTTTCTCCATTAGATGATTGAATGTAGCTGGTGCACTAGTCAAGCCAAAAGGCATGACTGGATATTCATAAAGACCAAACATTGTGCAAAACACAGTCTTTAGGATATCTTTATCCACTATCCCTATTTCATGATAGCCACTTTTAAGGTCAATCCTACTGAAGTAGGTAGAGCCTTGTAGCTTATCAAACAAATCTTCTATCCGAGGCACAAGAAATCTGTTTTTGATAGTGATATGGTTTAGTGCTCAATAGTCTACACACATACGGTATGTACCATCTTTCTTCTGCACTAAAAGGACTAGAGAACAAAAGGGAGAGGAAATAGGCCTCACCATCCCTTTGTCTAACAATTCCTCTACTTGCCTCATGATCTCCTCTTGTTGAGCTTGTGAGACTCAATAAGAAGGCTTGTTAGGAGGTGAGCTTCCTAGAAGGAGCTCAATGTGATGGTCATCATCCCCTTGTTTCGGAGGTAAGTCCATAGGCATATCATCGATGAACACATCTTAAAAACCTTTTAGAAAAGTAGAAAAGTCTAACTCTTCTTAATTCCTACCATTTACATTTGATGAAACATTAGGCTCTTTTAGAGACTCTTTGTGACAAGAATCATGTACGCAGAAACTGAGCTCTTCATTGACTTATCAAGAGTGGGAGGATTTACAAGTGGAATAGTGCAACCATGCTCGTTAGCATCTATATACATGTTCTTTCCCCTGTAGGTGAAGTAAATTCTCCTTTTAGGGAACTTCATATTGGCAGCCATGCAATCAAACCATGGTGTCCCTAGGATAGCATCCTCATGTTGGAGAGGAGAGATGAAAAAGTCTTCTTTGTCGACATAGCTTTGGACATGAAGCCTCAACTTCCCAATCAAGGGAGTAATGGAGGCTAGCTGTCCCTTGAAATCTGTGTCAGCCATTACCATATCTCCCATCTCAAAAGCTTGAATGCCCAACTTGGTGGCTAACTCCGTTGATATGAAGTTGTGAGTAGAGCCAGGGTCAAAAAAGATGAAGGCATCATGCTCTCTTACCTTTCCCCAAGCATAGGAAAGTGATGATCCTTTGCAATGAGCATCCTCTTTTGGAGCTTCGATGGTGGAAGCCCTAGGAGTCTCACGGTGAGCATTCTTTTTGGGGCAAGAACGATAGCCATGTCCTTGCTCCCCACACTTGCAACACTTATGGTCCTTGCGAAAAGCTTCAAGCTCTTCAAGAGAGAGTTTGTTTTTACCTATGTAAAATCCCTTCTCCTTGGACCGATTGTTGTTGTTGTTGTTGGAAGTGCCTTGGAAAGAGTTTTGAGCATTGGTTTTCCCCTTTGCATCATTTTTGTCTTTGTTTTCCATGGGCTTGACATTTCATCTAGCCCCTTGATGGAAATTGATGCGTGAAGCAACCATGGTGTGATAGATTACTTTGCTAATAGAACCAGGCCGTTGAGATTTGATGTATTCCGCCATCTCTTCAGGTAATCCCGCACAGAATTCTTGCCTTTGCTAGGCAAAGTCTATACTTTGAAAGATAGTAGCCTTGAGATGTAAATCCCAAAACTTGTCTAAAATACTTGTGGATAGACTCATGAGAGAGAAGTTTCAAGCTACTCCATTTGGTAAGCACTTTGTCCTTTGCATCTCTTGCAAGGAATTGCTTCATGATGGAAACTCATAGAGTTTTCCATGTCTTTGGGGCTTCGCCGTTTCCACAAAGGCTAGCCCACCACTAACGAGATGATTTTGGGAAGTGCATAGCTACATGGTGTAGCATGGAGGACTCCATGAAGCCCTCGTCTCCAAAAACCGCATCAAATTGCTGGATGAAGGCCAACACTTTGTTGGTAGCACCAAAGGTGCCATCATAGGTGATAAAAGAGATAATCTTTCCTCCCTCCATGAACTTCTTTAGCTTTTGGGACCTTTGCCATGCAGGGTATGATTTGCAATGTCATCCCCTCTTGTATTCTCTAGGAGACTAGCAATAGGTTTCATCGAAAGAGGAGGAAGGTGAAGAAGAAGGAGAAGAGGGTGACCTCTTCCTAGCCCTTTTCTTCCTTTGTTTCCTCTCTTCTCTTTTGGAATGATGAGGAGAGGGACTATGTGTTGATCTTTTTCTCTTGGACGAGTGGGCGATCATCTAGACGGCCGCCTTCGTGGAGCCACATCTTTGGAGGAACTTAAAGTTTCATTGCTTTCTTGTTATTTGGATTCCTCCTCTTGTATGGGAGAGAGTCTTCTTTTGGGGTCCTCTTCAAGAGGCCTCCCAAGCTCTCTCTCTCCTCTTGGAGAGGAAGGGAAATCCCATAAGCACAAAGTTGTTGAGTAACTTTGGCTTGCAAAGCAGGGTTGCCCATAGCTTGCTGCAACCTAGGAACGAGATAATTGACAAACATGAGGGCATCATCATTAGCACCTTCATGTGCAAAATCAAAGCTATCAATGTTCATTCTACTCTCTTGATTATAGCCATGTTAACAAAATCTGTCTATGTACTTAGTGTATGCTTTGGCAATTCAAATCTTTAGCTGCCACTCCTCTTAGCCTTTGAAAATTGGCTCTTAAGTATCTACAACCATGGCTCAAAGTGGTTAATTATAGAGAGTAGTGGAGTAGGTCTAGCATAGCAGAGTTGCCGAGGGCTAGCTCCTTTCAGACTTCTTATGGATCAATAATGGTAAAGCCGTAGGAAAGTCTAAAAAGACTCCATTATTAAGTCCAAAGCTCCCGAGGTGTGCACCATATCCCATATGGTGGGCTCAAAAAACCCGATAATAGATCCCAGTTCCACTTAACCTAATATACTTAACAACATCAACCATTTATAAGCTACTTAAGGACCTCTCTTCTTAAGCAAGAAAAGAGAAACAAAATGCTCTAATACCAATGTAATGGAATTGGCCTATTAACTTGAGAGCAGGTATTTCATTAACGTAATCAGGATCATGTGATTACGTCAATAACTCCAGTATTTACACAAGAAAATCACGTGATCACGTTAATTGTTAACGTGACTTTGATTATGACCTGCAAAAACCCAAAGAGCCGGTTAAGCCTCTAGGTTTTTTTTTTCCCTGCGAGAACTGCCAGGCTTTTTGCAGTTCTTGGCAGGGCCGCCGAGTATTTGCAAAAGCCCGACGGGCCCGCCGGGGAAATGAAAAATCCCGGCGGGAGTAATTATATATAGTAAACAGTGTGCTAATCGTGGTCCTTTAGCTAGGAAAATCCTTGGGGAGTGTATCCGAGTGCCAAATATAGTCAACTCCTTGTGAATTGACCTAAGGTTACAAAGTCACAGGTCCTTTTTTTGGGCCGAACGTGATTCTTAATTTGGTAACCACTTCTAAAAAATTTTAGTTCGTTTACCGACATAAAGGTACAAAACCAAAACAATTTAAAAATTGGAGAGTCATGCTCATTGCAAAGAAGCCGTTGGTCCAAATGAGGGTTGTAATTGGTTTTAGAAGATAAGCATATGTAAATGACGAGTCCATAGTCACGGGTTAGATGTCCTGTACTAGTGTACTGGGCATATAAAGATCCTTAAAGTCTTGCATTTTTCAGCGTCATAGATTTGAGTTGATTTACAATGTCACTCCACAATATAGGAGCTGTAATCCATTATTGGGTTAAAATAGCTTTTATATTCAGAATTGGTTGCATGGGGGGCTACAATCCTTTATTGGGTACAAGTAGTCTTCAATTGAGTGATTATGTTGAAGATTTATTTGCGTTAGTTCATGCATTGGTTTATACAGAGATTACATTATGTATTACAATAGATTATTAGTGCATGAAACGATCAATCATATATTTTATTGCTTTCGTTTGTTTTTTGTAGCAATTGAAATCAGATGTGTCTTATTGTTTGCAAATGAAAGTGGATATATAAATAATCATTATAATAATAATTGCATTGAAAAATTCATAGCATTAATGTAGTTATTATGCAGTGCATAGACTGTATTGCAATGTGTATGTTTGCTCACAATATAGGTGATCAATATGTGGATTGACTAGCGTGCATTAAAAATCTCATTATGTGCATCATGGTTACTTTCATATTGAATGGTTTTTTAATTTTAATATATATTGAAAATAAGAAAAATGTTTCAAAAATTGAACATCTGGTTCTTTTGTCTTTAATTTCAATATAAAAGCAATGAAAAATGTGGGCACAAGTGGTACGAAGAAGCCAAAAAATAAAAAAGCTCCTGGCAAAGAGTGGGATTATGCTCACAACATATGCAGCCGATACATGGAGTGAAAATGTAAATTTTGTCACACAACAAAATCAAGCGGTGCACCATGTATTAGGGATCATTTTCTGGGTAGCGTTAAAAAGAGTTGTAAGAAATGTGAACATCCTCAGGCACCTACAGCTGCAAAGCATTTGAGAGAAGAGCTCGCCAAAAAGGGTGGCAAGAGACAACAGATATATAGCTCTGTGTCTTCAAGTCAAGAGTTCTCAGAGCCAAATATTAACTCCATAGATCCTATAGTGACGCCAACTAACCTTCGAGAACAACCTGCCCAAGGAGAGAAAATTCCAAGCAGTGTTCCTTTTCAGCATCACAATGAAGGAGGACTTGGTCAAATGCGTCAAGAATCATTACATCAAAGATTTCGAGTGCAGCCTCTAGAAGAAGCACAAACTGCACTTGCCAAAGCAATATTCTTTACTAGAAGTGCTTTGGTCATGGTAGACAACAATCATTGGAAGGCTGCTTGGAAGAAAATTGTGAGTTTCGCCCAAGATTTTCAGCTCGTTCTTATCACACGATACAAATTTTTTTCTTGGACAAATGCTACATCAAAGTCAAAGAGAGTGTTGGCAAAATAATACTTGGGAATATTTCGCTTTTAGGATGTACCATTGTGAGTGATGGCTGGTCAAATGTTCAAAGAAAACCGCTCATCAATGTAATGCTAGTTTGTCCAAGGGGAGAAACGTTTATAAAGGTGATTGATAGTTCTGGTGCAATTAAAAGTGGCAAATATATTTCTGAGGTCTTGATTAATGTAATTAAAGAAATTGGTGTTGAACATGTCGTTCAAGTAGTCATGGGGACAATGCAAAGAATTGTAAAAACGCCAATAAATTAATAAAGAAGTGCTTTCTACACATTTTGCCCAATGGTTGTAATATGCACAACTTAAACTTGGTGCTGAAGGATTGGTACACTAGCGAAGAAACCACATGGTTCCCCAAAATAATTGATACAACGCGTCAGGTTGTGAAATTTATCTTGAAACAACAAAGAGTGCTCAATTTGTATAGGATGCGCATGTCAGTGATGTTGAAACTTCCTATTGAAACTCGGTTTTGCACGCACTTTTATACCTTGGAATCACTTTTCCACAATAAATGCGTTGTGATTGACACACTCAATTGCACGGCCTTTGATGAATGGCAGCTTGAGCAGAAAGAAAAAAGTGAAAGATAAAATTACATGTCTAAGTGGCAATGTAAACAAGGCTGCTCGGTGAAGGAGTGTAATGGATGCATATAATGTAATGATGCCCGTTATGTTCACGATCCGCAACCTTGATCAAAGGGCACCAAACTTGGGCAAAGTGTGGATGACATGGTGGTTAGTCCTATAGAGTCTTGAACATCCCGAAGAGCTAAAAGAGTCTGTAGTAGAGAAGGAGTGGCAACTATCATTCTCTGGCAGAAAAACAAAAAAAATTGGCCAAGTATTTTCATGCAAGGTGGAAGAGTGATCATAGTCCACTCCATAGTGTTGCTTACATGCTCGATCCGGAGTATTTGAATTTGGATCTAATGTCCAATACAGAGGTAGTAAGCGATTTCTATCACGTGGTCAACAGGTTCTACTCCAATGTTGAGGACCAAATTGATTGCATCAAAGAGATTTCTATCATGTGGTCAATAGGTTCTACTCCAATGTTGAGGACCAAATTGATTGCATCAAAGAATCGAGTGCATTTAGATTAAAAGAAGGTCCTTTTGCGAATGATTTTGTACAAGTAATGGCAAAAGAGAACCTGCGTGGAAGTGGTGGATGATGAATGATGGAGAGCATTACTCTACCTTATGTCCCCTTGCAATGAAATTATTGGCACAATCTGCAGAAAACTCAAGTTCAGAGAGAAACTAGAGTATGTACAAGTATGTTCACAGCACTATTCGCAACAGACTATGAGCAAATAGAGCAAAAAAATTAGTGTATATGTTTTGCAACAAAAAGATATTGAATCACATCAAAAGTGTTGGCTATGAGAAGGAAATGCCAACTTGGATGTATGATTGTCAAAACAAAGACGAAGAAGAGTTCAATGTTGGTGTATCTCAATGCACTATATACGAACTAGAAGAGAATTTGATAATAGATGTGGAGGTTGAAATACAAGGAGAACCACAACACTGAGACTTAGAACTAGATAACAACTTTACATATTCAATATAGCTTGAGAGTAGAATGAAGATCGTGTCAAAAGCCATTGTAAAAGGCCTTGTATTCAAATGTGTTTTGATCATATACAATACTTCATATTCACGATTATACATAGTTTGTCAATCTCAATTGTGTCACTCTGAAGAAACATCTTGTTCACCAAACAAATTTCTAATTGTGCTAGGGGTATCTTGGAGGACTTGCTTGTATTTATACTCATTTACCATGCCAAATATAATATATACTCCTTGTGGAATATCTTGTGAACATATTGCGCATTGGCTACTATTTTGCATTAAATGAATAGGACAAACGAAGTGATAATAATGATCACATGTCAATGTATAATATGCACTCCATCCATCAAAATTCTTGTAGCAAACTCGACATTGGGAAGATGAGGATGCACGAGGGGACCAAATCTAGATACAGGACAAGGTGGCTGATGTGTGTCCCTTGTACAGGTGTTGGATTCACTTGCTATGTCAGATTTTGAATGTCCTCTCTTAAGCAGTGAATGCTTTTCTCCATCCAGACCTTTGAGGGTTGGGGTGTCTGGGTGGCTATAGAAAGCCGTGTTATTTTTGCATCTTTCTCTGCCAGCTGTGTTGTGTAAATATCATTCTCTCTCTTTAACTGTAGGTCCATCTTCCACTATCAATGCCAACTCATCTCGGGTGAAAGTGACACAACTCTCTCTTAGATCATGAGTGGCAACAGTTGTCTCCTTTGATGAAAAGTCTAGGCACAAAGTGAACATATAGCTTTTTCACAAAATATAACTCACAATCTGCATTGTGCATGGGATGGCCATAAACTTCCAAGTAAATCCTCTCATCATTTATTTTAATCGCATCATGGTTGCACTTCGAAATATTCCACCTTCCTTTCTTGATCTTTGCGTCCTCGCATGGCTATACTGTTTTGATCATGTCCTTGTCACTTCTTTGTTGATCTCTTTCCATTGCATGCGGTTTGGATTTTCCCATTTTGAGAGTCGTAGAGCAGTGTGCATCACTTGCTGTGCCGACATACTGTGTGCTAGAGACTTCATGCGCTGAAATGCATTAACAACCACTTGTTGTTGATCATCGGGCCTTATTGGGTGCCAATATCTTGTTCTTCATCGGCCATTTTCTCTTAGAGCTGCAATCGATAGATATACAAATATTCAATATCATTGGCAAATAAATATTCCCATGATTCAACAGTCTCACAGATACACAAGATAGCAACTTCTTGTCCACTACATAAGACGTCAGAATCCACTAAATCAACATGATAAATTTGAAATGACTAAAGATAATTGACTCAAGGAGGTGAACCACTTCAAACCAGATAATACACTTCAATAAAAAATAGAATACCCTGGACAAGACATATGTATATCATAAAAATGTTTAGATCAAATAAAATGATGGTGCACGTTCAACAAGGGGACGTTGGACAGGGTCAGGGTCTGTCTTCAAATGTTCTTTGAAAAATATCAACACATCAGATGCATTTCTTCTTTGATCCCGCTCTTTTAACTTCATTCAAGAATCTACTTTAATCCGAATAGCCCTCATAACTTCTTCGTCCGGGTGGTGAAAAAATTCTTCTGGAAAATAAACTTTTATGGCTGCACTCCAAAAATTTGTCACCATGTCGAATAGATAGCCCAATGCATAAATGTCACTCACTTTTGTGTATGCATCTGTGCATCGTGGATCGTATAGTTCTGGAGCAATCCATGGTTGCTTAGCCATGTTTGCATCCCCTGCTCTCTCTACCTCCAAAATTGTAGAGTTTGAGTATGCGCTTGGATTCAGATAATTAATTTTTGTGCACTTAGTTGGCGTTTTGAGCATCATCCCCCAATCAATGATGCCGATGCGGGGTTTGTTCGTGCGAGTAAATTCCAACATTATGTTGAACGAGTGCAGGTCACTATGCACTATCCCGGCCAAGTGGGCATCTGCAACGCCATTGATTAAAGCGTGACAAATGGCTGGCATCTGCTCGATCACTGCTTTGATCCGCGCCGTGTCTATCTCTTGTTCTAGAAGATTTGTTGCAGGAAATGACCTCCAGCCGTGTTGTAGCCTGTGCATGTGTTGTCTGAACAATTTGTGAGTGAATGGTAAGCAACACATCATGTTGCCCATGGTACCCCCATTGTAGTATGGGAATATTGTTATCCAAGGACCTTCGTTAGTAAAGCCAATGCACCTATGTTCTCCCATATAGCGCTAGTGAGGTCTTTGATCAAGACAACGCTTTTGTTAAGTATGGAGCCTGATTTACCCCTTATAATTTTATGTGGTAAAAACGCACATTTGTAAGGCCCCCATTATGAGGAGAAGGCATCATGCCTGAAGGAAAATCACTCACCAACAATAAAAAACACTCGTTGAAAACCAAAATTTTCACGGCCAATCCGGAATATTCCTTTTCGCTGAAATATTATGGTCGGACGGCGGCGGCCGGAAAGTGATCGAAAAATGACCGGTCGGTTGGCCGGTTGGCCGGAGGCCAGTGGTAGAAAGTCAATGGCCGGTGACTGGTGACCAAATTCAAAAGTGGTCTTCTCAAGGGCGGCCACACATGGGCGGATTGGAGGGTCCGATTTGGACTTATCTACACAAGGGCGGCTACACATGGCTGCCTCTCATGAGAGAGGGCAACCCTTTTGGCCTATAAAAGGAGGCCATTTCTACACACATTTCATAGTGTGAAGTTGATGCAACAAGGTGAGTGTGAGGTGGTGAGAGTTAAGCAAGGCGGGAGCTCCAAAAGGGTATAATCCCTTTGTAACCTACTTCTTGTTTGAAGTACTAAAGCCATTGAGTGGCTGCTTTCCTGTGGACGTAGCCCACATTGGGTGAACCGTGTATATCATGTGTACTCTCTCTCTCTCTCTCTCTCTCTCTCTCTCTCTCTCTCGCTACTCTATGATCTCTTGTGTGTGAAATCTATCTCTCTCCATTAAGTAATCTACTCAAATATTTATTTAGCTACGTCATATTTCCTAAAAACTGGTATCAAAGCAAGGTTTTCTCGTAGCTAGATTATCTCAAGGAAAGGATGCCTTGAATTGAGTGGGATTTATGGCGAAGGAAGGGAAGCTCAAGATTGAGAAGCTCAACGGAAAAAACTACCAACATTGGAAGATGCAGATTGAAGACTATCTCTACCAGAAGGACCTCTATTTGCCACTAGGCGGTCTTGCAAAGAAGCCTGCAACAATGGCAGATGAAGCATAGATTGTCCTTGATTGAAAGGCACTAGGAACAATCTGGTTAAGCTTGGCGTTGACGGCGGACTTCAATATTTTGGAGATGAAGACCACGGAGGACTTGATGAAGTCACTTGATGACTTCTACGAGAAACCATCGGCATCCAATAAGGTATTTCTCATGAAGCGCTTGTTCAATCTAAAGATGGCAGAGAATGGTTCAGTTGTTGCAGAACACTTAAATGACTTTAACACAAACTTAAGTCAACTTCGATCGGTGAAAATCAATTTCGATGATGAAGTGCGAGCTCTCCTTATACTATCATCTCTACTGGATAGTTGGGACAACCTTGTGATGGTTGTAAGTAATTCTATTTCTAGTATAAATACTCTTAAGTTTGATGATGTTGTGGGTGTTCTCCTAAGCGAGGAAATACGAAGGATAAGCACAGGAGAATCATCAAGTGATGCACTATCAGTGGAAACAAGAGGAAGGCCTAAGGAGAGGTTCAAAAACTAAAAGGGTCATGATCGCTCAAGACAGAGCAAGTCACGCACAAAATCAGTTCTTGACTGTTGGAACTGCGGCAAGAAGGGCCACGTCAAGAATAATTGTTGGTCCAAGAAGAAGAAGGAGACTGAGTCTCAAGAAAACAAGCCAACATTAGAGGCCAATGTGGCAGGTAGAGTAGAGCAAGATTCTCTAATTCTCTCATTAGACAATGTGTCTAATTCCTGGATAGTAGATTCCAGGGCTTCATTCCATGCGACACCACACAAGCAACATTTCCAAGATTACACCAAAGGTAATTTTGGGTATGTATACTTGGGAGATGATGAAGCTTATGAGATTGCCGGAAAAGGTACAATTTCTGTCAAACTACTGACGGAAATGAATGGAAGCGTAAAGATGTTAGGCATGTTCCTTCTCTTTGGAAAAAAATGATCTCTACAGGACAATTGGATGATGAAGGTCACAACATTGCATTCGGAAACAAATGGTGGAAGATCTCAAAGGGATCTTTTGGTGTTTGTCAAGGGAAAAAAGGTCGGTACACTTTTCTTGTGTACTATCGGCAAGCAACCGTCCGCTTGTGCAGCAACTACAGAAGTTGACAGTGCGGTGTGGCACTACGGGCTTGGGCATATGAGTGCCAAAGGAATGCAAATCCTTTAAACGAAGAAGATTCTACCATGTTTGAAAGAAGTGGACTTAGAGTTCTGTGAAGATTGTGTTTATGGTAAACAAAAGAGGGTAAAATTTTAAAAATCAGGAAATGAAAGAAAAAATAAAAAACTTGAGTTGGTTCATCTGATATTTGGGGTCCTGTAAGTACACCATCACTTGGTGGCTCATTTTACTATGTAACATTCATAGACAATGTGACTAGAAAAACATGGGTTTATGTCATGAAGAATAAGTCCGATGTATTTTCCATATTTCAAAGGTGGAAAGCCTTTGTGGAGAATGAAATAGGTACCAAGGTTAAATGCCTCAGATCCGACAATGGAGGCGAATATTGCAACCAAGCTTTTGTGCTAGCAATGGAATTCGGAGGCAAAGGACGACCCCAAGGACACCTCAACAAAATGGGATTTTGGAAAGGATGAATAGGACAATCATGGAGCGAGCACAAAGCATGCGGCTACATGCAGGCCTACCGCTTGAGCTTTGGGCGGAAGCTGTAAGTACGTCTATGTACTTAATCAACCGGTCACCCTCAATAGCATTGGATGGGGGAGTTCCAGAAGAGGCATGGACAGGTAAACCGGTGAATTATGCATTTCTCAAGTGTTTGGGTGTGAGGCTTTCATGCACATAGATAGAAGCCTAAGATCAAAGCTAGATGCAAAGTCCAAAAAGTGTTTCTTCATTGGCTATGGAAAAGGTGACTTTGGGTATCGCCTATGGAATCCTGAAATAGTAAAATCTTAAGGAGTAGGGATGTATTTTTTAACGAACAAAATATGTACAAAGATTACTTGGAAAGAAAACAAACAAAAGAAACAGGTGATACTCATGGAGCTTGAGGATGGTGAAGACTCAAGGACTGCAAACTGTGACAATGTGCAACAACGTCAACCAAATGAGGAGCCTAAACCTATTCCCTGAAGATCTACAAGAGCAAGTAGACCTCCAGAAAGGTTTGTTCCTTCCTTCAACCATCTCTTGATCTCAGATTCTGGAGAGCCGGAATCATACGAAGAAGATATGCAACACAAATCCAAAGAAGAATGGACGAAGAGCATGCAAGTGGAGATGGACTCACTACATCGCAACCAAGCATGGGAGTTGGTTGAGTTTCCTAAAGGTAAGCGGGCACTTCAAAACAAATGGGTGTACAAGCTGAAGGAAGAAGAAGGTGGGAAGAAAAGGTACAAGTCTAGGCTTGTGGTAAAAGGGTTTTTTCAAAAGAAAGGTATTGACTTCAATGAAATATTTTCTCCTGTTGTAAAAATGAACTCAAGTAGGCTTGTCTTAAGCCTTGTGGCTACTCATGATCTAAATCTTGAGCAAATGGATGTAAATACGGCATTCCCTCACGGTGACTTAGAGGAGGAAATTTACATGCTTCAACCAAAGGGGTATGAAGTAAAAGGTAAGGAGGAAATGGTTTGCAGATTAAAGAAAAGCTTGTATGGATTAAAGCAAGCATCAAAACAATGGTACTTGAAGTTCAATCAATGGATGTTAGATCATGGATTCAGAAGATGAAACTTAGATCATTGCGTCTACACGAAGATTTTGGGAGATGGGAAGTTCATCATCCTAATGTTGTATGTTGATGACATGCTGATTGCAAGTGCTAACATGCAGGACATCAAAGACCTAAAAGAAGAGCTGTCTAAATCTTTTTCAATGAAAGATTTAGGTGTTGCAAAGAGGATACTTGGTATGAAAATATCAAGGGATAGGACGAAGAAGACAATAAAGCTATCTCAAGAGGATTACATCAAGAAGGTACTAGAAAGGTTTGCAATGCAAAATGCAAAACCAGTTTCTACACCTTTGGCTGGTCACTTTAAACTAATGAAGGATATGTGTCCAAAGACACAAGAGGAGATAGCCTATATGTCTAAAGTTCCATATGCTGCAGCGGTAGGTTCTCTAATGTATGCTATGTATAGACAACCCCAGATATTGCACATGCAGTGGGAGTTGTGAGTAGGTTCATGGACAACCCGGGTAAAGAACACTGGCAAGCTGTGAAGTGGATACTTAGGTATCTAAAAGGGACAACAACAAATGCTTTGTATTTTGGAGAAACTGATATTTTTCTAGAAGGGTATACAGATGCAGATATGGCAGGTGAAAAAGATACTCCAAGGAGCACTACTAACTACGTCTTCACGGTTGGAGGCACAACAGTAAGTTGGGCTTCAAAGCTGTAGAAAGTGGTCTCACTTTCTACCACGGAAGCAGAGTATGTAGAAATGACGGAGGCAAGCAAAGAAATTATGTGGCTTCACAGATTCTTAGAAGAGCTTGGATTCAAACAAGACAATTGTGTCTTGTAAAGTGATAGTCAAAGCGCTATCCATCTTGCGAAGAACTCAGCCTTTCATTCAAGGACAAAGCACATTGAGATGAGATCACTTCCTACGTACTCTTTTGGAAGAGGGACAAATAAAGCTAGGAAAGGTGCATACAAGTGAAAATCCTACAGACATGTTTACAAAGGTGCTCAAGAAGGAAAAGTTGAGCTTTTGCTCATCTTCAATCGACATTCAAGGATAAGAAGCCATGATGGAAACCAGTCACATGTTTGGTTTGGAAATCAGTCTCCAAGTGGGAGATTGTTAAGTATGGAGCCTGATTTACCCCTTATAATTTTTTGTCGTAAAAACGCGCATTTGTAACGTCCCCATTATGAGGAGAAGCCATCGTGCATGAAGGAAAATCACTCGTCGAAAATAAAATCACTCGCCGGAAACCAAAATTTTCACGGACAATCCGAAATATTCCTTTTTGCCGGAATATTATGGCCGGTCGACGGCCCGAAAGTGGTCGAAAAACGACCGGTCGGTCAACCGCTGGCCGATAGTCAATGGCCAGTGGGACCGGTGGTTGGAAGTCAATGGCTGATGGACGGTGGCCAAATTCAATGGTCGGTGGCCGAATTCAAAAGCGGAATGGTCTTCTCAAGGGCAACCACACATGGGCAGATTGGAGGGTCCAATTTGGACTTATCTACACAAGGGCGGTTACACATGGCTGCCTCTCATGAGAGAGGGCAGCCCTTTTGACCTATAAAAGGAGGCCATTTCTACACACATTTCATAGTGTAAAGTTGATGCAACAAGATGGGTTTGAGGTGGTGAGAGTGAAGCAAGGCAGGAGCTCCAAAAGGGTATAATCCCTTTGTAACCTACTTCTTGTTTTGAAGTACTATAGCCATTGAGTGGCTGCTTTCCCGTGGACGTAGCCCGCATTGGGTGAACCACGTATATCGTGTGTACTCTCTCTCTCTCTCTCTCTCTCTCTCTCTCTCTACTCTATGATCTCTTGTGTGTGAAATCTATCTCTCTCCATCAAGTAATCTACTCAAATATTTATTTAGCTACTTCATATTTCCTAACAGCTTTCACTAATCTACTGTATGCGACCATCTGCACATGATGAGATTGCCAAAATACATTCTTTACGACTGGCACACATAATACTTTTCTTTTGATCTGGTGTCATGTTTGCACTGGAAAATAAGAAATAGCATATCAAATACAAATTCATGGTTGTGAATGACACTAAGGCAAACCCTTAACCACGACTTGAAGACTTTAAGAAATGTGCAAGGAAACATTGATATAAAATGAAGACAATCTTCACTTAAAATTGCAATCTGTTACACATGTAAAATGCAGATCAAACAAGTGGTCTATAAGAACTAAATCCAAAAACAATACATGTTAACAATCTGGCACATTTCAACATATATTGAATTTTTAACTTCTACTTTTCTCCATGTGCACATGTTTTTCTCTGTGCACACATACTAGTTCAAACAAAGTATACAAATCGAACTAGAAAATTACAAAGAATGTCTTTCTCTTTAAAAAAGATAGAAATAAATATTTAACATGCAAATTATTTTCACACACTTTTCTACATGGAATTTATGTAGATGTAGCATTCAAAATAGCGATGATAATTGACGCTCTTTAAAAAGATACAAAAGAATATTTAACATGCAAATTGTGTGCAAATTCTTTTTACAGAGAATTTATGTAAATGAAGCATTAAAATAGTGATAATGCTAGCTTGAGGTCCTTTAAAAAGATAAAAATGAATAATTAACATGCAAATTGTGTGCAATTACTTTTTTGCATATAATTTATGTAATTGTAGCATTTAAAATAGTGATGATTGGCAAATAAAACATTCTTTTGAATATGATTAGCTAGTATATAATTTCATATGGGCACTTAAAAATAACAAAATCAAACAATCCAAACATTTGTATATGAAATACTCTTCACAGCCGCGTTACCGACCAATTATTTCATATACTTAATACTTAAAAAATTAATTGCACATGCACATACAAATTATATGACGTTTGTATGGCTGGGTTAATGACCTAAACGCCACATTTATGCAAAAACGGATGCTTTTAACAAACGACACTCTATTAGCCGCGTTACCGCGACTGAGTGCCATGTGAATCTAAGGAGAAATAATGGCTTGCATACGACCATCATATAGCCGCGTTACCGATCGGTGCCCATATGTTTTTCGGGAAAGGGGAAGGAAAGTTGACTTACCATAAGGATACTAGATTCAGCACGTTACCGACGTAGTACCCAGACAGTAAGCCAATACTTACCACAAGGACACCATCTTCCATGAGTCACCAAGGTGATGCCCCCGTGGGTAAGCACTATTTTGTAGATCAGCTTACGCACACACTCCCATTGTGTGGTAAGGTACCTTAGGACTGCCGTGCAATACAAAAAAAGGCACTCTACCACACAACGCATACGCACACACAACACATACCCAGATCGTGTGGTCAGGTACTCCGCTACTGCCGTGCATTGCGACACAGAGCACGCTCCCACAAAACCTCCTCTCTCTCTCTCCTCTCAACGTACCTACAAAGGCGATCGACTCTCTCTCTCTCTCCTCTCAACGTACCTACAAAGGCGGTCGACTCTCTCTCTCTCTCTCTCTCTCTCTCTCTCTCTCTCTCTCTCTCTCTCTCTCTCTCTCTCTCTCTCTCTCTCTCTCTCTCAAGGTGAGACAAAGAAATAACACCCAGCGGGCCTCATCGGGCCCGTATATATATAATTCTGCAGGCCCATTGGGCTTTTAGGTATTTCCAGCAGGCCCGCAGGGAAAATGTAAAAGCCCGGTGGGTCCGCAAGAAAAATGGAAAATCCCGACGGGATTTATTGGGTTTCCAAGTTGTCCTAAACCGGATTCTTTGTGATCATGTTTAGCGTAATCATGTAAACGTATCAATAAGACATTGTGATGCTCACAAAAAATTTGTCTTAATTACGTAAATATTAAATCCCTGCTTGAGAGTGGCGGAAATTAGAGAGAATACTTTTAAGAAATTACTTTGGGAGCATAACATGTGTACATAGTTGAAGATAGCAACATGAACATAGCAATTAGTTAACTTGGCATGAACAATACTTTTGCAAGAGAGAGAATTTAGAGAACATGACAACAGTTGAGGACCGGATTTAGCCGGTCCCCCCTCCAATAGGCATTTGTGTTATGATTTCTCCCATTAAGAGAGACTTGTTACAATACAATCTTTGTGTTCCTTGTGACCTAGGTGATGCAATGAAGATGGAAAGATTCATGCATCACAAGCATAACATAAACTTTGAAGAAAGCTTTAACTATCCCAAGCCTCAGTCCCAAGACCTCAAACATCTTCAAAGGTGGAGAGAGCTAGCAAGGAATGAGGGTAGGGAAGAGGAAGAAGAAACATTTCATAGAAGAAAGAATTAGTTCCGCACTTATCATCACTCTTCTTGCTAGCACACATAATAGCATAGTAATGAAGATGGAGTAGATGGCAAGCTTAAGCATTGAAGCATGGATCTTGGTTGGATTTGCACTCCGTAGCCAAGAGTGTTGGTGTAGGCTCTCAACCCCTACTTTCTTGGAGAATGAGAGGGAGCTCTTGCAATTTTCACAATGCATAATGAGAGTGTGTGTGAGTGTGTGTGGGAGAGTATACCCCCTAAGCAATTGTCTAGCTTGCTTTGGTCAAGCCCCCTTGTAGCTCATGATTGAAGCTCATTGGACAATGCATAATGTGAGTGTGTGTGGGAGAGTATACTCCCTAAGCAACCATCTAGCTTGCTTTGATCAACCCCCCTTGTAGCTCATGATTGAAGCTCATTGGACCCCTCCAGACCTAGCCAATCACAAGCAGGAGGCATTACAAGAAACAAGGGTAGTCTTGGGACAAGTGTCCCCCTTTCCCCTTTGAGAGAGAGGACTTGATAAATGCAAAGACAATTGATTAAATCTCCTAAATTATCATTGGACCCCATGGGTGGCCAACCAATAGGCTTCAGGCACACCATGAGGGCACCATGAGGAGGAACTTGACAAGTGTCCCTTTTGCTTTCTTTTTACCAAGCATGCCTTGTGTGAGTGTGTGGGTGTTCTCTCTCATCCCCCCTCATGTAGGGCTCGCCCCCTCCTTGTAGGGATTGAATCTTGACTTTTGACACCTCAAGCTTAGGCCCAGTTCTCACCACAAGCTTGGCCCTTAAGCACTTCAAGCTTCAGATGGGTTCTCACCGCAAGTGCAGTCCTAGCATCTCAAGCAAGTATGACAAGCACCTCAAGCTTGGGCCGGGTTCCCACCTCAAGCTCAGCCCTAGCTTACCTAAGGTCAAAGGACTTTTACACTAACTATTGGAGGTCTTCAATGGAACTAACCCTAAGGTCTTCTGCTCCATTGGTTAGCCTTGCTCTTTGATAGACCATCTCTCATTTGGGCCCCTTTACCATTGGCCCCGTGTTAAGATAGATCTGTAAGCACATGTCTATATCTTAACCCTTGTTGTCGTTTATTCTCCCACATTAAATGATCAGTTTAATATGAGAAAATCATTTGGGTTGGTTAGATATTATATTTTATGACATCTTTTCTCTGCTCTCTCTCTACTACTCTCTCTCTCTCTCCAGCAACTCTGTCTCTAGCTCTCTCTAGCAATCACAATCGCGGCAGTTCAAACGAACTGTTGCAACATCTTTTTTTATAAGTCTAACTATATTTTGATCGATATATAGTTGGATCGAAGTACATTTTCTTCGGATATGCACCTATAATATGGGTGTACAATGTATAACTCCGCAATATACGTACAATTTATAATAAACGGGCGTATGAATGCAACTCTCTCGCTCTCTTTCATGGGTCTCGCTTGATTTTCCCATTTTCTTGATAAAGTTTTCTCAATGTATGGTAAGACTCCCTACGAGCAAGCGCTCAACCATTGGGTGCTATGCTCTCTTACTTAATGCCTACATACACTCTCACAAAGATACATATATACATGCATACACATATACTACTAGACCTAAGTAGGGGCTAGTAGTGCCAATAGTCTAGTGGCACCTCTTTAGATATCAACACAATGTCAACTGTGGTAAAACAAGAGTATGTTCTGGTCTTAAAGTGGGGGGAAGAAGCCAGATACTTCAAGAATTCCATTTTGCATTGGTCCCTCTGGCTTTCCAAAGTTGTAGATCCACCACAAACTACCTATTGGATTGAGACAGCCAGGAAACTGAATAATAAGGGTCTGAACCAACTTGGGCACTTTTGGACCTAAGTAGGGGCTAGTAGTGCCAATAGTCTAGTGGCACCTCTTTAGATATCATCACAATGTCAATTGTGGTAAACCAAGAGTATGTTCTGGTCTTAAAGTGGGGGAAAGAAGCCAGATACTTCAAGAACTCTATTTTGCATTGGTCCCCCTGGCTTTCCAAATTCGTAGATCCGCCACAAACTACCTATTGGATTGAGACAACTAGGAAACTGAATAATAAGGGTCTGAACCAACTTGGGCACTTTTGGGATAGTGGCAACAAGAGTTGGAAAACCATTGACCTTCTGGTTATCGAGTACCAACTTAATAGCTTGGAGGTCTTTGCTTGTCCACAAAGTGATGAAAGAGCTTGAAAATTTAGTGATGCCAATCTATGATTTGGAGTTTGACTGGAATGCCTGGAAATGGCCCGGAAGCAGTCTCTTTTGGAAACCCCATCCTAAAAGCATTTATCAGACAATGATGCATAAGAAGAATTGGTCTAGCCCCCTTAACAAGCTATGAAAAATGCAATGGCTGGAGGAAAGGTGGGAGCAAGTACTGGAGAACATATTCAAGCCAAAGGTTCCGCAGCACATGAAGGATTTTTTATGGAAGGTAATTTGGGGTGCTCTACCAATGGGGGTGAAGATTCAGGAAAGAGGGATTGGGTCAGATTGATGCTTGGGGTGCAGGATGGCTAATGAAGATCTGGCCCACCTATTCATGGACTGCCAAACTATCAAAGGCCTTGCAGGGAAAATATGCAAGTGGTTCCAAAGAACATGGAAAATTAGTTTTTTTTAAGACTGACCTACTCCTTGGAGGTAAGAATTCAGGTAGTCCTACCCTCCGCGTCTCAGTACTCAAATCGTTAGATACTTCTTCTTACATAATGTATGGAAGACAAGGGACCGTCGTGTGTTTGAAGGAGTTTTTGAGGTGGCAAGCTTTGCAGAAAAAATTCAAGAAATCAAAGTGCTAATATGGACGCTCGGGTGCAAGCAACACTCGAAGGATTGGTCTAGGACTACTTGTGCCTTGTTGTCAGCAGATGGAATGCCTAGGACAGGGAAAAATCTTGGCCATCGGTAAATAAAAGATCTCAAAAGAAGGACAAGATTATGGACCTTGTGTGTCAAGGAGGAGGGGGCAGGTTGCTAAGGTGGCTGTCGTGATAGTCGATGTAATTATAGTCCCTGGATGATTTCATGGCTCAACAAGAGCATGACAAGACCTTGTAGTTTTTTGGGTTGTTCAATATAATTCACTCACAATTGTGAGTTTTGCTATTAAACCAAAAAAAAAACCCAAGGGTATGTTGTGGTAATCCATTATACATAAGTGGATCAAGGATTGCACTGCCAGGATTAAAAAGGGACTATACCCAAGAGGAAGTGCTCAACCATTGGGTGATATTCTCTCTTACTTAGTGCTAGCATACATGTATATACACACACATATATACATATATACATGCATACATATACTCCTATCTACCTATTATTAGTCTCTCTCTCTCTCTCTCTCTCTCTCTCTCTCTCTATTCTACCTAACTAGTTAACTGATTATGAGATACTTATCATAGGTTCTCAACACTATAATATACCTTCAAAAATTATCTCAACAACTTCTAAGTTGATTTACTAATTATCTTTGAAACTATTTTGTTAAAATTAGAGAATTTAAGCAATGGTAATTAGCAAAATTGATTAGCTAATTTTGAGATATCTATCATGGGTGCTCAATACTATGATCCATCTTCAAAAATTATCTCAACAACTTCTAAACTGAGTTACTAATTATCTCACTTAATTTTTTGCTAAAATCAAAGATTTCAAACAATGGTAATTAGTAAAACTAATTAACTAATAATAAGATATTTATCATGAGTTCCTACATTGTAATATATCTTTGGAAATTATCTTATGATTTTTTAAGCTATATTTCTATATTTCTCATTAATTTTTAGGTTGAAATTAGATAATTTTTGCTTTAATAAATACCAAAAATAGGTAGAAATATTAAAGTAGTTTTAATAGCTTTCTTACAGTGTGAAGAAGCTCTAAGAATTATTTCATAATTATCTAGATTGATTTGGAATATTTTTTCTTAGTTAATGCCAAAATTAGATAATTTTAGTCCTAATATAGGTTACTAATTAATTAGATTAGTGTTAATAATCAAATATTTTGTATTCCAAAATTTAATTATATATAAAAATATGACTATCAGTAGAGAGAGGCTTAATCTTTCTTACTTAATTATATAATTAAGAAAATAGACTTAAATTGATATGCCTTTCACTAATCTAACGGGATCAGGGTTAATTACCTTGATTAATCACTTGGATTTTTTACTCTCTAATGATTTTGAATAGACTCTCTCTAAGCTAGAGAGAAAATGCTAGGGTCTCTAAATCTGAGAGAAAATGTGATGGCTAGGGGCCTATTTATAGATTTTATGGCACACAAGGCCTGTATTTGGCAGTTTCCACCTTCCAAGAGACCCCTCCACTCCCCCTAGCACCCCCTAAAACTTTTTCTTTCTTTGGTAGGTTCAATATCACCCTTAGCACCTACCCAACTTAAATTTCAATCTTGTTATATTCATTTCAATTTTTTGTTTTAACTAGAATTATGTGGTGCGTGTGGAAAAATATATGGTAGGGCATGTGAAAAGCCATGTGCTTTAATAGCTATTAAAGATCTCCAATTATTTATTGTAATAAAGTAGCCATGAAGACTTTCAACAAGGATTCAAGGGTCATTTTTTGTCCAAATTCGATTCAAAAAATTTATGGTTGAAGTAAAGTTGTGCTTCATGTTCTAAAAGTACCAATTAATTCTATTTTTGAAGAATTGTCTTATTAGTTTATAGAATCAAGACTTTCACTGGCTATGTACACATTCTCTTTATTGCAAAAGAGATGGGAACCTGACAAGATCACTCTCTGTTGAAATAAATATTTCAACTAAAAGAAAAGATACAGTTTTGTGGAACTCATCTAAGATACATTACATTGGCACAATTTGAACTTTCCACAAATATCTCTACAAAAAATTTACTTTTCCCTTCATTGCATTACTATATGTCCACCCAGCAGGAAATAAAATTGTGAAGGCTCGTTGTCCACAGTCTCTTCTACTATGCCATGCCAGATTTGGAGAAGGTTGCATTGCTCCCTTATTGTTATCATTGTCACAAGGTTGAGGTCTTTATATACCACTTCCACATCTATGACAATGTTGTTCTCCAAACCTATTGACTCTTGATCAATAGGCATATAGGAACCTCCAATAAATTGAGAGAGCTTGTACCAAAACAAAATGATAAGTGACTGAGTGACAATCATATACTTGGCAACTAGAGTGTCAAGTGCAATCTTGTAGCATATCTTGGGGGTTCACTACATAGAGGTCTTATATAGCACGTGTGTTCAAGAGGTATTTATAAATCTCCTTATTCTACATTTTTTGGATGTATATAGAGACCCCTTATGTACCAATTTTCTTAATAAAAAGACCCCTTATGTACCAAAATTTTCACTTTGTCGATGTAAAACGGCCTTATGTATATGTATTTTCTATAAATTGATAAGAGAATTTAACCCTTTTTATTGAACTCATGTGCTATTGTACATATTACTGAGTGAACCCCTTGAGCAGCATATGCCATCCACCTCTTTCACATACCATCCTTGATCGAGAAGCTTGTCACAAAAGGAAGAATCAAGAGATTTTCATACTAACATAGTCTTAGCGACATGTACATGGCATGTGTGAAAAAGCTCAACAAATATACTAATAGGACAAAAAATTGCAAGCTTCACCAATTTGGTGGGTACAAAGTTTTGAAGAGACCGTTGAACATCTCTATACAGCCACAATGACTCACTCACTATTGTTTCCGGTATTGGCCAATCCACGGAATTCCTTTTGGTTGGTAGAGGAACCTTAACCAATGTTCCTTTTTTATTCCTTTGCTTAAGCTAGTAGAAATGGTCATAGAATAATATTCTCTCATATGCAAGGCTCTTGCTTGTTCTTCTAGCATACTGTAGAATATCAATGTGAGCATGGGTTACAAAGGTGAGGCCTATAATGCACTCTACTGGCTCCCATTACTCATATGAAGAAGGATGTAACATATGTAAGTGTAAAACCTAAAATGGAAGAGAATAAATATAAGGATAATAGACCACTCACAGTTGCATCGGGGGTGATGTACCATTGGGACATTACCACCATGAGCAATCACATCACAGTGAGCGAAAACATGTTGAACTGAAGCCTCTTTTACAGTCTTCTTACCAACCTCCACTTTAAAATCTAGCACTCATTCTTTCCATTCGGAATGAAAAAGATTTGTTGTACAAAACCTTTTTCTCCTTCTTGGCTGCATGAGAACTCAGGAACCTTTGAATATCCTCTACTCTTGCCATTCATTATTTGTAGTGATGGAGTTTGAGATGGAAATAGAGCTTACGTTTTTGCTTGGCCTTCTTGGTAGACTCATGGTGAGGTTAGTTGGGGAGAGAGTAGAGCAACCCCTAGAACTTTTCTTTTAGGATGTGAAGTAGTAGAAGAAGAAGTCATAGTTCTGAGTGTAGCAAGAAAGATAGCTTATAACGGAGGGAGAATGAATTTTGAAGTATTTCTTAATAGAGGGATAGCTTTTAGTGACAAGATTATGATAGCTTCTAAGTCACTATCTTTTAGTACCTTGACGGCTATCAAAGTCCCTTACCAATGGGTCTACCTATTGATACTGCCAAGGCCGTAAACACAAGATGTTACCTTACAAGGAATTTTAAATTCTTCCCACTTTAGAATGTTTTATCCTATTTCTTGATTTATTTCATGTATTTTCTACGTTACATTGACTTGATGCTCATCAAACATGCTGCTTTTATCTCTCTTCAATATGGCCCTCTAAAAGACCTCTAAAATCTTGTAATGGTTGGTAACTAGAGTACTTCATTAGCTACATTGTAATATATAGTGCATAGAATAAGATACAAAGATGACAATACGAGGTAGATTAATATGTCCAATTCTATCTGGAACATTTATTGCTTAGGGGAGAGTGAAGAGGAGAGAGAGAAAAAGAATAAGGAAATTGGAGAGAGAGAGAAAGGGGGGGGGGGGGGGAAGGGGGGGGGGGGGAAGGGAGAGAGATTGTGCTTACCGTCAGTGCGCTATTATTGGTACATTGCAATCATAATGTTTCACCTACAATAGGAAGATCTTCTAAAAAACCATAAAGTGGATTAGCCTTTTTGGACTTTAATTTTTGTAATCATATTTTAAAATATGACTTTTATTGTGTATTGGTCCATGTTTAAGTTATACAAAAAAAGAAGACATGCAAGTTTCCTTGCATGGGGGAGTTGGCATAGTCCTCCCCAATTTTTTATAATACCAGGGAACATGCCATTGCCACAACAACATGCAAATTTTTGGTGTATTCATCCACTAAATTCTAGTGTTCAAGAGGAAAATTTGGTAGAGCTTACTCACTACGTGTTCCGAGGTCCCTAGTCAATACACGTAACTTGCCTTTGACCTCTTGTGTTGTCTCTACTCTTGTAAGAGGATAACATTACTATAAATAGTTTGGTAAAGTCCAAGCATAGGTAACCACATCTAGAGGGAATGCATAGCTTCACAATCAATGTAAACATAGTATATACTCACTCTCTTCCACTTTTGTAAGGGTGCCAACTTTGCCGCACATATCGAGAAAAGCATCACCAAGAAATACATCTTTCTCAACATTCCCTAGCTAGCAATCTCCTCACTCACCCATGTCAGCAACTTTGGAAGGGCACATTCTTTCCAAGGTGCTTGCATCTAGAGAAAGAGGCCTTCATGTCCCAACTCATTAAAATAGTCCAAGGCTTCATTGCCACAACCATATTGAGCATATCTTGCAAGGACTTTACGGGATTTTGTGAGGGCACCAGGTTTGGCATATATATCAATCAAAGCACTACCAAGAACCACATCTTTCTCCAAAATCCCTTAGCTAGAAATTCTAGTGGTAATTCTCTCACCCATGTCAACGTCTTGCGTAAGAGCCTCCTCTTTGCATCTAGTGGCATGGGTGAACAACAACATCAAGCTTACTCACCACAGCCATGTTGTTCCAAGAGCGTACACTTTTGGATACAATGCTCAATGAAAAGCTATGGTGCACTCATAAGGGCACCACATTTGGCTAAAGAGTTTCCAAAATGACATCTTTCACAAATAGCCCCTGACTAGCAATCTCAATGTGAGTTTTCTCAGCCTTGTCAACATCTTAGGAAGGGTGAGGCTTTCAAGGTGCTTGCATGTATAGAGAGTTCTTTGCTTTGCATAAAACTAAAAGAACCAACTTGCTTCCTTGCTATAGCCATGTTGGTCATATCCTACAATGAACGTGCTCCAGAGACATCCAAGAAAGGATGCCCATCAAGAACTTATATGCTTTTGTGAAGGCCCCACATTCAACATACATATCAAGCATACATACTCTCACCAATGTCAACATCTTATGGAAGGACATAAGCCTTAATAGTGCAAGCACAGGTGATTGCATTTCTTTCTTGTAAATCCAACGAACTACATCATAGAGCTTCATTGTCTTGTGTAAGGCTAGTGTAGATGATTTCATATGGAGAGTTTTATTTGCATTCAACAAGAAACCATAAAAACCGTTACCATGTGGACTTAAAACCAATGACGCTTACAGAATACTTTAGCAACCGTGAAGACCCTGAAGCTGCTTTTCATGCCCAAGAGGGAAGGCATTGCCTTTGCATCAGGTAAAAAAATCATGAATGCTCTTGCCCATGTGAAGGAGGCCTTTGAGGTGAAAGCAAAAGTGATCGAATCTAGTAGAGAGAGACCTTGCCTTTGAAGTTGGTGAAAATAGCCCACAAATTCCTTTGCACCCGCCACGTTGGGCGTATCTAGCATTTGAGAGAGGATTCCCGCCAAGACATTTTGTGCTTTTGTGAGGGTAATAGCATTTGGCATACATATCAACAAAAGCATCACCACCATGCAAGACATCTTTCTTCCATACTCCTTGATTAGAAATATCAGCATAGATTCTCTCGACCATGTGGAGGCGGCCTTCAAGATGTAAAGAAAAAGTGATTGCATTTGAAGAAAGGATTTGTCTTTGGAATCGGTGAAACCAATCCAAATCCTCCTTGCCTTAGCCATGTTGGGCATAGCCTACAATCAACTCATTCCTTGTGTGATGACATTTCAGGGAGGATACCCATCAAGAACTTCTTTTTCATCCTTTCACAAAAGCACCACATTTGGCATATATATTGAGCAAAGCACGGCAATGGATGACATTTTTCACAACATCTTCACTAAAATTGGTGAAGAGAGGCCAACACTTTTGATATGGAAAGCATAGCACTTTGCTTCATTGCCACAACTATGTTGGGCATTTCTTGCATATGAAAACATTAGGGAGAGGAGAGGGAGAGGAAGCGCATTTAGAACTTCCTTGCTACATAACCATGTCGCACATATTTTTCAATCAAGCTGGTCCTGCATGTGATGGCATCCAGGAGAGGATCCCCATCAAGTATTTCTCATGATTTTGTGATAGCACCACACATTTAGCATACGTATCAACCAAAGCACCACCAAGCATGACATCTTACTCCAACAGCCCCTAACCATCAACCACCCTTGTCAACGGCTTGTGTAAGGCCAGAGGCCTTCAAGGTGAAAGCATATGTTGTTGCAAGATGCCTTCCCTTAGCATTGAGTGGAAAAAACATAGTGTTGCCTTGCAATTGAAGAGCTTCATGGGGGAGTTTCTATGGAGAGAGGCCAACACTTTGGATATGGTGAGCATAGCACTTTGATTCCTTGCCATAGTCATGTTGGGAATATCCTACAAATGACAACATTTGGGAGAGGAAGCGCCTTGGGGGATGCACCTTTAAGAAACCAATCATATAACATGCATTCAAAGGGTATTTAAAAAAACCCTTTACTTACATGCTTAAGGTAATAAAATGACCCCTTTTTCTTCAAAAACTTACGGGTTTTTCTCTAAAATCAAATAAAAACTCTTTTTGTTAATATAATCCTATTAAAATTTTAAAATTTGGTAACTAAAAAACCCATTCATTTAAACTCAACTTACATGTTTAAGAGGTGAACCCCCCGAGGGAAGCGCATCTATAGATTTTCCTTGCAACACAAGCATTTCACACATATTTTGCAATCAAATCATTTTTGCATGTGATGTCATCCTAGAGAGGATTCCAATCAAGTAGTTCTCAGATTTTGGGAATGACGCCACACATTTGGCATACATCTCAAACAAAGTGTTACATACACACACTAGTTTTCACCAACAACCCTACTACAACTAGTGGAGAGAGGTCGCCTTCAAAACCATCCATTGGCGGGGTCAAGGCACAAATGATTTTATCTAAAACACTAGGCATAAATATGTGAAACTGACAAGCGTGGGAGGATATATCACTCCACCTATGTTAGTAGAGTTGAGTATCTGCAATGGAAAAAACTACGTATAGTAGTGAAGGTCCATGAGCCAGCTACTTGTATTGCCAAGGTTGGTTTTTGGTGTTCCCTGCTAAAAGCATGCTTTGGTGGTACAAAAAGAACTGTCCTTGACAACACCTTTGACAAATCTTTGAGTTACAATTTCTACATGTCACATGAAAAACTACCTATCATACTATATATCCGTGGATACATCTTCAAAAGGAGAATCTAAAAACACAAGATCCAAAAAGTTTTGACCTAAACTAATTTTTTTTTTTTATTCCCCACTTTTTCATTGGTAGAAGTAAAATAGGTCCTTTTTATATACCACCAAACCATGCTTTCACCCAGATGGGCTCTTTTTGATGCGTGACAAAGATGATTGGTCACAAGAGGATCTCAAAAATTTAAGAATAACCTTCAACTACTAAAGAAATAATTCAAGATAACATGGACCAACACTCAGATTATTCATTACATTGCATTCTTCAATCATTCTTGTGAACTAGAAACAACTATGTCAGTGTTCTGTTTTCTTAACAACTTTTCTTCATTTGCAACACATCATTTTCTACCATTCATCATACTTTATTCAAAAGTATAGAAACCCTAACAGATGGAATACCTAGGGCTTGGAAAAGCCTCATTACTTCTACAGACACACACACAACATGATGGCGCTTGAGACAAGGCAAATAGCTTGAAAGAGATATTCCAATGATTCTATCACAGAATTCTTCTTTGCATGCAAAAAAAAGAAAGTATTAGCACCTTTAGGATTAGCACATAGCAAGGAATTCCTACCTCAGACACACAGAACATGGTGGCTCTTGAGACAAGGCAAACAATTTGAAAATGCTATTCCAATGGTTCTATCGCATAATCCTTACTTGTATGCAACAAAAGCAAGTATTAGCATCTTTGGTAACAAAAGAGGCAATCATACATTTACAATATAAAAACTTAAACACTCAAAGGCTTTTGACAGGTCTAGTGCTTGTGAAGACCAAAGAAAGTGGAGAGAGACAATGGAATATGTGAACCATAGGTGGAGCAAAAGACTCCGAGTGTTAAATAAAATATGTACTAGTCACAGGTTGTTTAACACAACATGTACAAGTCTAAAATTTATGCAGATGATATTGTGTTCAACATGGCATGTACAGGTCACAAGTCACAAGTTGTGTTTCAACTTGTTGAGAGTTTGGATATATTTTTTGGGACATTGCCCTTGTATCTTATCATTAGATGCTTTCCATACTCTAAGAGTTCATTTGGGTTTTGTTTTACTAATGATAGTGCCATTGTTGTGTATGTGTAGTAATATGTGGCACAATCACTTTTTCAAGACAAACATTGATGTAGTCCCCTCTTTTGATGTTCCATTATGAAAGACCATGTGTCTCATAGAGTTTGTCAAGATATTATGAAAGAGCTGAATCTCTTTCATGATACTCTCTAGTCCGTACTCTCTAGTCCAGCAATGGAGAAAGCCATCCTTTTTAGCAATCCAAGACTGCGGCTAGAAAGAAGAGAGAGAGAGAGAGAGAGAGAGAGAGAGAGAGAGAGAGAGAGAGAGAGAGAGAGAGAGAGAGAGAGAGAGAGAGAGAGAGAGAGAGAGAGAGAGAGAGAGTAAGGGTTGGGGTGGGGGCATACCATGAAGCTCTCATCTCGCATCCGAAGTTCATCCTTCCATAGGTCCATGGACTCATTGGACCTCTATGTTGGGTGCTTATACCAATCCTCTACTTCTTGATTGTTGGTTGAGGGCTTGAGGCTATTTCTGATTGCTTGAAAAGTGGCCCCATTAGGAAGTGTCTCCTTATACATTCTTGCCTTTTGAAAATAGATTTTGAGGAACTCCTTTGAGTTATTGGAGATTTCCATTGTCTCATCATCTCAAATGTCTTCAGAAACAAACCACACCTCTCCTCATGGAATTTTGAGATGGTGCCCAGTGAAAAATCTTTCCTTATGCAGAAGTACTATGAATGTCATGGAGGAAAATGTATGTCCTGTCGCCAATTCTAAATTTTGGCCCATCAGCAAGCATCAACTCAGCTTGTTTCTCATTGAATCCAGACAATCCAATGGTAGCTTGATTATGGGTGTTTTCATAGACAACATTTTTCTTTGTTTAACCTCCTTTGCTTTTTCCTTGAGATTAATAGCCTCCTCCATCTCATCCACTTTATTATAGTCCTTCTCCTCATCCTCTTGTACATTTGGTGGTAGATGTTTTCCTCCATAATTTCCTTGGGGTTCTTCACAAGAGTAGCAATTCGGCAATTTAGATATAAAAGAAATCCAAACAAGTCCTGGACTAGCTTGCACTTCTTTTTGTGCATGGGGCACCACAATGGTTTGTATGACAGTGACAAGTGATGGATTTTTTTCTACAAACGTCCTTTGGTATCACACTCTTTTAAGAGGACCGCCACCATACAAATGTCCTTTGGTATCACAATCTTTTAAGAGGACCGCCACCATGTCATCAAGGATGACCTTGCTCTTTTGCACTTCCAGCTCAAACCTCTCTCTTTTAGGCTTTAAGAAATTGTTATGCTGAGCTAGAAGATCATCAAGACTAAATGTGGCATCATTCAAGATGGAGGATAGCTTATGAAATTTATCAATAGATCCCGAAGATACTACAAATTCAAAAGTCCTTTCATCAATGGCTACAATGTCTTCTAGAATTGATGTCTCTTTTTTCCTCTACTATTTTGTGTTGCTCTTTGTAGGTGGCCCACAAGCAATAGTTGAAAAATCCACATTCTTCTTTTGTGAGTTGAGCACATGAACCTTGGGGGGTGTAGTTTCCTCCTAACTTGCAGAAGGTTCTAGCTTTGCCTCTTCCACATCCATAGCTTAGCTCATGGCAAGCTCCTTTGTCCCCATACCATGAATCTCCAAAGGCTAAAGTCAAAATTTCTCTTCATTGAACCTTCTAATAACTACAAGGAAGAGGCGGCTTCTTGCTGGTGCCCAAATGAATACTCTAGATCTATTTTATGTCTCTTGCTTCCTTTAGCTCTTATGCCTGGCAATTCAAACGAGAACCATTTTGAGAAAGTGAAAGCAGTTACATAGTTTCATTCAATATATGTGTAGATGAGAATGATAAAAACACAAATGTATATACATGTAATAGTTATAAATATATACTTGTATATGATTACTCATGTATAGAGACACACACACATACACACCCACACACACATTCGTACAAGTAACGTTTTGGGGTGTCCACTAGGAAATATGTAAGATAGCATGTGCAAACAAAATAATGGATTTGTAATTAGGTACAATTACATCAAAAAGTACTTACATAAAGGATGTTTTAATTGAGAAAGTGAAAATTTTCATACATAAGGGCTAGTTTTTTTTACAAAAATGCATACATAAGGGGTAGCATATAATACTTGAAAATATACTGGTAAGGGATTATTTAAATACCTCTTGTTTGCACGTGCTATATGCAATTTTTACATAGTGGACTCCCCGAGAGTAACATATATTTTGATGTGCACATCTAAGAGAGAATTTGACCCAACTATGCTTTGTCTTCCCCTTATATTTCTACTATCAAGAATAGCTACCTAATATAGATTTTGATGTGCACATCTGAGGCTTCCACTTATATTGACTACCATGAAGTATATCTACGGCATGCACATAATCATCCAAAAGATTGTGCATCCACGTGTGCCATTTGACCAATCCAGGTGAGAGCACCATATTAGAGAGTTTGGGACTTTAAAGCCAATTTGGGAATAACCAATGTCTTGAAGATTCGGCCGTATGGACAAATCTCAAACTATTTCTTAAGCCAAAAAAACACCATAATGTAGTACTTAAAACGCTCTTCCGAGCCATCCTCTCAAAAATTTGGCCAAGATTTGGCCATGTCGTCAAATCTTAAGCTTGTTTTGAAAGTGGAAATTTGGGAAATCCACTAATATAGTGTTATCTACGTTAGCATGCAATTCTATGTTTAACATCCCACCTACAAAGTTTTGATGTTTGATTTGTAGTTGATGGTGGTTATATGATGTGCGTTAGTGCAACTCTTTGAGTTATGCTAATTAATATATATTCACTACTAGTCATCTACATCCCTCCAAGTGCACAAGTATAAATAAAGTTGATAATTCAAGAATTGCTTAAATGCTAACCAGAATGCTCGTACTACCTCTACTATATGCTAAATGGGAATTTCAATGTTGGTCAAGTGTTTATTTTGTAGCAAGTGTATCTCTCTCTAACTCTATCATGGAAGTAAGAACTGTAAGAAGTTCTCTTACAGTGCACGTAGAAACAATCATCGAAAACAAGCACATTCATACACGCTGTAAGAGAAAGAAATGTATAGCATCAAACTTTCTTATGGTTTCTTTATCCTATGGTGCATGTAGGATCCTTCATCTCAAGAAGACACATCTCCGTGCTTCATTAGGAGAAAAACTAACAAAAGATTTGAACACAAAATAACAAAAAGCTTTCCCTGGGCTTGCCATGGCCGTATACTACCGTTGTGAAGTCTGGTTGAATGTTGAGCTCCTTGAGAGATCTGGGGGGTTCTTTAGCTCTTTGAGATATCTAGGGGACTACATAGCCAATCACGAGAGCAAGGTCTTCTCTCTCTCTCTCTCTCTCTCTCTCTCTCTCTCTCTCTCTCTCTCTCTCTCTCTCTCTCTCTCTCTCTCTCTCTCTCTCTCTCTCTCTCTCTCTCTCTAACATTGGCACACTTGAGATCACGAGGAGGGGGGGCACTAGTGCTAGCACAAGAGCTTCATACACCTTGCCTTCAAAAAAAGTTGGGGCCCAAAGGACCGTGTGGGAACCCGCCCTTTGGCAGGTATGCCATGTCATCATTGTATGTCGCCCAATGAGGTCGTCCAATAACTCATCAGCACCATGGTTCCACCATTATGTGCCAAAACCAACTACCCCATCATGCCATGAGCAGAGCCGAGTGTCGTCAATGCTCAGTCCTCCATGGCCAAGACCTTAAGGTGCTCCAACTCCACGAAGTGATACCCCTATAGTGTGTGCGCTCCAGCCCTTATACACCGTGGTTCTGGGATTGTGGTTGCACACGTGAGACTAGCCGGGGGACAAGTGGTGGCTACATGGTGACCCTACCTCCCTTGAGTTGAAAATTTTGAGAAAAAATATCAAACAACCCCACTTTTTAGCCTCAACTTCTATAGCATGCCATTCATTTCCCACTGCTCCAATTCCCAAGCCAACAAAACCGGTCAAAACTTTCCCATGTTGGATTGAGATCGCAACAATCTTGTCCTATCTCGACTCTTTTGAGCCCGCCAACCGAGGCAACAAAAAATAGGGAAAAGCATTTTTCCCCACGTCACCATGCGAATGGCCCCAATTTCAATCCGGCATATCTCCATGCTCCAAACTCCATCGATGTGCCGTCAATTCTTGTTGAATCCTCATGATGTAGACCACCCTCTAGAACATGGTTGAACCTAGAAAACTACCAAAAGGGCATGTCTATCAATGCAGTTATGGTGACCTGCAATCTTCCCCTAGCCATAACTTGCTCATTCAAGATCGGATTGATAATCCAAAAAGATCGGCATGACCTACAACTTGAACACTTTAATTATATCCATTAACCTTAGCTTTGACACCTATCTCCACTTGTTGTGCCCGTTGGGGATCTACAAAAATTTCCAATTTTAGACTCACATATCTTCTACTAAGACTCTGTTTGAGTAGCCGTCAAACCAGCTTCTAGAACACCTCAAACGTCACATTCCAGAGCACCTACTTGGTACTTTAGACACATAGACTTGCCTCCCCATTTGGCCTTTATGGAGCCCTTTTGGCATTAAAAATCGCATCATGCATACATTTTTGTTGCCCTTTGCCTGCCTAGGGTCTTCATACCCACTTTAGCATCCTTCCATACCCCTGTCTGCACCCTTAGCATTGCTTTGGCATCACTTCTAGGCTTGATCAATTTTATTGCACCATCGTTGCCCAATCATTAGGAAGATAATGGGGTCTAGGAGGGCCTCTTTATTTGGTAATTTAAGGAAGTTGAACCTTTAGTATTAGGAAAGCAATCAAAGGGAAGCTTTTGAACTCAAACAGTTAAAACGGCTAGTTTATTTGAATTCAAATTCCCCCCCAAAATGAAATTTCAAATCTTGCGGGTAAAACCATATCATGTAGCATATCTATGGAAAGAGCTCAATGTGTAGATTCTAGATCTATGATCTCCGCTCAAATCAAAGATCATATGTGGAAGTTATGGAAGGCCAAAAATCATAAAATTGCCCACCTCCTTTTTGGGGGAAAAAGTGCATCCTTTGACCACTCTTACACATACCTTACACACCCACCATTCTTGCACACATGGCATACACCTATTTGTCAAAATGCTAATCACCTCCATAAGCTCATGGAAAATAAAGAGGCCCTCCTAGATCCCATCCTCTTCCTAACGCCCCTTGTTGAACATTCATGTTTGACCAAAAGCATATTTACAGAACTTAAAAACTACCACACTTAACCGACAACTAAAGGCACTCAAAAACCACAACCATATATATAGGATATATACAAAACCTCATCTCCTCCTCACATTGCATACTTTTACGTGGGCTGCCTATCCCCCCTTGGCTACAGGTTGATGTACATTGGGCACCACCCCTATGTCAAAAAATAGCTTGAGCCGCACACCACTCACCCTATGCCTAAGAAGTTTACCATTTTCTCTCACAGCTGATAGGTCCCATTAGGAAAGGCCCTCTGCACCTTGTACAGACCCATTCACTTCTTCTGAAAGGTGAACTCCAAGTATCTTTCATACTTCATCACCAGGTCTCCCTCTTCTATCTTCTTGTCCGATAGACTCTTATTGAACTTGGCCACTCGTTTCTCCGTTGATTCACATAGTAGTCTCGTGCTACTTCTTTGTCCATCTGCAATGCTTCAAGGTAGAACATCCAATCTTGTATAACCTCCTATGGAGTGGCATTGACGCGCCACATACCCTTCAAAGCATCCAGATGTGCATGCAATGGAAACATTGTCTCCTTACCCCATAAACCAACTCAAATGGAGTAAAGTTGATAGTCGCTTTGTAAGATATCATGTATGCCCATAAGCACTTATTTAGATTCTCTTCCCACTCTCTTTCTTGCTTATATACATACTTTTTCAACATTTTAATAATCTACCCATTGGCACTCTCCACTAAGACCATTTCATTGGGGATGATAGGGCAAAGAAAACTAATGCGAAATGCTTAGCTTCTCCACCAATTCCCACATAAGCTTGCTTCTAAATCCTTGGCCTCTATAAAAAATGAGCACCCAAGGTACTCCAAAATGGCAAAAAATGATATCAAAGACAAATTAAACTACAACATGTGCATTTACCTCCTTAATTGCCTTGTCTTCAATCCACCTAGTGAGGTAGTCAATGGCCACCACCACGTACTTATTACCACTTGTAGACTTAGGGAGTGGATCGATGGCATCCAAACCCCACTTCTCAAAAGCTCTTTGAGCAATGATGGCCCCTTATGATTCGGCTACCACTCATCTTTTACCCATGGTTTGGAACTCATGGCAGGTTTTGCATCGATAATGCACATCCCTCACTATAAAAGGCCACCAAAAACATGCTCTTAATACCCAAAAAAACACTTGGACTTTCTCTGATGTCCCCTCTACTCATGTCATTGCTCCAACACAATGCCGAATTTCCCTTTGTAGAGCACCCTCCTTAGAACTCCATATCAACCATAGGTCATTAAGTCTTCACCTACCAGCATAAACTTGCGAGCTTTTTTCACTATTCTTCTGCTCTGCAGTTTGGATAGAATTTTTGGACATTGACTTGTATTCAAGAAATATTCTACCTCCTTCAATGACTCCCTACTTGTGTAAGTGGTTGGGGCCACATATAGTCCTACAACATGTACCTATACCTTGCTATTGGCTAGTTGGTCTGCCTCCTGGTTTTGCTCTCTCTTGACATGCTTGAACTGGACCTTTTCAAAGAACTTTAATAGCTTCTTAATGGCAACAAACCAATGCTTCAAGGAATCCCTCTTTACCTACCATTGGACTAGCAATTGCTTGATGACCAAAAACGCATCACCTTTCACCACCAACCTAGAAATGTCAGACTCCCTGCATTGCTTCAAACCTAAATGGAGGGTGAGGTTGTTAGTGCCTGATGTGTCAGGGCATTTATCTTTTTGGACTGTAACTAAGGTCTTAGCTTTAAACCTTAGGAGCATGTTTACACAAGGACTTTATGCCTAGGTAGTTGGAAATACCCGAATGGTCACATGGCGAGTAGCAATTTTTGGAGTAACTAACAGGCAGTTTGTAGTTTGCAGTCGTACTGCTATTTTGGGCACTTTAACTAAGGTCTTAGCTTTAAACCTTAGGGGCATGTTTACACAAGGACTTAATGCCTAGGTAGTTGGAAATACCCAAATGGTTACATGGCGAGTAGCAGGCAGTTTGCAGTTTGCAGTCTTCCTGCAGCCGTACTGCTATTTTGGGCCTCTAGTTGGACGTTGATGATGAATACAGGGTAGATCAATACTTTCCATTGCTTAGCCATGGTCTCTTTTGTTCATACAGTCTGCAATTTTCATGGTGTTATGTGCAGTCTCCTGCCTTGTTTTTCTCTACACTGCATCATTCTTGTATTGATTACCTTTTAGGGCTGCGAACCCCTAACACTTTGCGATCGTGTTGTGTGTGTCCTAATGGACATGGGAGTGAATAAGAATAATCTCAAAGAAAATGGTGAATCGGTTATGCTACAAAGTTTCTCTCTCGTGCTTTAACTAACATCATCTCGATCCTGTTGGTGTCTCTTTTGCTGAGATGAGAACGAGATTTTGAAATCTTGGGAGTATTGGTGAAGTGGTTCCTGCAATTGGTTTGAATTCAATCTGAACCATATGGCATTCAAGAATTCAATAGGTTCTTGACATGCTAGTCGACCTTGACCATCTGCGGGAATTCTTAAATTGGGTAACCCTGTAGGAAGTGTCTGAGGAATATACATCAAAGTCATTGGAGAATTTCTTCTCGAATTTTCCAGGGAAAATCAAAATTACAATTGCTGACAAGTTGTAGGTGTTTGCAGGGTTCTTAATAGTTTTTGTGCAGACAGTTTCTGTGCAGTCTGCAATTTTAGGCAATGTGTAGTCTACACTTTACATTATGCAGTTTGTAGTTCAACTGTTTACATATTGCAGATTATAGCATTCCAATTTGGAGAATACAATTTCAATATCTTAGTTTGCAGAATACAGTTTTAGTCTTTCAGTTTACAAAATGCAATTTCACAATATTGCAGTTTGCAATGCAGTTTAAGCAATTTTCAGGGTTTAAAGAGGTACAAATGCTCTCTATTCTTGTGATGTGTGATTGAAAAAAAAGTGTTCTATTTGTCAAAAAGATGGGCACTTTGCAAATCAATGTCCTTACATGTGCGGCCTTGTCAAAAAGAGGATGTTTGTGTCAAGTATTGCATGCCAAAGTTGTGCAGGGAGTTGTATCAAATTATGCAAAGTTTTCAAGATGCATCATGTCATCAAGACATGTGTGATTCTCAAGAGGATCTAGATTGATTTTTTGGATTTGTTGATGATGTGCACAACTGGCATAATAGTCGAGTTGGTAAGAAGAGGAAGTCATGCTCTACGGCTCGGCGAATATCAAGGCTGCAAGAAGCGTGTGAATGTATTTCAGAGAAGTATGAAGATGAGTTTAATGATTACCTTAGTGATGATGATTCTCAATGGTGTTTTCAACAACTTATTACTATTTCCAACCTAAAACAACCTCAAGTTGTTAGTTTTCAGTTACCAACAGTTTTTCAGGCACCTGTAGTTTCAAAACCTGAAGTTTCAAAGTCTGAATATGATTTTTCAGCACCTAAAGTTTTTCAACCTGATTTTGATGTTTTTGAATATGGGATCAAAGTTGTAGATACTCAAATTATTAAAGAGAAGAAGTTGATTCAAGAAGGAGATGTTGTTCAATGCAAGGGATATGTAGTCCAAATGATGATGAAGGAAGAAAGAGGAAGCCAGGAGCAGCTCAAGAGCCAAAGGAACCAAGAGGACTGCCAGCTATCCCCAAACCTCACATCAAAGAGACTTCTATCTTTGCAAGAAGAGAACAACAACTACCCAAAAGAAGAGTTGGCGATCGAGAATAAGGGAATGCAAGTGGGAGTGAGCCAAAGAAGCCACCAATACCACATACCAACCCATATACCAACCTTGGACATCAATCTTGAAGAGGTTGACGTTCAAGAAGAGATCAGATTACAGTGTACTAAACGGGAAGAGACAAATATAGTTGAAGACATAATGTGTGGTGATGATGAGGATGATGTGATGAATCAGTTTTTGATGTATCTTGATGAGAGTATCCCGCAAGTGACAGTTAGGAGGATGTTTGTGTTGATGGAGAAGTGTTTTTTGGAGTTTTGAAGACCGAAATCCAATTTCCAGGAGGGGAATACGAGATGGCGAGCGAGTATTTTCGAGCAACAAAATAAATGAGCGAGTATCTTCAAAAATGTTACCACTTGTCAGACAAATTTGAAACTAATGCCATCTCCTTTTGAAATGTCTGCATAGAGACAATAAAGGCCCTTTTTCCTTTGTGTAATCCTTTCTAGAAAATGTAGCTTCCAACCTGAAACATCGGATCTAAGACCATGAACTCGTCCATATGGAATGAGTCTAAACAAAGGCAGTGTCAAGTGCTCAAAAGAACTAAACACCCTTGTTGTTGTAAGAATGTCTTCTACCCTATCCATATGCAAGCAACTGTCATCTTCTACCCTATCCATATGCAAAAAAGTGTCATCTTCTACCCTATCCATATGCAAGTGAGTGTCACATTGACGTTTGGCACTAGCGGCTTGTCCAATGTGCTTCCCATAACTTGCTTTGCCATGGCTCCTCTACCACTGGGATGCCATGATAGCTTAGTATTGTTTTTTGTTACCATGATAGCTTAGTATTGTTTTGGAGAATACTCGCACTTGAGCTATCCACATGGACACTGTTTTTTATGAAGGTGAAAATACAAAATTTGTTAAAACAAACATGGAGTTGTAAAAATAAGAGACGTGCAAAGCAAAATGGGCCTTACAAAGGACTGGACACAGAGAGGTAAAGGTGCCAGCTCCAAGGTGGTAAAAGCATCCACCATCGTTGCTATTTCCTACAATCAAAAGTAAGAGAGATAGATAGTATTGCTAACTTGTTGATGTTGTTGTGACTAGAGAGAGAGAGAGAGAGAGAGAGAGAGAGAGAGAGAGAGAGAGAGAGAGAGAGAGAGTATGTCCTAACGATTTTAGAAAAATTTGAATTGAGGAGAATCTTCAGTAGATGCCGACGAAGCTGTTGGGAAAAATCCCAAGATAAAACACATGAGGGGAGCGAAGGCAGAGGCTGTAGACAAGGCATAGAACAGTTTAGGAAAGGGCAAGTTGGGTTAAGTGCTACATGTAGGAGCTGATGGAAAGGTGTTTTCTTTAGTAAACATGCAGACGACTGTGCGCATCAAAAAATCTTTGGTGAGGTGGTTACTTCAACTTGATGGAAATTCTGCATGCATTCATCCAAATTCGATTCTCTTTAGGAGTTTTGGGGATTGTTAGGCTAGCGCCTATGCATGGGTTAGCCGAGGCCTCAATCGGTATCTACAAAGATTTTGTGCAATAAAACCACGAACCTACTAGTATGGATGGAGAGAGAGAGAGAGAGAGAGAGAGAGAGATGGGTTGTTTAACCTTTCACTTGATAATATGTAGAAAAAGGTTCACTTAACAATGAAAAAAAAGGAATTCTCGTTCCGCCAGCCTGCTGGTCTCCTGTTGCAACTAGTTCGCACCGACGCAGACTAATTGCAGTAGGGGAAGATGCTTTCTCAAAATATGATCCTACCTGCAGAGGCATAGCTTGAGAGAGGCGCTATGGCAGGGCTTGGGTAGCGCGTAGGTAAAGCTGGTGTTGGTAGAGGAGATGAAGTGCACTAGAAACTTGCCCTTCTCCTGTTTGGAGCCGGCACGGGCTGGTTGCAACAGGAGACCCGTAGAGAAGATGCTTTCTCAAAAGATGATCCTACTTGCAGAGGCATAGCTTGAGAGAGGCGCTATGGTAGGGATTGGGCAGCACGTAGGAGGAGATGAAGTGCACTAGTAACTTGCCCTTCTCCTGTTTGGAGCCACTCCTGGAGGCCACTTCTGCAACGCCTGCATAAGAGATGAGGTGATTGAAAACCCTGGATTCTTGAACAAGGTGAAGTCAGAAGAGAAAGAGTGTGTTAGATTTAGTGAGAGTGTCATGATGGCCGTCATTCTTCAATTGGACGCCATTGAGGTATGCAGTCGACCTTGATTCTCTTCAATGTGGAGGTTTCTTTATTGGCCAGTGAGCTTATGTTGTTCTTTTTGTCTGTTTGTGTAGGGCTCCATCCCTGATGTCTGAAACCAGAGGAAAGAAGCAACAAAGATGGCTATCAAACCTGCAAGATTTGCCGCGGATGCCATATTTATGTCTTCACAGGAAGAAGATACTGACTGCAACAGTTTGCTTGCTGTAAATTCGAAAAACATTGTCTGCTCCGATGCTACCGATGCACTGCAGGAAACATTTCCCTCTCTACATAGGAAGGACCTTGATGCGCGAAGCCTCATTAGCATGATGCAAAATGGCACAGATTCTATTCAAGAGAAATTCTTGATGAGGCAGAGGTAGTAAGGGCATGGTCACGCGAGGCTTAGTTTTCCGTAAGCCTCGACCAGTGCTGACCATGGCAGGTACGGACCCGCAGAGGTTGACGGGCAGCAGTGGGTAGAGAGAGATAGGTTGACGGGCAGCAGCAGGAGAGAGAACTCGGGCAGTGACCGGCAGCTAACCGGAATAGTTTTGAAACTATGCCTAAAAAGGCATAGTTACAAAAGTGAGCCGGTGAAAACCTGCAAAAGGCTGCTTTGTCAGAGCGCTGGTCGAGCTGTGTTCCTCGAAACTAAGCCTCGCGTGACCATAGCCTAAGTCAAGACTTACAAGGAGTTTCGGTGTAAGATGGGCCTGTAGAGATGATGACCAATGATTTGAAAGAAGAGGCCGTGAAAGCCGTGAGCAGTTTAGACAACATCCTTGTGTCTAGAAATGAAGAAGTACGTGCACCACAAGATGATTTTGGGGAATTGATAGATTGTGTAAAATGCAATCCTTCAAGCAGAGAAGCTATAACCCTCTGCGATGGTAATGAGGTTACTGGTGTGCCAGCTATGGGTATTGATGGGGCCTATCCTGCCATGGTGGCCAGAGCTATTGCTCCATGTAAACAAGAAGCATATCTTCTGTATGGAGCCGCCCCTGGATTCAACTTCCGCAATGCACATATTGATCACCACCAATAGAGGGAGCAGCGGAGTGCATGGCTACATTTGATGGGGATGTGTGTAGGCCACAGCTTCCAATAGTGTATGACTTGATGCCGCTTCAATTCTCTCTCTCTCTCTCTCTCTCTCTCTCTCTCTCTCTCTCTCTCTCTCTCAACTCCTCGTAGGCTAGATCTTTAAGGTCTCTTGGGATAGTTTCCTACGACGTTAAAACTCTCTTCTTCGTCGTCTCTCTCTCTCTCTCTCTCTCTCTCTCTCTCTCACACACACACACACACACACACACACACACACACACACACACACACACACACACACACACACACACACACACACACAATTTTGGCAAGTCACTAAATTGAATGGGAATCCCATCAATGGTGTACACCTAGTTCTCCGTTGTAGGGAGGTGCTTATCGCCGCCTATTCTACCTCCCCACCCAAGGGTTCCCTTTCTATTTTGCTTACCTTCTTTGAATTGAATTCAAACCTTGCTTGCATGTCAAGAATCAGAGCACCATCTTGGCCCTGAACTATGCTTAAAGCCATTCACGATTGCCATTGGATGCCTGAAGCTTGTTTGCATGCTACTCGTGCCAAGGTCGAGTCTCTGCATATGAAAGGCACAAATCGCCAATTTGTGAGAGTGGTTACAATATGCATGGCATAACTATTTTCTTCCAACATTGTTGTTAGTTCTAATTTGTCTTCAGATTCGCTCGGACTTTGTCTATGCTTGATTTCTTTGGCTCGGTGATTAGAATCCCCCTCTAGGAGTGGAAATAAGTTATTCAAGTGAAGACACACATCTTGAATTTCAGGTCCTTGAATTGCAAGTTTCAATGCCGAAGGTCCCTAATTTACAAATTTCCATAATGCAGGTCCCTTAACAAAAACTTACTGATTTGCAAAGAGATTTTGTTCCTAAATTTCAAGAATTTCAAAGTCTTATTGTTGCTCAAGCAATGATCATCAACAATCTTTCATTAGATGTGAAGAATGAGAGATATTCAAATCCAAGTGGTGACAAATCAAGCCATTTTTATGATTGATCGACTTCAAGAAGAGAAGAAATCATTAAATAAGAAGTGTTCACAGGATCAGTATCTTGTCAAAGATATTCAAGAAGCAGTTTTTGACAAAGAAGAAGCAAACTACAGGTTCTCAAAGGTGAAGAGTGGAGTTCAATCTTTGATTTCTATAATTGAAGGATATAGGAGTCAAGTGATTGAAGCGACTTTTTGTCTAGAGAAGTTCAACATAGGGTGTTTGCAACAAATTTCTACTTGTGATCAATGGTGTGGAAGTCTTTCTTGGAATTTGCTGATTGTTTTCTTTTGGAAATGGATCAAGTGGAAAAAGGGTTTGGATGAAAGAAGCATGAAGGATGTTGCGGTGAAATTTCAAATTCAGGTTCAAGTGCAGGAGATTTTTGAAGTGCAGGAAGCTTCATCTTCACATGATACTGAATACTTGCAAGAGTGGACTGAATGCATAAAGTGGAGGCAAAGTAGGATAATTTTTTTTAAACTGAAGCTATATGAAGACTTGAAGACTCAAGTTGTGATGGTGAAGGGCCAAAAGATTCAGCTATTGCAATTAAGACAGAATGAACAATATGCAAAGAAGATGTTTAGGAACAAGGAGATGAGAGGAACCCGAAGAAGAAGTATGATTACTTAAAACAAGAATATGATCAACTAAATAAACAGGTGCAGTTAGCTCAAATCAAGTACAAGTGCAGACGGATACTATTATGGAAGAACAGGTACAAGATGAGGTTCAAAAGAATCAAGTTCAAGATGTGCAGGATGCAGTTGCAATAATAGATCCTGAGGAAGCATGAACACATCAGTCAACTTCAAATCAGATTTTTATAATTGAAGATGACATATCACCTGCAAATAATTTCAAAAGCACAAATGAAGCTATTCAAGTTTCAGAAGATGTGAAGGTTGCAGAGACAATTGAAATTCCAAAAGAAGTTGAAGTTGTAGGGGAAATAATCAAGCAGACTAACCCTGAGCTTATTGATTTTCAAAGAAGTTATGTACATGAATTTGCTGAACTACAAAGTCTTATTATTTCTCAAGTGGAGATGATCCATAATCTTTCTTTTGTTCTGAATAATGAGAGGTATTCAAATATGGTTGCGGCTAATGAAGTGGTTTCCAAAATCGGTCAACTTCGAGAAGAGAAGGCATCATTGATGGTGGAGATTTCTCAGGGGGCAGAAGTGAAAAGTTTTCAGTTTCATGGAGATATCATTGATGGGATAGTTTTGCGGCTAGAAAGTGGATTTCTTTATGTTTTTGAGAGGGGATGTGAGCAAGCCATCTTGGTGGTTTTTTTAATGTGTGAAGGAGAGTTCAACGTGTTATTTTTAAGCCTTGAATCAAATCAGTTTGATGAAGAAGCAAATCAATTTTGGTGTTTCCCGAATCAAAATTTTCAGGACAATCAATTTTTTTGGCATAGAAAGTCTAAATCAGGTTTCCCAGTGTTTCATCTACATGCAGAGATATTGGATATGTTCAGGAGGCAGTGTCTAATGGTTGCAAAGTTTTCATCCTACCTTGAATCTTTCTTCAATCTTTTTGAAGAGAAACTTGAACATGACCCTAAATTTGAAAATGAAAATGAACATGAACATGAACCTGCTAATGTGTTCAGTAAGCCATACTAGGCCTTTGCTGAAGAAGAGGCTAAGGAAGAAAATATGTTTTTGCAGAAGAAGTTCACTGAATTGAAAGATCATTTTATACAGTTGAAGTATAAGAGGGAACAACAAGTTCATGACCAACCTAAACTAGAGGGTGTTGAATGTGAAATGATACTGATGGATAATGCAGATCAGGAAGTTCAAGAGCAGTTAATTGAAGATACAGTTCAAGAGCAGTTAATTGAAAGATCATTTTATACAGTTGAAGTATAAGAGGGAACAACAAGTTCATGACCAACCTAAACTAGAGGGTGTTGAATGTGAAATGATACTGATGGATAATGCAGATCAAGAAGTTCAAGAGAAGTTAATTGAAGATACAGTTTCAGTCACCCACAGGACATGAGAATGAGGCAGAGCATCTACATTTTGGGAAGGAATTATTGAACATTGTCGAGGAAGTGTTGGCTAAGAACATTGAAGAAAATACAATGGATGAGGTTGCAGCTGAGATGGAATTAAGTATTGATGCAAAGGAGGAGAATTTGTTTGTGTAGAAACAGTATGATGAACCGAAGCAGCAGTATGAGGAATTGCAGAAGCAATTGGAATAGAAGAAACGTCATCAACCTAAATAATTGCATACTCAGAGTGATACTGTAATGTTGGATAAAACTAAAACTGAATTTTAGGAAGAGTTAACAGCAGATGCACTCACAGTTTCAATTGCAGTTGCAAGTGGACAACAAAAATGTAAAGATCCAGTACTGATTATTATTGAAGAGATACTCAGTAACGAGACTATTGAGGCTACAAAGGAAAGGACCTGAAGCTGAAGTGGATGTAGGATTTGGTAAAGATGGCAAGGAAATTGCAATAGAAGGGGAAATTTCAAAGCAGCCTCAAGATGAAGATAATCTTGATGTTGAAGTTTTTTATTAAGGAATTGTGGGTCCTCACAATGTTTGAGAAACATTTCCCACTGGGTGTGCCAGGTGTTAATGCCTGATGTGTCAGGGCATTTATCTTTTTGGACTTTAACTAAGGTCTGACATTTAAACCTTAGGAGAATGTTTACACAAGGATTTTATGCCTAGGTAGTTGGAAATACCCGAATGGTCACATGTCTGAGTAGCAATTTTTGGATGTAACTAACAAACAGTTTGCAGTTTGCAGTATTCCTGCAAACTGCAAGCTGTAGCTAGACGTTGATGATGAATACATGGTGGATCAATACTTTCTCTTGCTACTTAGCCATGGTCTCTTGTGTTCATATAGTCTGTAGTTTTCATGGTGTAATGTGCAGTCTCCTGCCTCGTTTTTCTCTACACTGCATCATTCTTGTATTGATTACTTGTTAGGGTTGTGAACCCTTGACAGAGGTATCCCGCTTCATTGTTGATGTGGACATCCTCCAAATCATAGGCCTTCGAAAAGATTACTTTTCCCTATGGATCATGTATCACCACACCCCTGCGTGACCTTTGCATCACCCCCTATATGCACCATCAAACCACATGGTAAACATTTCTCTCTCCAAGTTTGGTTCCTCTTTGGATTCATCTTTCACCACCCTTGGATAAACTGGCAAGTCAATGACCTTGGATAAACTAGCAATTCAATGACCTTACTGACCAAGATATCTGCCAAATGAGATTGACTAGTGCAATCGATCTTAAACTGAAACTTGAACTCCTATAGCTCTAGCACCCACTTGATGATCTGCTTCCCTGGATTTAAATGAAACACCACTTGAGGCAATAGATTGTTAGCCATGAGCACATAGAACTTACACACAATGAGATGCACTTTGAACTTCCTCCAAGCAAAAACTAGTTCCATCATCCATTGCTCCGCTTTGGTGTAGGTCGCCTCTCTTGGACTTATCACCCTGCTCTCAAAGTAGATAGGCTTGTAGCTTCTCCCTACCTTTTGTAGCAAAACCGCTTCAATAGCCATTTTACCTACTGTCATAGAAACATAGAATTTGTCCTCTAGGTTGGGAGGACACACCGTCAACAACTGACACAATATTTCTTTGACTTTCAAACCCATGAATTTGATGAGCCCTGTTTTGAAGAGGATACATATATTGTGAAAACATCCAAAAAAACCATGATATATATTTTAATTTATGCACGAACAAAGCCAAACTTCAAGCACCAGAGGAAGGATCCATCATGACTAGATCCTTGAATTTCTCCAGATCTGCTTGCACTTCTTAGGGTTCAATTGACCTCCTTCTTCATCAAGCCTCTAGAAACATAATTGCAGCTTTGACAAATGCTCTTCTCTACAGCTATAGCAACGAGTGTCATCCATGAAAACCCCGATGAACCTGACTAGGTATGGATCCATAAAAACCCCGATGAACCTGACTAGGTATGGATGAAACACAGTGTTCATCCAATCTTAAAAAGTGGCATAGGCATTTACCAACCCAAATGGCATCCTGTGGTAGGCAAAAAATCCCCATGGAGAGATAAATGTGGTCTTCAATTGGTCCTCAAGATAAATCCTTATCTGAAAGTAACCAAAAAACCCTCCATGATGGAATACCTTTCATGGCCGGCTACCTGATTTAAGATCCCATCCTAAAACGGAAATGGGTAGTGATTTTTCTTGGTTGCTGCATTCAATGGCTTGTAGTCAATGCACACCCGTCATTTCCCATTCTTCCTGCATCCCCAATAGCTGATTGATCTCTTGACAAAGGGATTCCTTTTGAATTTTCCCTTGTCTCCTTAGCTTCTATGCTTTTGGCTTATATCCCTCCTTGAGAACTATCGTGTGGTCAACACCCTTGGCTCCCCGCAAATCCTTACAAATTTGGAAAGGAGGCACACAATTATACATAGCCTTCCTTCTCTTGCTTAGTCAAATCTTCACTCAACATATTAGCTACTTCTTTCGCACCTATACCATGAACCTGCATTTGCATCTCCTCTTTTGCATGAGAGCGTTCAATAGTGACACCAAACAAATTGGCATCTATCTTTAACATATCATCCTCCCTTTCCTCCTCCTCAGTATTGGTGAAGCCTTCAACATACATCATCTCAATTTTGTATTCACAGCTTGTTGTTGTATCATCCTCATCTTTTTCCACCATAGGATGGAAACGGATCTCTTTAGTCTTCAAGTCTAGCACTACCTGTCTCCCTCTCTCTTTGTCAGACAAGGTGAACACCCTGCTCTCCCAATCTTGTTTGGCTCCTATTGCAAGTAGCCACGGCCTACCCAAGATGGTTGGATAAGCATTATCACCTACTTTCATCACAAAAAATTTGATGAGGCACTCAATGCCCATCACCTTCACTTTCACAGCCTGAGCCATGTCCAAACACCTAGCTTTGGCATGGTTAGCCATCATCATGCACACATTTGTTTCAGCTACTACCTTGAAAAATTGTTTCCCTCATAGCACCCCCCATCATGATACAAATTAGTGCTCCACCATCTATACAGGCTTGCACTTGCATCCTCTTCTCAATGATAGCATCCACAAGGGGAAGAGTGTATGCTGGACTACCCACTCTTAAGACCATGTTTTGCACCGTATGCACATTTCCCTTAGCCCTTCGTAGCCTCATGCTAACACTCCTAGACCATTGTCTCCTCAACTTAGGATTCAAAGCCAATAATTGACCAAAATGCAGCCATAGAGCTGGTCAAGCATGCCTCAACTCACCTTCGACAATGCTTCGTACCACACTTTCACTTTACCACGCATCACCAACGGAAAATTCTTCATCTTGATATCCTCATTCAGCATACGTAGTGACAACATATACAGATCAAAGTCTGCGATCTACTTGTCTGAACTCTCTTCACATGTGGAAATTGTCCCATAGCTTTCCATGTCCATGAATGCAAAAACTATACCTTCTCAACAACTGGGAGCAATCCATGTGGTCCTCAATGCGGGCACCAAAAGATGGAGAGCAGGAATTGAAAACACACCCAAAACACAAAAAAATGGCTCTCTATAGCTGAGTTTAAAATGGGGTTTTATAGAGGGGCGGCGCCCTTTTTTAGTAGCTTGAGCCTCATTGGACCCTTTAGGATTTGAACTTGGTAAACCATACAAGCCCATGTCGTGCTCTCTCTCTCTCTCTCTCTCTCTCTCTCTCTCTCTCTCTCTCTCTCTCTCACACACACACACACACACACACACACACACATTCCCACACTTAAGTTCTTGAGGAGGAGGGGCACTATTGCTAGCACTAGGGCTTCATACACCTTGCCTTTAAAAAAGTTGGGGCCCACATGGCCGCATGGGAACCTGCCTGTTGGTAGGTATGCAATATCATCAGTGTATTGTATGTCGCTTAACCGCACCGTCTAATAACTTGTCACCTTGGTTTTGATGCCACTACGTGCCAAAACCAGTCGGACATTGCTCCTTCACACCGTTGCAAGCAGAAACCGGTGTTGTCAGCGCTTAATCCGCCATGGCCAAGACCTTAAGGAGCTCCAGCTTCACCAAGTGATACCCCTATAGTGTGTGTGTGTGTGTGTGTGTGTGTGTGTGTGTGCGTGTGTGTTCCAGCCCTTATACATCGTGTTTTGGGCTTGTGGTTGTGCATGTGGAGCTAGACAAAGAACACGTGGTGGCCCCATGGTGACCTTGCTTCCCTTGAGTTGAAAATTTCCAAGAAAAATATCAAACAGCCCCACTTTTTAGCATCAACTATTGTACAGGATTGGGGACATGGTACCATCACTCTCTACAATGTAAAAAGAGGTTTGACATGGCTAGCAAGTAATCTTTGGATTTTGATTTTGATGAGAAAAGTGATGAAGGAGTGTACTCAAGTGAAGAAGAAGACAATGGGGATGATGGCAATGAGGTGGAAGATAGCGGCGATAGTAATCTAGATATTTCCTCCTTGTTTCTTGAAGAAGAGCATGATAAAAAACAAAATCTTCTTTTTCTTATGGAGAATATCTCTCTTCCTTATGAGAAAATTGAAAGCCTAATGTAACCCAAAGTTCAACCTAATGTCAAACAGGAGCTGATACAAAGTATGATGTCTCCCAACTTGACTGGTCATGGGAAGGGTGAGTACCTACATATGATACAACAATTTGAAATTTATTCATCACTTCTTATGAGGAAATTAGAGGCTTCAAAGGAGAGGAGATACACATTCCAATCAAGGAAGGATCTCAGCCCAGTACGCCAAAAGCTAAGGAGAATGGGACAGATACAACTTAATGCTTTAAAGGAAGAAGTAGACAAGCTTCTCAAAGCAAGTTTAATATGTCGTGCAAGTACTACAAAATGGGTGAGTCCTATTGTTTTCACACCCAAGAAGGATGGAAAGTGGAGGATTTTTGTTTTTTAAGCCTCTAAATGAAGCTATGAAGAGAGATCCATACCCTCTTCCTTTCATAGATGACATACTTGAGTCTATTGCAGGGCATGAGAGGCATAATGTATGTGATGGATTATCTGGATATTTTCAGCTCACCTTGACTTTAGAAGATCAAAGGAAGAACACATTTACTACACCATGGGGATGCTTTTGTCATTGTGTTCTTTCTTTTGGTCTTATGAATGGTTGTGCTTGGTACCAAAAGCAAATCAATAAGGTGTTCTCTCCCTTTCTTGGCAAGTTTTTGAAGGATTTATTGATGACTTTTGTGTTTATAGCTCTAGAAATGGAAAGGAATTGAAGAAATATGACAAAAGTGGAGGTCAACTCAACCCAAAGAAGCGTCATCTTGCTCAACCAAGTGTGAAGTTTTTGGGACATATGATCTTTGAGAATGGGATTGAAGTGGATCTTGACAAAGTGAAGGCTTTGGTGCTCCTCCCATCACCTAAGGATACAAAGAAACTTTCTACTTTCATTCAAAAGGTGAAGTATATGTCAAGGTTCATTCCTTTGTTCTCTCAATTTCTTTATCCTCTACAACAAGTAGCAAGTTTGGTTCCTCTACGATGGACAAATAAATGTGAAGAGGTTTATCAAGGTATCAACGCGATTCTTGGTTCTCTTCCTGCTATGCAAGCTCTTAATTGGGATAAGGATTTTTGTGTGAATCCATCATTAGGTGAGAATGCTATTGGAGATATGATTCTTTAACGAGGTAGCAACTCTCACTACATGAAGCCTATATATTGTGCTAGGAGGGTGAAGCTAGAGGTGGAAAGAGGCTATAATGAGGTAGATCTCATCATGGTGAGTGTGATTTATGCATGTAGAATATTTAGTCACTACCTTCTCCCCAAACCATTCACATTTCTCACTAGCTACACTCTGCTACCTCAATTGGTGAATAGTCGTAGTTCAAAGAGGCTCATGAAGTGGATTGTGGAGCTACATGACTTCCAGTTCTCTTTTCTTGTTGAGGAGAGTACAAGGGCTACATCGGCCAATTTTATTAATTATAAGGAAATCCATCTTCTTCTTAAGGAGGACGTGGTGAAGAAGCAACACGTGGAAGCTCTTGACATAGACAATGCCTATCTATTTCTTTTTCATGGCTCTTATGGGAAAGCGCACGGTGAAGCTTCAGGAGGTGTTGTGATTTATGATCCTCAAGGTTCTTTGGTAGCTAGAAGGAGTTTGAAACTTACAAGCCAAAGCAACAATGAAGTTGAGTATGCTACTTTGAAGAAAGAGCTCAACCTTTGCCTTGAGCTTGGCATCCAACATGTGAGGGTAAGAGGTGATGCTCTTTTGGTGGTTAATCAACTACTTGAGGTGTGGAAAAGTAAGAATCAAAGGCGAAAAAATATGTGTTTTCAAGTGAAGAATATTCTTAAGCATTTTGAATCTTGGAGTTTAAGGCATGTGGACAGGTCTTAAAACGAAGAATCACATGGTGCAACACAAGCTTCAATTGGCCAATTGTATGTGATAAGGGATGATTCTCCTCTTTATTTGGGAAGGGAAGCTCTGGAGAGGGAAGAAGAGTTTTTACAAACAGGTATGCTTCCATCAAAGTTGGAGAAATCAAAGAAGTATGCCTTCTTACGCCGTGCCAAAAGGTATGTTCCGCTTGGTGATACCTTGTATATGAAAGGGGCTGATATTATGATGAGAAAAGTTCCTTGGAAAGGGAAAATTTATATAATTTTAGAGGAGAACCATGAGGGTTCTTGTGGTGGTCACTTTGCATAAAGTCTTGCGGGAGGGGTATGTGTGGCCAAGTACTCAACATGATGTTCATCATTGGTGCAAGTCTTATAAAGAGTGTCAAAGTATGGAAAATAGGTTTCTTAAATAAAAAATTAGAGGCACCATTGTGGCTTATGATGTGTTTGAGAAGTGGGGTACTGATGCAATATGTCCTCTACCTATGACAGCTCGAGGCAAATGTTACATATTTATTGTTGTTGACTATCTATCCAGGTGGGCCGAAGCCAAAGCTGTTAAGAAAATAACGAGTAAATATGTTTATCAATTTTTATATGAAGATATTTTTTACAAATTTGGCATGCCATTGGAGTTACTTTTTGACAAGGGTCTAGATTTCAAGGGAGAGCTAGTGGATTATCTGTGTGAGAAGCTTCACGTGCATCATAGTTTTACTACTCCATATTATCTCCAATGCAATGGAATGAATGAGAGGTTTAATGGAGAACTCATAAGAATTCTTACAAAGATGAAAAGAACAATGTGAAGACTTGGGATTTAGGGCTACCTTGTGCTCTATGGGCTTACAGGAGTGCCATCAAATTAGGTACTTGTTTCTCTCCCTTCCATCTAGTTTTTGGCAAAGACGCTTTTTACTTCCTGTTGAGGTGGAAATTCCATCTTTCAAGATGTTTTCTACAAATTTGGCATGCCATTGGAGGTACTTTTTGACAAGGGTCTAGATTTCAAGGGAGAGCTAGTGGATTATCTATGTGAGAAGCTTCACGTGCATCATAGGTTTACTACTCCATATCATCCCCAATGCAATGGAGTGAATGAGAGGTTTAGTGGAGAACTCATAAGACTGATTACAAAGATGAAAAGTAACAATGTGAAGAATTGGGATTTAGGGCTACAGGACTGCCATCAAATCAGGTACTTGTTTCTCTCCCTTCCATCTAGTTTTTGGCAAAGAGGCTTTACTTCTTGTTGACATGAAAATACGAGCATTCAAGATATTTTCTGTAAATTTGGCATGCCATTGGAGTTACTTTTTGACAAGGGTCTAGATTTCAAGGGAGAGCTATGTGAGAAGCTTCACATGCATCAGGTTTACTACTCCATATTATCTTCAATGCAATGTAATGAATGAGAGGTTTAATGGAGAACTCATTAGAATGCTTACAAAGATGAAAAGAAACAATGTGAAGACTTGGGATTTAGGGCTACCTTGTGCTCTATGGCCTTACAGGACTGCCATCAAATCAGGTACTTGTTTCTCTCCCTTCCATCTAGTTTTTGGCAAAGAGGATTTACTTCCTGTTGAGGTGAAAATACTAGCTTTCAAGATATTTTCTACAAATTTGGCATGCCATTGGAGTTACTTTTTGACAAGGGTCTAGATTTCAAGGGAGAGGTAGTGGATTATCTATGTGAGAAGCTTTACTTGCATCGCAGGTTTACCACTCCATATTATCCCCAATGCAATGGAATGAATGAGAAATTTAATGGAGAAATCATAAGAATGCTTACAAAGATGAAAAGAAACAATGTGAAGACTGGGGATTTAGGGATACCTTGTGCTCTATGGGCTTACAGAACTGCCATCAAATCAGGTACTTGTTTCTCTCCCTTCCATCTAGCTTTTGGCAAAGAGGCTTTACTTCCCGTTGAGGTGGAAATACGAGCTTTCAAGTTGATGAAAATCTTGAAGAAGAGCCTAATGATGCACTCAAGCAGAGGCTTCTATATTTTCAATGTGTACATTTGCATAGGTTGTTGTCTTTTGAGCATTATAAATTGGTCTTAAAGAACAATCAAGCAAAGGCAAATGAGAAGGTGAAGGACAAAGACATCAAGAAGGGTGACATGGTTCTTTGTTACAATAGTAATCTTGATAGAATTTTCCAAAAGAAGTTCCAAATCAAGTGACAGGTCCTTTCTTGGTCTTTAATAGGTTTTCAAATGGCATGTATCAGCTTGCTGACTCAGATGGTACCCCACATAAAGCACATGTGAATGGCTATAGGTGAAGAAGTATGTTGCAGCATTGATGAGTGTAATTGAGGATGAGCCTTATTTTGAGGAATTTTCTAATCATGTTTCTAATGATGAAGATGAGATGAAGACTCCCTCATGCAGTTTACAGGATCTATTTTTTGTTGCTGATCATGAATGATCAAGCAGGCTAGGGTGTGGCAAACTATGTTGGGCGATTTTTCGACACCTAATTTTTTTGTAAATTTGTATATATGGACATGAATCCTGATTTCAAAAGGGTGTGTGGGATTTCATTTTGTGGGTTTTTTAGCTTTCTTTAGCAAGCACATGTACATGAAGGGCAAGTCGCTAGGTAGCGCCAGCTCTTTGGTTACTGTAAGTGCTCGTAAGTGAGTTTTTTGAAGTGATACTTGTATATAACTAAAACTCATGTACAAACTCAAATAAATTCAGTATAAGTTAAAAAATTTGTAGGTTTTAGCTCGTTGTGCCTCCTTGATGCTTTTGGATGCAGTTTTTGCCCTCACCTACCTGTAGTTGTATCAAGACAACTCTCTATTTGCGTCGATTTTGCACATAGTGGTGTGAAGAATCAATTTTGATCATCTTCACGTTTCTCGGCAATCATTTTTCAAGATTTATTTTAAGCTTTAAAGTTCCCCAATTGGAGTTGTGCACTTCAAGTTATGACTAGTGTGTAGACAGGTTGGGATGACATGTATCTATGGGTTGTGGAGTTGATGTTGAAGTTGTGGGGTTGTGATGTTCAATTGTGAAATGGGAGTCCCTTCTTTTCATATGCATTGTTCAGCGTGTGGTTTAAGGTTTTTCTCCTACGTGCTATGGTCCTTTGGGTGGGTGTGTGCTTGTAAATTTCGAAGGGAGCATAGTCATTTTGGCTGGGGTTTACTAAGAGTGGTTTTGGTATACTTATAGGTATTGAGGTTTCAGTTTGAACGCCCTTGGGATATAGAGCTATAGAGGTGTCCCACTTTTTCTTTTTCCCAAAAACACATGCATACATACTCCTTCCCTCCTTCTCTCCTCTATAATTTCTTGGAGACTAGCCTTTTGACGTAGTGCTACTGATCATATGAGGCTTTAGCCCCTACAACCTTGGATTCCATTGAGATTTATCATTGGATATGTTGAACGTTGTGCAAACTTCAAGGAAATTAGAGTCTCAATGACTGGTGCCTATATAAACAGGTAAGGGTTTTCTAATCCCTCACTTAGCCTTGATTTACTATTGCAATAGAGAATGAGAGTCATTGTTGTGTCTACTATCCTGAGTACAACAATATGGAACTTACTGAGCAAAATGCTACCTCTCAAGTGTGTGTCGAGTCGCTTATGGTTTTGTTGTGGTTAAACACATAACCAAGTATTGATTACTATTTTGAGGTGTCATGGTCTCTCCTCTATTAATTGAATAGACAATGTCTTTACCATGATTAGTACAATTCCTTTGTCGTATTGTAATGCTCATTGCATCTTCTCTCTAATGATAGTTTCCTAGTTGATACAACAATAGTTTTAATCTTAAGCTTGTGTATAAAATGATGCATTTGAATTGATCTACTGCGTATAGTGCCGATACTTGTTTTGGCCGCCCAAATAAATATGGGTTTGCATGTATTAATTGAATTGTATGGGTATAATAAAGGTTTTCTTTTTTTAAACAATAGAAGGGTATTATTTGATGATGTTGAATCCTTACTACACCGGCTCTGTTTGCTAGAAAGATGTATTATTTGGTGGTTATTATTCTCTTATGTTGAATCCTTACTGCACAGGCTCTGTTTGATGATGTTGAATCCTTACTGCACCGGCTCTGTTTGTTGGAAAGATGTATTATTTGGTGGTTATTATTCTCTTATGACAAACTTGTATGACCAAACTTGAGGATAGTGGTTCATGTCCATTCAACCAGATTACGTGCCTCTTAGCATTATAAGTCACTTGGTGGTGGGTTACCATATGTAGATCTATCTGCCTCTGTAATGGGTATTCACCGTCCATGAAATTATTAAATTAATGTAAAGTTTGTAAAATTGTTTGAGATTGATATGAAGCTTTCCTTTTTCTAAAAAATGGTATGTCCATTGAGGATGACTCTAAATGTTTTAAGCTTCAAAAGTCTGGCCAAGAAAAGGGATTGTTTTTTTAAAGCTCATAGGGCATCCTTCAAATTCTTGATCATTGCTAAAAAACCTTACGTGAAATTCTACTTCAAAAAACACAATGCCAACCTCTCTCAAGCCTAATATTGGCTCAACTAATAGGGTTGAATGTACAAAATCTTAAATTGACTACTTGGTTTGAATACTTGTCAACACACTTGCATGCACGCATGCACACACACACACACACACACACACACACACACACTTGGTCACTATACTTAGCCTCACCAGTCAAAGCACTATAGACCTCTCCCCTATTTAATTTTAGCTGGCCATAATGATTTCACACACAATATTCATTTATACCTTAATAATTGTTGGCAAGATCAATCTCCTGAAATTCCCTTTCCTTGTCACTTGGATTTTTTGATCCAATACAAAAAAAACCATTTTTCTTGCACTTACATTCTCTAGGACTACTATGGGCTATATCTATGAGTTACTCCTTGGCCTAAAATCCTTTAAAATTAAAGATACCCTATCTATTGTGTGTGGCCCATCCCCTAAATTCGGTTTTCCTAACATTTGTGGGACCACAAAATCAGTATTTTTGAGGTTTTGATAATAGGAGAGTGTTCCTAGACCATAGGGCGACCTTTTTGATAATAGAAGAGTGTTCCTATACCATAGGGTGACCTTTTTGGATAGTTCTATTGCGGTTTTTTAGGACCTTGATCATGATGGATTTGTTACCATATACATGTCGTAGTGATGTGTGTGAACACACTTAGGACCGTCGAGGCATTTTTTCCCTCACTAGGAGGTTTTTTCCCCTGTGCATTGTATATACGCCCATCATTCTAGGGCTATCTATCTTTCCATTGCACACTAAGTGACTTGAGCTTCCTTCATCTTCTCCAAGCTATGTGTGTTTTCTTGTAGCCAGAATTCCAACAATTGGTATCAGAGCAGGTTGTGTCCTCTGGGGCTTAGTCGCCAGCAGCTCCAGCACATGCCTACTCACTTTCTTCGATTTAAGTGAGCTTTTGCGAGCATTCATAGGCTAACAAATATCTTAGGGTAGCTTGTAGGGCTTGGTCTGCTCAGATTTTTTATTTCGGCTCATTTCAGCCTCCATTTCCACGACAGGTAGTACTGTGCATGCTATTTCGTCATTAGGTGCAAAAAAAAATTCAATGTTATTTTCCACATAACACGTCTCATATAGTCTACTACGGTTTGTGCTATATAGAACGTGCTGTTCCCACTTCATTTCTCCTCTTTTTGGGTAGTTTTCACATCAGGTGCAACATTCGCCATGGCTGACAATAACACATATGTGTTCAAGATGTTTGTTTGTTGAGGACAGATTGGATGGGTACAATTACCCTATGTGGGCTTAGATAATGCAACATGTCCTTGTGTCAAAGGGCATTTGGAACATTGTGCAGGGCATTGATGTACATCCTAGTTTTGAGGATGTAGGCGATGTTGAGTATGTAGCAGGTTTTGGTGGCAGGATTGGTGCTGCCAGAGTTGTTTTTCCTACAACTAAGCAAGCTCATTTTGGGATGTAAAGGATGTGCAGGCTCATGCATTAATTGCATTGTCTATGAATTACACTATTACTCCTCAAATTCGTTCAACAAAATCTTCAAAACAGGCTTGGGATATTCTAGCTGGTTTTTATGCAAGTCGCAACAATGAGGCAAAAATTTCATTGCTACACAAAGAGCTCGAGTCAAAGATTATGCATGAGGAAGATGACATGGGCACTTTCCTTGCTAGTGTCAAGGATATCAATGAGCAACTTATTTTTGCAGGTGAAGTCATTTCTGATAGTTCTCTTGTGAAGACTATTCTTGATGCTTTAACTTATTCTTACCAGACTTTTGCTAGTACTTGGAGACTTATGACCCAAGGAAATCCTGAAGTTGTCAAGTTTGATGCATTATGCACATTGTTGTTGTCACTTTCCAAAGAAAATGGGACTAGACAGTATGCAGTTGAATAGGCATTTATTGCTGCTCAAAGAATAGGTGGTAACAGCAATGTAGCCACTTCTCATGGTTCTTCTGCAAGAGGTAAATCACATGTTCCTAATGCTTCTGCTGGTAGCATTTTTTTGACAATTCGAGTGATAAGGACAAAAAGAAGATTTGTTGCCATTATTGTAAAGATAATGATCATTTGATCAAGCAATGCCGTAAGTTGAAGGCCAAAGAGGCTAAGAAGAAAGATGCTGGCTCCACTATTAGTGTTGGTTTCACTACAAATGCAGCTATTGTTGAGTCTTCTGAGAGTCTTCAGTGAAAGGAGATCGTGATGCTGATGTTGATGCAGAAAGGGTTTTCAGTGAAGACTGCACTTATGATCCTAATGTCCATAATTCATGTTTGTCAGTCGTTGCAGATGCTCAAGTGTGGTACTTTGATAGTGATGCTACAAAGCACATTACCTCTCAGCATGACTTGTTTACCTCTCTTGAGGATGTCCCTCATGGGAATTAAGTCACTTTTGCCATTAATGCCTCTTATCCGGTCAAGGGAGTTGGAATCTTACTACTGCAAATGGTAGATCTTTCACACTTGTTGATGCATTGTATGTACCTGGGATCTTACTACTGCAAATGGTAGATCTTTCACACTTGTTGATGCATTGTATGTACCTGGGATCAAGAACAATATTTTTTTTGTATCTGCACTTGCTAGACTTGATCTTGTAGTCAAATTTGTGGATGACAGATGTACAATACATGATCTCAGTTTTGATGATGAAATTGTTGCATATGGCATTTTATGTCATGGGATGTATAAGACCACTTATATGACAAGTGAGGGTAGAATTTTGCAAATGCAGTTATGGATTCTAAGGCTATTTCAAATGCAAAACTTTGGTATGCACATTTTGGGCATTTGAATTTTGCTAGTTTGCTGCGTTTGCAAAAATTTGATATGGTTGTTTCTTTTCTGCCTCTTGAAGCACCTATCAAACATGTTTGTGAAGGCTATATTTTGGGTTAGATGCAGCGTTCTAATTTTCCAAAGGATGGTTCAGTTAGGTCCACATGGAGGTTGCAGCTTGTGCATAGTGATGTTTGTGGGCCAATGCAAACTTTGTCCTTGGGCAACTACCTTTACTTTGCGACTTTCATTGATGATTACTATAGGCATGCATGGGTATATCTGCTTAAAGGGAAGTCCAAAGTGTTCATGTGCTTCAAACAATTTTTGGATATGGTTGAAAATGTCTCAAAATGCACTCTGGGAACCCTCCATTCTGATCAAGGGGGGGAGTATATGTCTCATGAATTTAATGCATTTCTAGCTTGTCGTGGGATGAAACACCAATTTACAGTGCCTTATATGCCTCAAAAAAATGGTGTTGCTGAGAGGAAAAACAGGTCACTTACAGAAATGGCATGATGTATGTGTCAAAAGTCAAGATTTGCCCCATTGTTTTTGGCTCGAGGCCATTTTGTGTGACACTTATGTACTAAACAAGTGTTCTAAGAAAGCTTTGCAGTCTATTACTCCACATGAAGCATGGTAGGATAGAAAGCCTTCTATTGAGCACATGCTTTGGTGCCACAAATACATAGCAAAAATTGGATGGTAAGGTTGTCAAATGTATTTTTGTTGATTATAGTGCTGAAAGCAAAGATTACAGGTTGTATCATCCAAAAACAAAGTGTATCTTGGTCTAACGAGATGTTGTGTTTGTGGAAGATTCCGTTCAACCCTTGCAGTCATGTACTAGAGATAGTAATGTAAGCTCACAGAACATTTATGACACATTGTTTCCTCTTTTCAGTGGTGGAAGTTTCAATGTAAATTCCAATGAGGCAAATGTATAGCCTATGGGGGTTCCTAAAAATGTTATCGATCAGCCTATTACTGATGCACATGTACATGATGTACTTGATGAGGAAAGGGCTGAGAATGAGTAGGCTAGAGGTATGTCTAAATGGTTGGTGCATACTTTGTGTGATAGTAAATTGGATGCACCATTGTCTAGCCGTACTCATTCAAGTTCTGACCATGCATCTTATGCATTAGATTGTTATGCTTTGGATGTGTCTAGCTTACATGATATTGAGGAACCTCTCTCTTTTGATGAAGTACAAAGTTCTAAAAATTGGGTGTCTACCATGCAATTAGAATATAATGCACTTAGAGAAAATGATACATGGACTTTATGTGATTTGCCTCATGGAAAAAAGGCCATTGGTACAAAGTGGGTTTACAAGTTGAAATGCAAGCCCGATGGTGAGATTGATTGCTATAATGCTCGTTTTGTTGCTAAGGGTTATGCACATAAAAAAGGCATAGATTTTGAAGAGTCTATTGCTCCCACTTGTCAGATGACTATTGTGAATTTTTCTGTGTGCATTGGCAGCTCATTTTGGTTGGGATGTACATCAATCAGACATTGTTACTCCTATCTTGAATGGTGACATATTTGAGGAAGTTTGTGTAACACAAACTTGCAATTCTGTCAAGAAAGGACAAAAGGATAAAGTGTGCAAATGTAAGAAAGCTTTTTATGGTTTGAAGCAATCTCCTCGTGCTTGGCATGAGAAGGCTGACACTCATTTGGTCAAACGAGACTTTTGTAACAGTCCAACAGAAAGCACATTGTATGTAAATCGTGAGGATGATTTGTTGCAATCACTCGACCAAATAGAGACGTATTGCTAAATTTAAGGATGTTTTGAATGCTACTTTCAAGATGAAAGATTGGGGTTGTTACATCATTAATTGGGTATAGAGTTTAAGCAATGTGATGGTGGCATTGTCTTGTGTCAAAAAAGTTACATAAAGACATTGCTATGTAAGTTTGGACTTGAGGATTGCAAACCTATTGCCACTCCCATGGAAACAGGTTTGAAATTGAGTTTTCATGATGCTGTTGATCCTGCCAATGTCATTCTTTACCAAACTGTTGTTGGCTGCCTCATTTATGTATGCAACATAAGGCCAGTTATTTAGTTTGCGGTCTCACAGGTCAACAGATTCATGCATATCCTAGGGTCTAAGCATTGGCAAGTTGTGAAGAGTATTTTTTTCTACTTGAGTGGAACTTTGCATCTTGGATTGTTTTATCCCAAGGGGGGATCATTGCCTCTAGACTTACATGCCTTTTTGGACTCAGACTGGGCTGGTTGTTTTGACACACGAGTGTCCCACAAGTGGGTTTTGTTTCATGCTTGGTAGTTCATGTATATCATGGTTGAGCAAGAAGCAACCTATTGTGGCCACTTCTATAATGTTGAGTACAGGGCATTCTTCACATCTACAGTTGAGAGTGTATGGCTCAAATGCCTTATGGATGATTTGGGTGTTGAATAGGACACTGCTAACACTATCTACACTTAGGTCAGAGCGTATTGGCAATTGCGAGGAACCCATCTTTTCATGATCTCATAAAGCATATTGATGTGCATTACCATTATCTCAGGGAGAGGCTCTCAGCAGCAGAGATCAGCTTGGATTATGTGCCAACACATGACAACCTTGTAGATCTTTTCACAAAGGCATTGTCTCATGAGAAGTTTGAATCTTCAGCAGCAAAGCTTTGGGCTTACTCTCCTTTGTGGATTGATCATGTATTCAAGCCATGGCACTTCCCTTTACTCTATGTTCTAGTTCTCGTTAACCGCATCACTCCAGGGGGGTTTGTTACCACATACATGTGGTATTGATGTGTGTGAACACACTTAGGACCACTGGGGTATTTTTCCCTCATTTGGAGGTTTCTTCACCCGTCCATTGTATATACGCCCATCATTCTAGGGATATCTATATTTTCATTGCACACTAAGTAATACATTCTTTGTTGTGTTCCTTGAGCTTCCTTCTGTAAGATCCCCCAACCCACCAAGATCAATATTGGAATAAGGTCTTTGACAGGTCTCTAGGCCTATTGAAGTCGGTGTCTCTAAACATGAAAATCCAAGGAATAGACCTTTACCATTGACAATGGCTTGGGTCTATAGCCCTAGAAGAAAGACCTAGTCTTGTCTCACAGCGGAAATGGGACAAAATTTAAAAATCTAAGACTGTTTCAATCCTATAACTTCAACAATTTGGGCTAAGGTATTCTCAACCAACGTTTTTTTCTCCCCTAACAGATATGAGGGCATAGCCGCTGGTGAACTCCTCTTCCAATTGGAGAAGTTTACTAAATGTTTTTAGTTCGTGGGAATGGATAGTTACCTGACTAATCAGGTCCACCCGTCCATGATTGACAACCTTAGTCAATCCCCATTTACCACCCCGCATTCACACATGATCCTTTTGTTTCCTAATTACTACCACATGTGTTTTAACACTTAAAATAATGGATTTCTTTTTAACTTTTCATCACAGTTATTTATTAAGACAAGTCATTGAAATCTGCATTGAAAATAGTCTTTTAGAAAACAAACATCTTTAGACTTAAGACAAGGTACGGTCACTTATAATATATCTTGAAAAATCCTGACACGTACTCCACTTGTCTCAAGCACACCTATACATGGGTGAAACAAACAACACCCTTCCTTATTTATAAACAGAGTGGAAACCCATCACCCAAAAGTTCGGGGCGTCCATACGCCAAACTAGTTGCCCATACAACCGAGCGGTTTCCCTAGGATAAAAATGGTATCCTAAGTAGTATCCACAAACATACACATGTAGCAGGCACAGAATCCACGTACATGGGGGAAACTGACTCATCCATGGCTGAAAAGCCATCATTACTCATCACTTGAAGTGAAAATATTCCAAGGAATCAGAGGTGTCATGAGACAAGTTGTCTTAAGGATGACCAATCATTCTTTCTTAAGTCAACCAGCTTTATCCCAAACATTTCCTTCCTAATTTACAAACAAGTGCTCGTGGGTTTCTTGGAAGATGTCTTTTGTTTCGACCAGTTTTACTTTTGCTAATTCCTTACTCCCTCTTTACTTTATGCATCTTAATTGCTTATTTAGATAAGATAACTTCATCATAGCTTCCGTAAGGGTTTCCTAAGCTCTCATATTTTTCTTATAAATTTATACATTTTTTTCTAATTTCTCCATCTTTATTAAGCTTGAAATCTATTTTTTTTAGTTTAATATTTATTATATTTGTTTTCTCTTAAATATTGCATTTCCTCAGCTTTAAACCAATGGTTTATATTTACAGTAGTTTTTCTAGAGACTTTTGACAATAGATTCTATTTGTCCTAATTAATCTTTCAATAAAAAAAGGGTTTTGATCAATTATAACTACTTAAACTAACTAACCAATTACGGTATATTTATCACAAGTAGATAATGGTATCTCTATATTTGGTAATTACCTTGTAAATATAAAAATTACTTATCTAATTTTTTATTTTTATTTTGAATTCAAATTAATTTGTTTAAGCTAAAGTAGATAGCTAGATTAACTTTTTGACATTAAGCTAATTATCTTGGCTTAATTAAGATGTATACAAACTCAAATAAATAGGACATAATTATATAATTTGATTAACTAATTTTCTCCCTTTAATTTTAGCTAGCATTTATCTATTTTAAACTAAATATTTAGCTAAATTAATTTTCCAATATTAAGATAATTATCACAAATTAATCATGATGTATATTAACTCTGATAAATAGTACATATTTATCTAACTTGATTTACTAATTTCTCTCTTTTTAATTTCAGCTATAATTGGACTATTTGGGCTTAGACAAAAAGCTAGATTAACTTTTTGAACTTAAAATAATTATCATGATTTTTAATTACAATGTAAAATAACTCTCATAAATAGCACAAAATTGTCTAACTTGTTTTACTAATTTCCCTCTTTTAATTTCATCTAGAATAAGTATGTTTTGGCTTAGGAAAATAGCTAGATTAATTTTTGACCTTAAGATAATTATCACCACTTAGTTACAATGTAAACTAACTATGATAAGTAGTACATAATTATCTAGCTTGCATTACTAATTTCTCCCTTTTAATTTTAGCTATAATTAATATATTTTGACTTAGAAAAATAGATAGATTAATTTCTTGAGCACATAACTATCTAACTTATTTTACCAATTTCCCACTTTAATTTGTGGCTCAAAATAGCTAATTTAAGCTTAATAAAATACTTAAATTAGTTATTTGTAATGAGTAATTTGTCTTGTGTTTCTAATAGTATTTCCTAGATGTGATAATTAACTTAAGAATATTTGAGTTGATTAAGTAGATTTTCCATCAGTTTTTTGATTAAAAACAATTAATTTTTACCTGATTAATCATAAAAACTAATCAAAAAACTATGATATAGTTTTCCTAGCTTGTTCACAATCTAATATAGCTCTGATAATTTTCTTATATTAATTTAAGTTTAATTAGTATAATTACCCTTAATTTAAGACCAAAAAGATTAATTTCAGTCCTAATATGGCTTAATAATTAATTAGATTAATATCCCTAATCTTAATCTAAGTAATCATCAGAATAATAAGAGCTAAGAGAGTAATTTACATTGTAAAGAAGTTTAACATTTTTAATTAGTTAGATCAATTTTAAAAAATAAAGATAAATTAGCATAATTTTACTAATTAAAAAGGGTTTATGCTACTTACCATGGATAATCATGGATAATCAGCTAGAGGTTTTCTCTCTAGCATAATTTTACTAATTAAAAAGGGTTTATGCTACTTACCATGGATAATCAGCTAGAGGTTTTCTCTCTAGTGACTTTTGGGTAGAGTTTCTCCCTATGTGAGAGAGAAATGGCCACGACTCTGAGTCTGAGTGAGAATGAGAGGCCTAGGGCCCTATTTATAGTTTTTTTGGGCCTTGTGAACTTTACCAGCCTGGAACAGGCAGCTGCTTGCAGCTCAAGCAGCCCCGAAGCTCAAGAAGGTGCCACCTGCTACTATTTTTGTGCCTGGAAGCCCCTGCTACCTCCCCCCACAGCCTACCTAATTAAAAAAATCAACCCTGCTAATTTTCTAGGTTATTTTCTACTATTTTCATAAATATATGGAGAAAATATGTGGGAGGCCTTAGTAAAAGTCTATGCTTAAATGATTACTGCAACCACCAATTTTTTCTTAACAATTTAATTTACATTGAATCTGTTGGAAGGCCTAGAGGGGTCAGTATTTGTCTGATTCTGAAAATTTCTAGCCCGGGGTTTGATGTGCTTAAGATTTCAAAAATACCATTTTTTAATGTTTTTGAGATAGTGTCTTTACATGATTGCCTGACCAATGCTTTCTCTAAAGCTTGGATTCTTTCCAGTAACTAGAAAGGTGGAGACCTTACAATCACCCCAACTTAAGAATTTGAGATGCCCTCATCTCAATCGAAATTGAGAAAGTCTTTGAGAAGAGAGGTTTCATCTTCCCCAGTGGCATCTTCAGTGGGATAATCTTTCCACTTTACCAAATGTTCCCAAATTACTCTATTCTTTCAGTAGTTTCCAGGATACAATCTGGCTGAAGTTCCAACACTCCTTGTTGTTGCATTACAATTTGTTCATCCCCCAATGCATGGTTGGGATTTGGGATGCAGGGTTTTAGTAGGCTGACATTAAATACATCATGAAATTTGATGTGTTTTGGCAGCTTAAATTTGTAGGCTTGATCACTAAGGACCTTGATTATTTCATAAGGACCACAATATCTGGGACTAAGCTTTTTGAATTTTCCTAGAGATAGGTTGTGTTTTTTTTACACACTCAAAGAAAAACCTTGTCTCCTTGTTTGAAGATCCGATCGGATCGCTTTGGTTCTACATAATGCTTTTGACGATCCTTAGCCACTTGAATATCTTGTCATATGGCTTTGGTCTGGGCTTCCATTTCCTCAAGCATTTTCTTTGAGGCTTCCACCCTTATAGTAGGGTCAGAAAAATTCAATGGTGATATGTATTCATGCCCATATAGAGCATTGAAAGGTGACATCCCAATGCTTTTATGGAAAGAGGAGTTATAGGCAAATTCTACCAAGGGAAGGAATTGAATCCACTTACGGGGTTCTTTATTGCCATAAGCTCAAAGGATATCTTCAATTACTTGGTTTATCACTGATAATTCTCTATGGAATCCCATGTAGTCTAAAGATTTCCTTAACAAAGATCTTGCTTATATCTAAGGCTGTATAAGTGGTTTTTATTGGTACTAGATGGAGGCTTTAGTAAGCATATCCACAACTACCATTAGGGAATCATACTCTCCTTGAATTGTGGGGAGGCCTATGACAAAATCCATGCTAATGAATTCCCACTTCATTTGAGGTATGTCTAAGGGTTTCAACTTTCCTGGCATCATTACTCGTTTAGCCTTGATTCTCTGACAAGAGAGGCATTGTCTGATGTATCAAAGTACATCCCTCTTCATTCATATCTAGAAGTAGGTTTTTCTCAAGGTGTTAAGACTTTTTACATACCCCAGGTGCCCTGATATTGGATATCATGACCTTAATGAAGAATTAATTGCTTTAGGGAGGTATCCTTAGGAATGTAAAGTCGATGTTTGTAGTAAAGAAGGCCATCCTCCATAGAATGGTCCTTTACTAGGGCTTCTTTTCTGTTGCATCTTCCTGGATGAGAATTTGAATGAGTTGGAGATAGGCTTCATCTTTCTGTGAGCATTCCCTCACCTTATCCAATATTGGATTGTTGGCCATGGAGATGGCTCCAAGGAAGGCTTTTTTGCTAAGGGCATTAGCAACCACATTTTCCTCTCCCGGTATGTATTTTATTTGGAAATTGTATTCCTGAAGAAGTTCTATATAGTGTCTTTGTCTCATGTTAAGGGTTGGTTGGGAAAAAATCCATTTTAGACTCTGGTGATCAGTGAGTCTCCAATAGATAATGTCTCCATAACTTGAGGGCATGTATAACATCTAATAATTCCAGGTCATGAGCTAGACAGTTCAATTCATGAAGCCTTAATTTTTTGGAAGTGTAGGCAACTGGTCAGCCTTCCTGCATTGAGACTCCTCCTACAGTGAGTCCACTTGCATCTGTTACCACCTCAAAATATTGAGTAAAGTCGGGTAGCCTGAGTACGGGAGTGGAGGTGAGGTATTATTTCAGTTGTCGAAAAAAATCTTCTTGTTCTCTCTCCCATGTGAGCTTAGAGGATTTCTTGAGTAGCTGAATCAAGGGTGTAGCAATGAGTGCATAATCTTTGACGAATATTCTATACCACCCTGCAATACCTAGAAACCCTCTAATTTCACTAATAGTTTTAGGTTATGGCCATTCTATAATGTCCTTAACCTTTGTGAGGTCCACTAAGATCCCTTTAGAAGATATGATAAATCCAAGATAACTGACTTCAGGAGTGCAAAAAAGACACGTATGTTCATCTTGGCATACAACTGATGCTGTTGAAGAATACTCAAGACCTTGCATACATGTTCCTCATGCTCATTATTAGCATATTTAGAATATACCAATATATCATCGAAGAATACCAGAACAAAATCATCCAAGTATTCTCAAAATATATCATGCATGAGCCGATTAAAAGTTTCTGGTGCATTTGTAAGGCCAAAGGGCATGACTATGAACTCATAGTCCCGTTTCGAGTGTTGAATGCAGTCTTGTATATGTCTGCTTCTTTGATCCGGATTTGATGATACCTTGATCTGAGATCAAATTTTGTGAACATTTCGTCCTCGTACAATCTTTCTAGAAGTTCGTCTATGTCTGGGATAGGATACTTGTTCTTTATGGATACCTTATTAAGGCCTCGGTAATCTATGGAGAGGCGTAAGGATCCATCCTTCTTTTTTTGAAATAAAATAGGTGCTCCCCATGGAGAAATACTTGGTCTGATGAAACTTGCTCGATTAGTTGTCAAAGTTGTTCCTTGGGTTCTATGGGTTCAAGTAGAGACATTTTGTAAGGTCTTTTGGAAATAGGTTCACTACCTGGGAACGTTTCTATCTCATGGTCTATGTCCCTTGGGGGAGGTAAATTTGAGAGGTCCTCTGGAAACACATTTGAAAATTTCTTAAGCCACTCCGGAATTTGGTTGGCCCCTAAATCTTTGGCTTTGTTTATTTTGACCAGGAAGATTTGTTGTCCCTTATGTAGACCTTTAATAAGTCTACTAGCCTAAACTAGATGGGCTTTTGGCTTTCCATTACATCCTTGAGCTAAAATATCCTCCCCTAGTTCATTCCTAAAGGATAGGCTACCTTTGACACAATGAATGTGTGCTTGATTTTTTATCAGCCAATCCATTCCCAAGATACCATTGTAGATTCCAACAGGTAGAGTGCGGAAGTAAGATGAGGTAGAAATTCCTCCTAATTCAAATTCTACTTTTTCGGTTCAATGTTGAGAGAGGACTTCTTTTTTGTTTGCTAATTCCACTGCCATTCTTTTGACTGGGTACTGATTCAGGGTACTGATTCAACTTAAGCTTCCTTAAACATTTTGGAGAAAGGAAAGAATTGGTGCCACCACAATCTATAAGTAATTCAAACTTTTCACCCTGTTGGTTTGCAATAGTTTGAATGACCGTATATTGTTGGCACGCTCTAGGATTGTCAATTGAGGCAAACAAGGTTTCTCTTTTATCTTCCTCATTCATTAGAGTAGGCTCTCCTACTGTTGCATAAGCTTGGGCTCCTCTTCCTCTTCCTCTTCCTCCTTCCCTGCCACGTCCTCCATTTCTTCCTCCTCTTTGTAAGTTACCCTGGTTGACTTGAGGTTGGCGGTTAGGCCTCTAGTCGTAGCTCTAGGGTCTAATTCTTGGGGACATCTATGCTTGAAGTGTCCCATCTGACCACATCCATAACATCTTACATCAGGGAAGGTTTGATTCAAAGTTGATGCAACAGTTACTGTACGTCATTGACTTCCTTGGTTAAAATTTCCTCTAGCTCTTCCTCTATAATTGCTCCTGGGGGATTCACCATGGAAAACTTATCACACCACGTAAGTGCAGGGGAGGGGGTTATTTTTACAAGTTACATAAGCATATAATTTAGGGGCATTCCCCCAATAATTTATCTCCCAAGCTTAAAAATTAAGAAGGGGGTATCATATTTATGGGGTGGGGGGAGGGGAGAAGTGAGAAAACGGAAAAATGAGAGGAATTTTTTGTTTTTCAAAATCATGGCTTCCCAAAAGACTCTGCCCTCAAACTTGTGAGTCAATAGCTACAAAGATACATGCAAGAACTAACATTGCTTTGTATCAACTGATTATTTTATTATTATAGTTCATTTGTTGAGGGATGAAGGCTATAAAGAGTTTGTATAGATGCAAATTTATATGCAGAACCTAGCACAACTTTATAACCATCTTTTTTGAGTAATTTAGATGGGTCAAAATTGGATCAACAAAAGGGTTTCTTAGTACGTTGCTAGTCACTATGCTATACACTCTTTGAATAGTTTTACTCAGTGAGATCATGTGAGACCTAAATTTTATATGTAAGATAGGGGTATGATATTATTTTGCATTGATCATCGTATAAGTGTAGAAAGAGGGGTCATATTCCCTAATATGAGTCGTATATAAGGGTTTTATCAAAGTTGTTTGCTCGCAGGTGGCATCCCGTTTTGTATATAGAGTGAATCCCCTGGGTAATTGCTATAGTTGGGATAGTTTTTGGTGGGGTTGTTTCCTTCAGCTGCAAGAGGTTTGGCCCTAAGAAGGGCATCTTGGATTGATATAGGTATCATGGCTTCAAGACGTGTGCTCAAGGGTTTGCTGAGACCTTGACAGAATCAGGCAATTTGTTGTTCAATGGTCATCTAAGGAGCATAATGTTGTAAAGATACAAACTATGTATAGTACTCCTCCAGTGAAAGTCCTAACTAGTATAGACCAAAGAATTCATTCATCTTAATGGATTGGTGAGCAAGAGGAAAATAACGTTCTATAATGGCTTGCTTCATCTTCTCCCAAGTTGGTTTATTAGTGGGATTATCTCTATAGTGTTGTTTCCACCACAGCTTGGCATCTCCACTGAGACGGAACATACCCAACATTGTTTGGTTTTCTTGAGCAGTTCCAGCGGCTATGAAATAATCATCCATAGCCTCTAACCATACTTCTGCATCCCGCTCTAGATTGGGCCCTTCTCACTTAAAGACAGGGAGTTGGGCCTGCTTTGGTAGTAGTTTATTTTCTTGTGTAACAGTGTAGAGGCTATTTGTGCGAGGGTTACCCTATGATTAACGTAGGGAGCACTTCATTCACATTGCAATGATCAAACAATAAATCCACTAATCTTTATTCCAATAACATGACATACATTATTCCAGGAAACTCATGGTATATATAATGATTGATACAAGAAAACTAATATATACAAGGACATCAACACTCTTATAACAAAAGCCTATGCACCATGGGCAGGTCCGATACAGGATCACAAAATACAACATCTCTTGGTCCTCTAAAGCTAGGACCTACCCTCATAGGCCTAATTTTTCCTAGATAGACTATGGTAGTACCACTTGTAAGATCCCCCAACCCACGAAGACCAAGACTGGGATGGGGTCTTTCATAGGTCTCTAGGCCTATTTAAGTCAGAGTCTCTAAACAAGAAAAATCCAAGGAATGGACCTTTACCATTGACAATGGCTTGGGTCTATAGCCCTAAAAGAAAGACCTAGTCCTGTCTCACAGCGAAAACGGGACAACATTTAAAAATCTAATACTATTTCAACCCTATAACTTCAAAAACTTGGGCTAAGGTATTCTCAATCGACACGTTTTTCCCCCTAATAGATGTGAGGGCAAAGCCGCTGGTAAACTCCTCTTCCAATTGGATAAGCTTACGCGGGAATAGATAGTTACCTGATCAAGTCCACCCGTCCATGATTGACAACCTTAGTCAATCCCACTTACCACCCCACACTCACACATGATCCTTTTGTTTCCTAATTACTAGCACATGTGTTTTAACACTTAAAATTAATGGATTTCTTTTTAACTTTTCAGCACAATTATTTAGTAAGACAAGTCATTGAAATCAGCATTGAAAGCAGTCTTTTAGAAAACAAACATCTTTAGACTTAAGACAAGGTACGATCACTTATAATATATATTGAAAAATCTTGACACGTACTCCACTTGTCTCAAGCACACCTATACATGGGTGAAACAAACAACACCCTTCTTTATTATAAATAGGGTGGAAACCCATCACCCAAAAGTTTGGGACGCCCATACACCAAACAAGTTACCCATACAACCAGGTGGTTCCCCTAGGATAAAAATGGTATGCTAAGTAGTATCCACACACATACACATGTAGGAGGTATAGAATTCACGTACATGGGGAAAACCGACTCATCCATGGCTAACAAGCCGTCATTACTCATCACCTAAAGTGAAAATATTCCAAGGAATCAGAGGTGTCTTGAGACAAGCTATCTTAAGGATGACCAATCATTCTTTCCTAAGTCAACCAGCCTTATCCCAAACATTTCCTTCCTAATTTACAAACAAGTGCTTATGGATTTCCTAGAAGATGTCTTCCATTTCGACCAGTTTTACTAGTTTCCTCCTTTTTAATTACAGCTAGAATTGGTCTATTTTGGCTTTAAAAAATAGCTAGATGAATTTTTTGACCTTAAGATAATTATCATAGATTAATTACAATAAAAAATAACTCTAATAAATAGAAAAAAATTATCTAACTTGTGTTACTAATTTTCCTCTTTTAATTTCAGCTAGAATTAGTTTTCTTTTACTTAGAAAAATAGCTAGATTAATTTTTTGACCTTAAGATAATTATCATGACTTAATTGCAATGTAAACTAAGTCTAATAAATAGCACATAATTATTTAACTTGTTTTACTAATTTTTCCCTTTTAATTTCATCTAGAATTAGTCTATTTTGGCTTTAAAAAATAGCTATATTAATTTTTTGACCTTAAGATAATTATCACAGCTTAAGTATAATGTAAAATAATTTTGATAAATAGCATATAATTATCTAACTTGTTTTACTAGTTTCCCACTTTAATTTATGGCTCAAAATAGCTAATTTTAGCTTAATTAATTACTTAGATTAATTATCTGTCAATGAGTAATTTATCTCGTGTTTCTAACAATGTATCCTAGTCATGATAATTAACTTAAGAATATTTGAGTTAAATAAGTTGGTATCCCATCAATTTTTGATTTAAAAAAGCTAATTTCTACCTAATTAATTATAAAAAATAATCAAAAAATTATGATATAGTTTTGTTGCTTCTTAATAGTCTAATACAGCTTTGATAAATTTTTTATATTAATCTAAGTTTAATTAGTATAATTACCCTTAATTTAAGACCAAAAATATTAATTTTAGCCCTCATATGGCTTAATAATTAATTAGATTAATATCCCTAATCTTAATCTAAGTAAACAACATAACATTAAGAGTTAAGAGATTAGTTTTGGTTGTAAAGTAGTTTAATCTTCTTAATTAATTAGATTAATTAAAAAATAGAGGTAAATTAGCATAATTTTGCTAATTAAAAAGGAACTAGGCTATTTACCATGGATAATCAGCTAGATGTTTGCTCTCTAGCGATTTTTGGGTAGAGTTTCTTCCTATGTGAGAGAGAAATGGTCAAGACTCTGAGTCTGAGTGAGAATGAGAGGCCTAAGGTCCTTGTTAACCCTCACGGCTCACGGACACCCCATCACCTACGATGGACGTGTATAATGTATTTGGTAGAGTTAGGTACCGAGCTTGTCGGACCAATAGGGAAAGGTAGAGTGATCGTCGATGAGAGGCGCACTTTAACTTGGACATTCAAGGGATTAGTTGGTTAAGCATGGGCGCCCAAGTGTGAATGGGGTGAGCTCCTATAAAAGCCAACTAAACCTAATTTTTACTCATTCTCTCATTTGTGCAATTGAAGAGTGCTCTTGCTCCATCTCCATCTTCTTCTTCTTCACCTCCTTGTGTGTGTGTGTGTGAGAGAGAGAGAGAGAGGGAGAGTGTGTGTGCGATCGAGCATTACGAAGGCACGACGGCGGCGAAGCGGTTGAGCGCGGCACGACTGCAGCTTCTTCTTCATCGCGGCGAGGAATCCACCACGAAGGCGAGCGTAGAGCGGTGAGTGACACACCCTTTGTTTTCTTGAGCTTGCTAGTTTAGGCTTGTTGTGTGCTTGGAGCCGTTTGTGGCTCGCATAAGGTGTATTGGCAAGTCCCTTGCTTCGACAGTGCGGCAAGGAGCGCACATTTTTGGCGCCGCTGCCGGGGATATGCCCTACACTAAGCTCGGTTAGCACTTTACGCTTCCTTGTGGTGCAATTTCTATCATAGGAAAGGCAGGGAAGGAGTGTGTGGAAGATTTCTGTTTTTTGCGTTTTCTGCAATTGCTGTCAAGTTTCAATTTTTGCTATTGTCTGCGTTTTTTCAATTTCTGCAATTTCTGCATTTTCAAGTTCGGCGTTTTCAATTTCTGCAATTTTCTGCATTTCTGTCAATTTGCTGCAATTTCTGCGTTTTTTCTGCAATTTCCGCAATTTTTGCGTTTTTTACTGCAAGTTCTGCGTTTTCAATTTCTGTATTTTCTGCAAAAAAAAAAAAAAATTAAAAAAAAAAAGAAAATAAAAATTCGGAAATAAAAAAACGCGAGTGAGCGGGCGGCGAAATTTTTCGAAAATAAAAAACGTGACTCTTAAAACGGACGGGTTGGTTTGTATAAAAGATAGATCGGGATCGGGATCATTTTCCCAAGCCCAAGCCCAAGCCCAAGCCCAAGCCCAGGCCCAGGCCTCAGTCCTATGATATATACTAAACTCACTCTTATATATATACCCTACTCCCTCAAGAGAGAATGAGAGCATGTGGGACAAGTCCTCCACTCTCCTCCTTTCTCTTCCCACTTGCACCCTTAGACTTTCTAGTTTGGGCCTAGTTCCCTACTGGAAATTGACAATTTTAGGGATTCCGAGAGCATAGAGTGACCAAACGGAGGGCTGTAAAGCACGACACGACCCTCTGACCGATACGCTCGTTTCGAGCTATCACACGGCCCATTCCACGACACGCTCTAAAAAATCTAGCAAAAAAACAAACAAAAAACACGCTAAAAACTAGTCACAAGGCCTCCTAGAGCAGCTTTTTGACACCTTAGGGTATCAAAAGCACATGCACTTACGCTCTGGGCGGGTACTAGAACACGAGCATATTGAGGGTGCTTATGTTCATACGGACACCCATTACCCATCCACGATAAGCTCTAGACCCTCAGCGGGGACACAAAGTAGCACCACCCAAGACCCTAAAATAGCCGCTAGTGATTCCTCCTCCGACTCAGAAATCATGGAAGCATACCCTACCCAAAACACTGAGAGAGAAGGCCATGCACCTCCCGAAGCTCCACAGCCTAGTACTAGTATGTTTAGCCGTTTCATGGAAACATTAGGTAGAGCTACTCGCTCGGAACCTGATGCAGATGAAGCACGCGAAGGGGGTGGGGAAGTGGACTCTCCTTTCACATCGCACGTGGACCCCACACCCCCAAAGAGTGTCCATGTGGATATCCTACCAACTTCTTACCAAGAAGGCCCTGTTGAGCTGCCTCCTTCAGAAGTTCCCTCTAGAGTACCGTTGGTGACAAGTAAAACCACGGGGAGCAACATTGCTTCTACCTCACAAGAAACCGTTAACACGTCGACTCTAGAAGGATTGTTCATTAATGATCATTGGACATACAACCTCCACACTGAGGTGTTGACGGATCTACACTGTGGCCACGCCTACCATGTAGGATGGATAGAGATTGTGCAATCCACCTCTAGTGCCACGAGCATCGAAGATCAACAGAAAATGATCTGTAATGTTATCCATGGCATTATTCAATCAGAAAGGCAAAACCGAGGGGTAAATATACTCTCAATTGGCCCCATGAGATTTCTGGATACGAGCAAGGCTCAACAGCCTACTCTATCACAAATGGAGACTCCTCTAATGAGCCCCATGGACCCATCTTACGTCATTTCACCTGGGGTCTCTATGCAATCTGAGCCTCCGAGCGAAAACTTTAGCTTCCCTAACTTGGCTCAACCCTCTATCAAGGAAAACACAGTGCTCACTCCAGGGATAAGCCTGACAAAGAATGTACCGATGACATCTACGGTTAGCGTAGTGCCACTACCTAGTGTCGTAGTACCTAATATGGGGCCTCGACCATATGTGCCTCTAGCCCCTTATGCACACATGGCCCCCACACCTCCAATTGTACCACTTGCTTATGCTCCTCGAGTGCCGCTCCCTAGCTCTTATCCGAGTGGACCTATGCCCGGTTATGTTCCATATCCTGCATCATCCACACATATGCCAAGACCAGTACCCGTCCCTCTCCCACATATGATTCCAAGAGTACCTCCACCGGCCCTGCCTCCTCACATAGGTGACTTGGCAGCGTTTGCTCAAACCATAGGTCGATCTATCGCGGAAAATATGTGTCATGCATCTGATAGAGAGCCTAGAAGTAAGGCAGTACAAATTGCCAAACTCACGCAAAAATTTAATGGGGACGAAGATGCTAGAAAACACATTGAAGTGTTTGAACAAGTATGTGATTCCTTAGGGGAACGCAACGAACTACATAAGTGCAATGCCTTAAGCTTGACATTAAGTGGGAAGGCTGGAGATTGGTATAGGACCCTAAGGGTGGACGAGAAAACAATCTACCCTACCCTTCGAAGGTTGTTTCTAAAGGAGTACATACGAGAAGGTGTGCTTTGGGGTGTAGCATCTCAGCTACAGAAGGCCGAACGTAAGGAAGGAGAGTCAGTAAGGGACTTCATTAGTCGTCTAAAGCACTTAAACTCTCGTTGCCCTGTAAATGAGCGCTTCAACAATAACCAACTGCTTGATCGATTCATTCGAGGGTTGAGGAATGAAGGAATCTATAATGGACTAGTGATTAGAGGTATCACAACCTGGGAAGATGTCACTGCCAATGCAATCCAATTAGAGGACAACTTGATGATAGCAGGCATGAGGGTGTCTACTGACACGAGATCCACTAGCTCACAAGCCATTGAGTATGAACCCATGACTGCAAAGCCCATTGCCAATGAGCCAAAGGTATTTGAGACATTCTTGACAGACCTCACCAAGGCAATCCAAGAGTCTCTTAAGGATAATCGACCCCCTCAAAATAGTCACATGTATCCAAGAAGAGAGCAACAATGGTGTTCCATTTGCTTAGGTCCACATAGCACTAGTGAGTGCCCTACGTTTAGAGTAAAATTTAATGGAACTTGCAATGCATGTGGTAGGTATGGTCACCAAGCTAAGGATTGTTTAATGATCAAACGTATGATGGCAAATAGACCACCTGTAGCCTGGACGGATGCACCTCGAGCTCCTGTATTGATGCCTGCTCCACCGGTTGAGCAACTACCGCAACACATGGTCCCTAGATCTCAAAATGTTGTACAAGCTACACCGTTACCACCTCCTGTGCTAGGACCGCAGCCCCCGCATCCAAGAGTCGCCCCTATGAACCAAGTGGGTTGCGAGCCATCTAATGCTTATGCAGATGGTTGTGAGGAGGAAATAGACACTAGTATTGCCTACGGACTTGATACATTGGAAGAGTGTCCTATATACTACATGGAAGATTGTTGGGGACAAGTCAAGCCGGTTTATCAAGCTGCTGCTCTCGCATCCAGAGGTCAAAATATCAACACCCAGGCTAGGAGGCCACCTCTTCAATGCTACGAGTGTGGTGGACCACATCGAGTAGCGGAGTGCCCTATTAGGCTGCAAAAGAATGCTGCACAGATGCAAGTGAATCAAGGGAGCACGTCTGCAATGCCAATACTCACATGTAATCGTTGTGGCATAGATCACTTGATTGCCCAATGCCCCTATAACCCAAATGCGCCTAAAATCACACCCCTGAATTTGGTCGAAATTGCTAGTGTGACATCACCAATGCCACCCGTCACACCCGCTTATGCGATTACACGGTCCATGCTTCAAGGGCCAGGACATATCCTCGAAGAGAGAGATACCACATCAATTATCCAAGCAAAGAAAAGGAAGACACGAAGGAAGAAGTCGCAGAATACGGAAAATTCAAAGCCAAGTTCCAAAACAAACATAGGAACAGGAGATGACCCCGTGTATATGAATGACCTCGAGGATGATTCAGATTCAATCGAGACAATGGAGACTAGAACCAATACCACAAAGGGAAAGACCGACAAAGAAAACCGTAACGTGGAACCAAATGAAAACCGAATGAGAGAAAACCATAAAGAGCCTCTGAAAACACCACAAGTGTTTCCAAATCCAATCCAAGACCCCCAAGATAAACCGCAGGGGCAAAAAGGGAAGAATCGTAAAAAGAAGATTGGGACGTACCCAAACCCAGTGGACGAGATTAAGCAGGTGAAACATCTAAGAGGATTAGTGGAGGAGACTCAAAGGAAACTAGAACCAGAACCCATGCATGTCAAAATTCATGACACAGTGTTTCCCACGCAAGTTCATCCACCCCACATGAACCATAGACCGTTAGCCATATCTAGTATCATCCAAGAAGGGAGTGAGGACAGGACATCAGAAAGTGAGCATACACCCTTCTTGTTGGAAAGGATGTTTAATGAAGGAATACCTGATCCCATTGAGGAATATGAGATTCCATCCTCACCAGTTCCTAGTCAAGGACCTACACCCTGCAAAACGCCAATGAATGTTGCCAAACTAGTGGACTTCATGTCTTCTGAGGTCCGAACCACGATCATAGCAAAGCTGTATGGAGATCCTGAGTTATTCCTTGCACTTCGAGCATTCCTTAACGGAGAGCTACGAACGGGATTACCGTAGTTTGTGCAACCAAATAGGCCTGACTCGATTATGATTGATGAGGAAAATCATGTGCAATCACTTGACTTAGATGGACACGAGTCTGTGATCGAGGTACCCATTAACGAATTAGGCCAGTATTTTGAAGGCGACGAGTCTAATGCGACCCTACCCATCACTACCAAGGGATTAACTATAAAGGGAATTCTTGATGGTGGTGCGGGAGTTAGCATCGTTACAAAAGATTGTTGGGAATCCATGGGAAAACCCCGCCTCAGTGTTACTAACATTGTGGTAAAGATGGCAAATGGTACCATAGCCAAACCTATGGGGATGCTCAAGGATCTTAAGATCAAAGTTCTAGGACACAAGGTACGACATACGTTCATTGTAATGGATTTCTCTAAACACCTTATGTCATATGAAATGATTTTAGGACGACCATTCATGAGGGAAGCACAAATGGTTCATGATTGGTCTAAAAATCATGTCTATTTGCAATTCCAAGACTCTGTCCTTAGAGTGGATTTGGTGACTGGTAAGGTACACCCCTTAGGGAGTAAAACCATTATTGATCAACGCTCTGACACCACAGTTCACTCGGCCCCACTACAATATTGTTACACTTGTAAGAAGGATACAGACATTGGCCAAGATTCTCCTTATATGGATATCCTACCTGGGATGACTGAGTCGGACAATGTGGATTGGGTCCACCTAGCATCAACCATAGACACTTGGGGAAATAGGGGGACGACCTGGGTAACACCTGAGGGGGATGAAATGCCTGTACCCTTAAATATGCTACAAGCAATGCATATCGCTTCCGACAAGACTCATCCTAATGTAGCAGAGAAAACATACAAGTGGGTCCCTAAAGCTTCTTTAGTGACCATAGCTAGTGCTAAAAAACAGAAGCCTTGTAAGAAACGTACCACTCTCTCCAAGAAAAGTAAGAAAATGTTGCGATGGATCCCTAAACGACTATTGGAAGCCCAAGGCTACTATCAAGGAAATGATCAAATCTGGGTGCCAAAACGTAGATTGTGCTCTTACCTATCACCTGACCCAAGTGAGCCCAATCCCGTAGCTCCAAAACGAATCAATGATCGTGGAAAGACAAAAATCACAGAATGCTACACACCTAGTCCAGAGCTAGTTTGGGTACCAAAGAAAGAACGATTTGTTCCACCTAGCTCAGGAAGGGGGGAGTCCCATGAAGATTCTAGCTCCTCATGTAATACATCCATAGAGGTAAAAGCTTCTACACAGCCTCCATCTATAGTAGTGGACCTCCATGAAGCTACAAAAGAATCCACACCTCCCAGTGTTCAAGAATCACCTGATGAACCACTTCAAGTTCGATCCTGGGAGAGTACCTTACCACCCTTGCAACTTGACGAGGCACCTAGGGTAATAGAAAACTACTGGCAAAAATCCTCACCTATTACCAACTGGAACAATTGGTTTCAAAGGGTGACAAGCTCATTTCAAACGGTATGATCTACCCAAGGAAGGGGGGAGTGTTTGCTGACAGTCATCATTCATTTGTTTCCCTCTCAACCTTTTTCCCTGACCTCTCAATCTCCGATCTTAGGGAATGTACATATAAAGCTTTATACTCAAAAAAAAAAAAAAAAAAAAGAGCAAGAGCAATTAGCAAACGAGTATGCACATTAAAGTCAAAACATTGACTCAGACCTACACATGTCACATCTGGTACAGTGAAACAGAAACCTATGCCATAAAACACCTTTGATCCTCATCACTTGAGTGATGGAGGGTAGGTAAGATTAGTACGATAGGAGTGTTTCTGTTTTAGAGTTGAGTGATTAGCGAAGTTCTCTTTTCCCACTGATGTGCCTCCTAGAGGTATTTTTTGTATTTCATAGTGTGTACAGGAGCGTGTTGCTGTGGTTAGGATTTGGACCTTCATGGAACCTTCAAATCAAGCGCGACCATCAACACAAACAGGTGTTTCTTGTCCATTAGCATTGCCCTTATCTTTTTGCATCTATGTTTGTCTGCTTTGATTGTGATTGGTAGCATACTATTCAGCGCATTGGCTTAGTATCAAACATTTAATTCAATGTAATGTTTTGTCATAATCACTTGTCTAGGTTTAAAAATTAAGCAGTCCGACTAAGCTAGTTTGACCAAGCTAGGTATTAGAAATCTTCTCTTAATACCATGGGGAATGCCTTCCTAATAAACAATGGTTACTTAGGTTCTTAATCCAATTTAGGCAGCATTGTATGAAATGTACTAGGGCTTTCTAGTGGGCTTAACCCTATTGACCTTTAGCTTAAGTATTATAAAGGGAGTTTACTAATGTGATGAGCCTGGGGAATGTAACAGTGTTATATGACCCCCCAAAGTTACAAAATTAAAATGATGAAAATGAACAAACAAAAAATCAAAGTGCCACAATGTAAAATTTTAAGCTGGAAGAGAAATCTCAGCTTGATTTGGTACTTCACTCACATGTATCGCCTATGGTACTAGAGCCCTAGAGGTTCCCAGTGTGGGCGCTTTTCCTTGAAAAGCAAAAAACCCAAGGCATACAAAATAAGCACACACATCATAATTGAATCAATGTGAAAAGACTTTGGGGGGTCAAAGAAAAAGTAATCAGTCAGGTGATGATTTCATGAGAAATTCCTTTTATGGTAGCTTAACTACAAGGTTTTCTAGATATAGCCTCTAGTCAGCCCTTGAACATGAATACTTGGCTCTCGCGATTAAACAACTTAATTGACCACAGAAAGTTAAGAAGCTTACCCATGGTATTAATATTCGATCTCTAGTGCTTTTCGACCGTCAAATTAGCAACCCCAGACTTGTTTAATTTTCTACCTTTACATCTGTTTATGCATTTGATTACATTGCAATTTAATGTTCATTGCTGACAAATTGTTTGAAATTCTTTTTCCAATCAATGTGTCTACCTAAAACTGCATATGCTTTTTTAGAGAATGCCATTACTGTGCCAATGTTGTTTGATTTTGCAGTGACTGAAGAAGGCTAAGGACATTCATCTCAAATGCTCTTCCACCTCGACGAACCAGCTTCAACTCAATAGCTTCCGAGGACGGAATCTACATCAGGAAGGGGGGCATGTTAACCCTCACGGCTCACGGACACCCCATCACCTACGATGGACGTGTATAATGTATTTGGTAGAGTCAGGTACCGGGCTTGTCGGACCAATAGGGAAAGGTAGAGTGATCGTCGATGAGAGGCGCACTTTAACTTGGACATTCAAGGGATTAGTTGGTTAAGCATGGGCGCCCAAGTGTGAATGGGGTGAGCTCCTATAAAAGCCAACTAAACCTAATTTTTACTCATTCTCTCATTTGTGCAATTGAAGAGTGCTCTTGCTCCATCTCCATCTTCTTCTTCTTCACCTCCTTGTGTGTGTGTGTGTGTGAGAGAGAGAGAGAGAGGGAGAGTGTGTGTGCGATCGAGCATTACGAAGGCACGACGGCGGCGAAGCGGTTGAGCGCGGCACGACTGCAGCTTCTTCTTCATCGCGGCGAGGAATCCACCACGAAGGCGAGCGTAGAGCGGTGAGTGACACACCCTTTGTTTTCTTGAGCTTGCTAGTTTAGGCTTGTTGTGTGCTTGGAGACGTTTGTGACTCGCACACGGTGTATTGGAAAGTCCCTTGCTTCGACAGTGCGGCAAGGAGCGCACAGTCCTATTAATAGTTTTTCTGGGCCTTCTGGACTTTCCCAGGTTGGAACAGGCAGCTGCTTGCAGCTCAAGCAGCCCCCAATCTCAAGAAGGCGCCACCTGTTGCTATTTTTGTGCCTCGCAGCCCCTACTACCTCCCCCACAACCTGTTTGATTAAAAAAATCAACCTTGCTAATTTTCTAGGCTATTTTCATAAATATCTGGGAAAAATATATCGGATGCCTTAGTAGCTCATCTGTCTCTCAAAGACACTACAACTACGATACCTACTCCGCTGATGAGTACATAAAGTACACCTTGGACCTCGTTTGCTAGCACTGCACCGCTACCTAGTAGCAGAGTGCCCCCAACAATACCTACAGGTGTGCATCAAGCCTATGTACCTGTCGCACCTCATGCCCACATAGCTCCCACACCCCCAATTATGCCAAGGGTTTACACTCCACAATGGCATTATCCAAGCTCTTATTCAAGTGGGGCCATACCATTCAGCAATAACATGTCGTATCCGACACGGGCTATGCCTAGGGGCCACACCTATGAACTTTGGACCACCACGTGGTACACCACCATACGAGGTATGGGACTCAAGGGCCGCGTGTATGCCAAGGCCAAGGCCAACTCCCATCCCACATGTAGTTCCAAGAGCGATTGCACCTGCAGCCACTATAACTGCTTATTTAGGAGATTTTGCAGCATTTTCTCAAACCATCGATCGATCTATCGTAAGAATATGTGTAACACACCTGATAGAGATCCTAGAAGTAAGGCAGTACAAATAGCCAAGCTTAGACAAAAATTTAGTGGAGACGGGGATGTGAGAAAGAATATCAAAGTGTTTGAACAAATATGTGATTCTCTAGGAGAACACAATGACCTGCATAACAAAAATTCTTTAAGCCTAACCTTAAGTGGGAAGTTTGGGGATTGGTATAGAACCCTAAGGGTGGAATAAAAAACGATGTAGTCTACTCTTAGGAGAATATTCTTGAAAGAATACATACAAGAGGGAGTGCTTTGGGGTGTAGCCTCTCATCTCCAAAAGGCCCAACAAGAGGAAGGAGAGTCGGTGAGAGACTTTATTAGTCGCTTGAAGCATTTGAATTCTTGTTGTAATCCAAATGAGCGCTTCAATATATCAATTTCTTGATAGATTCATTAGGGGATTATGACATGAGGATATCTACAATGGCCTAGTCATTGGGAAGCAATCACCACCAATGCAATCCAATTGGAGGATAATTTAATGATTCAAGGAGAAAGAGTGTCTGTTGAGCCTAAATCTACTAGCTCGCAACCATCAGGGTATCAGCCAATGACCATAAAGCCTATTGCTAAGGAGCCAAGTATATCTAAGATAACTTTAGCAGATCTCACCAAGGCCATTCAAGAGAGTCTTAGAGACAATCGTGCTTCTCAAAACAATCATATGTATCCAAGAAGGGAGAAACAATGGTGCTCAGTATGCTATGGTTGGCATAGGACCAATGAATGCCCTACTTTTAGAGTAAAATTCAATGGAAATTGCAATGCCTGTGGGAGGTATGGTCATCAAGCTAAGGATTGCATAGTATTTAAGTGTGCAATGGCCAATAGACCAACCTTAGCAGGGACAGACACACCTCGAGTACCTACATTGATGCCACCTCTTGAACAAACGTCACAACACATGGTCCCTAGGGCCCAAAATGTTGTTCAAACAACACCCTTACCACCTCCAGTGCTTGGACCACAACCACCACATCCACAAATCACTTCTATGAATCAAGTGGGTTGTAAGTTATCTATTGCTTGTTTGGAAGGCTGTGAGGAAGATATAGACCCTAATATTGCCTATGGAATTGATGCACTTGAAGAAAGTCCACAATACTACATGGAGGACTATTGGGGACAAGTCAAACCTGTCTACTATCAAAAAGAAGCTGAGTTAAATCTTAGTGCAAATGTGGAGACAAACCATTCAAGGCCCAGTGGTACCCTAGATGACAATCTATCCAAGGGAGCAGAAGACACAAGTAGCGATTCATCTAGTGACTCTTCACTAGAGATCGTCCATAATAAAAAATTAGACAAGAAGAGTAAGAGATATAAGAGGCGATGATATCGAGAAAATGTGCGTGCTAGAATAAATGAAAAGAAATCTATCGTAGAATGGCTTAATTATATAGGGGCATGTGATGCTCATTGGAAGTTGGTAGATAACTGGGGTGAATATCTTCAAAGCGTTATGTGGTGTAGTCCACAACCCATTGACACCGCACAACTAGAGGCTACAGAGAAGCCAAAGTTGAGCCGTACCGTAAGGAGACAAAAAAATCAAGAGCTAGCTCAACAACAAAAGGAATCAGAAGTAAAATCACAGTCCACATAACAATAGGACCCCACAAACTTCCACCCTGCACCGGAACATTCAAATCCTACACCACAGAGGAACGTAAGGTTGTGTATACAAAGGCTCAAAGAAAACCTATCAATGGAGTTTATGACGGTCCAACGATAGTTAAGAAAATAGAGTTCGCAGACCCAAGAGAAGAGTCCAAACCTATGTTCATTGCCCAAGATCTAACAGAGACTAATGAGTGTGTACTTAAAGAGCCTCTCAAGGAATTTAGAAATATATTTGCTTTCACATATCATGATATGAAAGGTGTTCCACCTTTTGTGGTGCAACACGCAATCCCCATGAATAGCATGGCGAAACCAGTTCAGCAATGACCCTACCTAATGAATCCTAAATATGCAAAGATCATTCAAGAAGAGATTAAAAAGCTTGTAAAATGTGGATTCATATACCCTATTGAGCACTCATAATGGATTTCTCTGATATTGATTGTGCCAAAAAAGAATGGAAAACTCAGAGTGTGCGTGGATCTCAAGAAGGTCAATGCCTCCACTAGGAGGGACCTTTACCCCTTGCCATATTCAGAACATGTGCTTGAACTATTTGCAGGAAAAGAAGCTAATAGATTTTTAGATGGGTACTCTGGATACAATCAAATCACAATTGCACTAGAGGACCAAGCTAAAACGGCTTTTATAATCAAATTTGGAGTGTTTGCATTTTGTGTTATGGCTTTTGGCTTAACCAATGCCCCTGCTACCTTTCAGAGATTAATAAACACTGCTTTGCAAAGCTTTCTTAGATGACCTTTTGTTTATTCCTCTTGGAAAGAACATCTATCATGCTTACGAAAAGTGTTTGAGAAGGCAGATTGTATCGCATCTCCTTAAACCCTTTCAAATGCCAATTTTGGGTTAAACATGAAGTCATTGTAGGGCATATAGTGTCCAAAGATGGGATTTCCACATATGAGAGAAAAATTAAAGCCATTGTTAAATTGCCACCACCTATAAACTATAAAGGAGTTCAAAGGTTCATGGGCATGTTGGTTATTACTGATAGCTTATTTTAAACTTTATCGAGATAGCTCGTCCTTTGTACAAGCTTCTTATTGACTTCCACTGGACCGCGGAGTGTGACCATGCTTATGAGTCATTGAAAAAGACCTTGACAAGCGCTCCCATTCTACGAGTGTCCGATTGGAATATAATTTTCCATGTGCATATTGATGCATCAAACTTTGCTATTGGGTGTGTTCTAACTCAACCAGGTGAACATAAATTGGACTACCCCATTAGCTTTGCAAGTCGTCAATTGAATGATGCCGAGAAAAGCTACACCACTACAGAGTGAGAAGGTTTAGCTATGGTTTATGCAATGAAGAAATTTTGCTACTACCTTCTTGCAACAATTTTGTTTTCTAGGTGGATCATCAAGCCTTGTTGTATCTAGTAAATAAACCTTGTTCCACAAGAAGAATTACATGATGGTTGTTAATTCTCCTTGATTTTGATTTTATCGTTGTGGTGAGACCTAGTAAAAGACATGTCATGGTGGATCATTTGTCTTTCATACCCAATGGTGAAGCCGCTACTGGAGTTGATGATGAATTTTCCAATATTTCCTTATTTCTAGTCGATACCATGCTTAAATGGAGTGAGAAGATTTTAACTTTCTACTTAATGGTTTTCCACCCAAAGAGCTTCGTAAGGACATATCTCAAAAGGTGTTAAAAGAATGTGAACCTTATTCTCTCATTGCAGGAACTCTCTACAGGCTAGGGAAGGACAATATTCTTAGACATTGTGCACATGAGGATGAATATTTATACATACTCCAAGAGCCCACATGGGTATAGGCGGAGGACATTTCTCAGGGGAACTAACAGCTAGAAAGGTGTTGCAATTAGGCTATTGTGATGAATGCCAATGCTTTAAGAAGACACAAAGGAAGGATAAGATGCCTCTACATCCCATCAAGGTAGCTTAACCATTTGAAAAGTGGGGCTTAGACCTTGCGCGTAACACTCAATCAAAATATATCATTGTAGCTACCGACTATGTGACCAAATGGGTTGAAGCAAAAGCAACATAAAAGGTTGATGCAAGACAACAGCTAAGTTTCTTTTTTAGAACATTTTCACACGTTTTGGATGCCCCTTTGAACTTGTGAGTGACAATGGAACCCATTTTATAAATGAAATGATAAAAGAACTCACATCAAACTTCATGATATCCCACCACAAGTCTACACCTTATTATCCACAAGCAAATGGCCAAGCTGAGAGTACTAACAAAACTCTCATCTCAATTTTGACAAAGACAGTTGAGGCTCATCGTACAGATTGGGATTTAAAGCTTACATCAGCTCTATGGGCTTATCGTACTTCTTACAAAGTGGCTATAATTGTACACCATTCAAAATGGTATATGGCCAAGAAGCAGTTATGCAATGGGAGTTTGTAGCTCCTAGTCTGCGTGCAGCTTCACAAGAAGGTTGGAATGGTAACCCTTTAGTTGAGCGCTTATACATCCTTGAGAGGCTAGATGAAGAAAGACAATTGGTTGTGCAAAATGCACTTGTGGAGAAAGATAGAAGGAAGAAATGGTTTGACCATCATCTAAAGAAAAAAGATATCAATGTTGGTGATAAATTCCTTATGTATGGAGTGCGTAACAAAAAGAAAAAGTTTAAACATGTGGGAAAAGGACCATATCAAGTGTGTGAAATTACCCCGTAAGGTGCCATTCATGTGGAGACTCTAGATGGAATTGAAACCATTGGATTCCTCAATGGGATTAAATTCAAAAGGTACTATGATCCTCTAATCCAGGAAGAGTTACAAGGCATCCATCAAAAGAAAGCAGTCAAAGAACAAGCAGAGCTTAAAAAGATCCAAGCAAGAGTTGAGACTCGAGAAAGACAACAATGTCTTAGATGCCAATGAGAGAGCTAATCTGGGAATCACGGAAGATTTTTTTGAAGACACTGATGATGATTCAATGGAATCTAGGCCACCTCTATGATATCCAATTGAACTAAATAGTCTCTATGGGAGAGTACTATATAACGCATTATTGGATACATGAGCTCAACATAATTTGTTATCCTACGAAGTTTGGTGTCAGCTAGGAAAACCACCCCTATCCACAAGCACCATCCAAGTCAAAAGTGTCAAATGAATAAGAATTTGGAATCCTACACACTCCTGTTATTTATGACAAGGGAACCGTGGTTCAAAGATTTTTGGTCATGCATGTTGTTACTATGGAGGGTAATATAAACCTGGGGTGCAAATGATATTGATTGGGAGTATTAAGACACAGAAACCAACTCATGTCCCTATGGCTCAAGGAATAACACCTCAAATCTCACCTCTTCATAACACAAAAAACAACAAAATATTGCCAATCCAAAAAGTCACAACATCCTTTCCGGTAGCACACCCCTCTAAAGATTCAACTTCCATGGCTACAACAGATAGTGCTACATCAAAGGCTCCACATGATCTGACCAAGGGTACATATCAATGGGTCATCAAGGTATCGTTATCGGACCCCCCTATGGTTCAATCACAAAGGAAACCTCGAAGGAAGGCGTCCACTCAGGTTAAGAAGGTGAAAACCAAATCATGTTGGATTCTCAAACAACTATTAGAAGCCCAAGGCTACTATGATGGAAATGATCAAGTTTGGATACCTAAACATAAATCGTGTCCTTCCTTATCCACTACAAAAACATGTGAGTCAAACCTTGTGATTCCAAAGCCGATGGAAGATTGTGGGAAGGGAAAGATCACAGAATGCTACACACCTATTCTAGAGCCAGTTTGGGTTCTAAGGCAAAACCAATCTATTCGGCTTAGCTCAGGAAAGGGGGAGTTCCATGAAGCTTCTAGCTCCTCATGTAATGCATCCATAGAGGTAAAAGCTTCTACACATCCTCCACCTGCCATAGGCGCCTCCATGAAGCTACAAAAGATTCGACACCTCCCATTATTCTTGTTACCTGATGCACTACTTCCAAGTTCGTTCATGGGAGAGTATCTTACCACCCTTGCAACTCGATGAGGCACCCAAGGTAACAGAGAACTCTTAATTAAAATCCTCACCTATTACCAATAACTGGTTCCAAAAGGTGATGACATCCTTTTAAAGTATGATCTACCCAAGGAAGGGGGGAGTCTTCATCAACGTCAGCCTATTGAATTATTTCCATCTTACCCTTCTTTCCTGACCCTTGAGCTTTCCGATTTTAGGGATAGTATATATATAGATATATAGTAACTAACCACCTTAGTTTTTTTTTTAAAAAAATAGTAAAGAGCAAGAGCAATTAGCAAACAAGTGTGCACTATACTAATGAAAATCATTGACCCATACCTACACATGTCACATCAGGTACATTGAAACAGAAACCTATGTCATCAAACACCTAACCATCCTCTATTTGTGTTCACAGATATGGCTGATTCTTACGAATATGTCCCAAGTAATGCATTTATGTTACCTTCATATTTCCTTTGAATGGGATTCAATTGAAACACTCACTTGTGAGAGAAATGTTGAGGAGTTAGAGTGGTTGGTCCGTCTCTTGACTACGACGGATCCCTATTCTATCCAGGAAGTTTGCCCAATTGTCCAAGTTTACCCTTTTGCCCAAGCTGAGTATGCACGCCTGGTGACATTCCTAATACTATTCTGCACGAAAGAGGATGAGGACGATAATGGTGATTGGACAGAAGAGACACATGACCTTACCGAAGAGGATTACACCTACCTTGATTATGAGAATGGCGGTTTAGCCTTAGAGCTACCGATCGAGCTCTCCAACCTCCACTTCCTTTGATCCTCATCACTCAAGTGATGGAGGGTAGGTAGGATTAGTATGATAGGAGTGTTTTTGTTTTAGAGTTTAGTGATTAGCAATGTTCTTTTTTCCCATTGATGTGCCTCTGGAGGGTGGATGTTTGGTGGTGACTATTGTGCAGTTCGTGACTACATAAGGATGCCTTTGAAGGACAACGACAATGGATGTTTACATGTTACAACGGATGTTCTCCATTGTACCAGGTGTACTATTTCCTTTTATCTATGTTTTCCATAGTTACATGTTTGCATCTTGTCGTTTGAGTTTCTAACAATGCATAAAATCTATGAAGTTGTGACATTGCCAATTTAGATACTATAATTTTTTCAAACATGTAGTACCTTGTTCTTCTCTTTGAGTTTGGTCTATCAGTTGTCTTTAAGTAGATATCAGGACCTCAGGCTAAACTAGGCCACTTAATTGTTGACTTTAATTCCTAAATAGTCTATTAATTGTAGTAACTTTAGTAATGTTTTAGGCTATGAGGATATAGTTCTCTCTAGTTTATTCCACCTAAGTGTGACTTGTGTTGTGGAAGTCCATGTGTTAAGTTGGTATTTGAGACCTTGAGTCTCCCAGCTGTTGCTGCTATTTGAGACCTCAAGTCCCCCAGCTACTTGTAGCAACTATGAAAAAAAAAACAAAAAAGAAGAGAAAAGAGAAAGCAAATAGCACAAACTTCCTTGTATTTTATGTTGATCACACTTAAGTGGTATAAGTGACAGGATTGCTAGCCTTTAGACCCCGAGGAGCATTCCTAGGGTTAACTACTCTTTAGTCGATATTTTTTATTTAATGTTGGTCAATCTAGTACTTACTTTAGCCCTATCTCTTGTGTACTTCTCTTAGAGTCAACCTAATATACCTTAACTCAATTGCATTTTATTAATGTACTACGCTTGTTCTAGTTGGCAATGTTACAATTCATGATTTTTTTTTTTGGATTTCATAGAATATCATGTATGCATCTCACTTATTGCACGCCTGCACATGCTACCTTTGAGCTTTCACTATGTTGTTTTTCTTCTGCTACAAGTACTATCGTGGATCTCGATGTTGCACTATTATATTCCGAGGGTGGAATCTACATCAGAAAGGGGGGCATGTTAACCACAACATCCACTTCTAGTAGTCATAGGCCGGGCTTGTTGGTCCCATAGGAAAAGGATAAGAGTGATCACCGATGAGAGGCGCACTCTAACTGGAACATTCAAGGGTTAGTTGGCTAAGCATGGACGCCCACGAGTGAATGGGCGAGCTCATATAAAAGTCACCTAAACCTAAAAATCACTCATTCTCTCATTTGTGCAATTGAAGAGTGCTCTTGCTCCATCTCCATCTTCTTCTTCATCTCCTTGTGTGTGTGTGTGTGTGTGTGTGTGTGTGTGTGAGAGAGAGAGAGAGAGAGAGAGAGAGAGAGAGAGAGAGAGAGAGAGAGAGAGTGATCGAGCATTGCGATGGCACGGCGGCGGCGAGGCAGTTGAGCGCGGCATGGAGGTAGCTCCCTCTTCTTTGAAGAGAGGAATCCTCCATGAATGTGAGCGTAGGGCTGTGAGTGACACACCCTTGCTCTCTTGAGCTTGCTAGATTAATCTGGTTGTGTGCTTGCATCCATTTGTGGCTTGTACACAGTGTACAGCAAGTCCATTGCTTTGACACGTGCAACAAATGTGCACAGATAGTGTCCCTAGGCCATGTAGACCTTCTACTAATTTTCATTGCATTTTGAGTCCGTTAGAGTATCGAAATGGTGTAATGACCAAGAGCGCGATGAGAAAGGACATAGCCAAATTTTCCAATCATTAAGTGGTGGTTTGATTGTTGAGTTGGTGTGTTTTCTTTTTAGATTCACTTCTTGAGAGTGACAACCTCAAAGATTCTCCTTGCCCCATCCGAATCACTTCCCTGAGTATTGACATATTATGTTAGTGCCAGATAGTTATGCTACAAACATCCGTCACAGTGACCTGCTAACAATACCTTACACCTATATAACTAAAGGGTTCAAAAGTGTGAGTTTCAAAGTGGAACAACCATGGGAGCAAGCCCATCCCATCCCGCACCAACCATGAAACTATTGCACTTGAAATATCAATTCAAAACTGAGCAAGGTGCAAATATTCACAAAGACGATATGAATCTCTCTATGTGAAGTTAGAAGAAAGACCTAGTGAGTCTAAGGGCATAATGCATGTGGACTACATTAATGTCAATTGATGCTTTGACAATGAGGGTACCATGTACTTAGTTGTGAAAAAACCCTATGTTGTGGACAAATAGGGATTAATAGGCACTAGGGATAAGGTTGATGTCAAGTCTAAAGACAAGCCGCCAAAGCTGGACGTTCCTATTGCCAAGCTTAGAAGGATGAATATGGAAGCTCAATCAACACAGATAATACACATGTGGGTTTGTACAAGTACAACAATGGAGAGAAAATGCTCTATTGCAAGTGTGACGAGCCTAAATTTGGATAGTTATTGGAGCCAAAATGCTTGTATGTTTTTCGATACAAAGAGGGTAGAGATACTCAAGTGATAATGCTTGATCTATGATAAGTATGGCCAAAGGTACTTTGTAGTAGACTGCAAGGAACTGGAAAGATATGCATACTTTGGAGGACCCCTTCATCAATACTATGTCAATCTTAGCACACATAGACCAATTGTCTCGAAGTCGAGGCCAAAAACTGCAAGAGTGAGTCCTAGTAGTACTAGAGTGGAAAAAAATTTCAGTCAACCACAATTTTTTGCACCTAGACCTATGGGATCTTTGAGTTCTAGGGTTCCAATGACCACATATTGGGGTAGTGACACTCCAGACACTATCCATACTATGAGGGTTCTAGACACATGGATTGAAGCTAGAGATATACGATATAAGGAGAGATCCACTGAGAGAACTCACATCAGAGTTCCTAATGGTGGATATGAAGCAAGAGGTGTTGTTTTAGGAGAGCCTAGAGTAATGAGAATGGTAGCTAAAATACGACGGATGCAACCATCTCAGTGGAAAAATATGTGGCCAAAAAGTATAATGACTCAGGGGATCCATATGCGCATGTTTCTTTTTTTAAGAAAGCCTTAAGAGCTGAACAAGTTGCATATTTCCACACTCAATATGAAGGATGTGGGCTAACCTTTTGTCAAGGGCCAAATATGAAGATGAAGAGGAGATGCTTACCACTAGTGATGATGTGGGCTTAAAGTTCTACACCTCTTCTCATTTACATGCAAGTTGTGGTACTCATGCTCGTGTTTTTGAAGTCTTTTTTGAAGAGATGTATGACAGATAATGGCTTTTGATCAGCCGTTACCTAAGCACTCTTACCAGGAAAGAGGGATGGAGTGATCAAGTCTTGACAATGGTTATTTTTATTGTTCCTCACATGCCTTGGAATTTTCAATGTGTTCTAGCTCCAAAGGCTCATCAGCTCCTTAAACTAGTTGACTTATGTAATGAAAGATTAAGATGGGTAATTTAAAACCATCTTGTGCTCCATATTCCAACATGTGGTTTACATTTCCTAAAAAGAGCAAAGCATTGAGTTTCATATAGAATATGCATTTGGTGAATAAGATAACTAATAATTTTCCCTTTTCACTTAACAAGTGTGAAATCATCGTTGCATCCTCCTCATCTGACCACATGTGAGGCAATGTTTGGTCCTATCTAGTACCTCGGGGTGGTGGTGGCAAAGGTTGCACCCTTGGACGTCCATATGTACTTTCTCTTAAGTAATTTTGGTTGTAAAAACACTCATTTGTCTCATGGTTAGTGTATTTTTGTTCAATTGCACACCATTTCAACGCTCTTGGTATATTGCTTGTGGTGGTTGTTCTCGTAAATTTGGATTTTGTTGATAGGCTTGATTCATCCTTTGGATCACTTCCTCAACCACCTAATCTACATTTGGTGTGATTGAAGTAAAAGCAATGCATTTTGTCAATGAATTACTAATGGTTGAAGTAGGAGCAATGTGTTTTGTCGACGACTCGCCTAACAGTTGAAGAGGCACTGCTAGTAGTGGTGTCAGTGTCTTTCAATACTTCTCTGTAAGTCTTGCAATTGTCAACAACTAGATATAGTGCTTCTCTAGTGACCTGGTCAAATGTGGTGCAAATATTTTCTGACAGTTTCATTTCTCAAGCCCTCTATGAAGAGAATTGACAATTGTTCATCTTGCAGTAACTCTCTCACAGGACATCTCTCAATATATTACTTGAAGAAAAGCAAAGCTTCCTTCACCTTTTTGTTATGTTTTTGCTTAAAGGCATAGATTTGAGAAATTGTATTGTGCTTGATCCCCCTTTTTTGAGAATTCTTCAGCAAACTCTTGTAGGAGCTACTTGATATTTGAAAAATCTATGCTATTCAATGGTTGGAACCAACTCAATACTATCCTCTCTTCCCTTTCGGAATGTCAAGGAGAAGGATTGTGTGTTGATCTTTTCCTCTTGGGAGGAGTTGGAGATCGTGTAGACCGCCATCTACATGGAGACACATCTTTAGAGGAACTTAAGGTTTCATTGCTTTCTTGCTCTTTGTATTCCTCTTCTTGTATGGGAGAGAGTCTTCATTTGGGGGTCTCTTCAAGAGGCCTCCTAAGCTCTCGCTCCTCTTGGAGAGGAAGGGAAATCCCATAAGCGCGAAGTTGTTGAGTAACTTTGGCTTGCAAAGCAGGGTTGCCCATAGCTTACTGCAACCTAGTAACGAAATAATTGACAAACATGGGGGCATCATCGTTAGCACTTTCATGTGCAAAATCAAAGCTATCAATGTTCATTCTACTCTCTTGGTTATTCTCAGCCATGTTGATGGGGGCTTTTCACAAGCCAAGCTCCCATACCCCTCTTCTCTCGTCCCCACCCCATGAAAACCCCCTCTTAGGGAGGGAGTGATAAAAGGCATTGGAAAAAGTAAGAAAAAAATAAAGTATGATTATGTAAATATATAAGAAAGGTAAAATAGGCCACCTCATGCCTGCGGGGTAGCCCATCCCCACCTTGCCTCCTTTTTCTTCACTGTTGCCTCGTCGGGTGTCCCTTTTCCTCTCCTCCACTCAAAAGGTCAAACCCCTCTCTCTTCCCCTTGTCCTTTCTCCTTTCTCTCTCCCCTCAAGCTGCCCCACCTCTCACCAATAATGCACCCTAACTCACATGCAACTTACCCTATCTTCCAAAATAGTATACCCCACCCCCTCTTTCTCTCTCCTATCATATCCCATGACCCAAATACCCCCCCCTCTCTCTAAAGGGCTCCATGTCTCTTGTCTTGTAGCTAAATAACCTCCCCCACACTCACACACACTCAGTTTCACTGAAAAAGGTGCCCACAGACCCATCCCCATCCTGTGGTTACCTGATTTTTCTTGTGTTCACACACATCTGCACACAGATTCACCTCTGAACACACTCCCCTCTTGTAATTACTTTATTCTCCATGTCACCTCTCACCTTTTTTCATCAACCCATCTCTCTCTCTTAGCCTCTCTCTCATGAGACTGTTGTTCTGGCACATATACACACAGCCAGACAAGTGGGGCCCACAGTCACATGGCCTATGTAGATAATGATTTCTTCATTTCTAAATTCTAGAATTTCTCCCCCCTCCTCCCCTATATAAAGAGGGGTCACCATCACACTAAGGACACACACCATCACCAAAGAGTACACTATGCACTGTGTGTGCCTAGTGCACACACACACACCCACACCATCACCATCACCGCAATCACCATGCTCGTCTTAAGTATGACCTCTACACCCTTGGGCTATGGAAGATGAAGGGAAACTAAATGAAGAATGATGGCCGTAACCCTCATGCGAGTCTTCGCCATCAACTCCCACCTATCCGCCATGTGCTCTACCACGCTCTCCCTTCTCATTCCCCTACCCTATGCTCCCCATTTCATCGCCTTATTCTCTAAATAAAGCTTGAGGTTTTGTGAGTATGTTTTCTTGCAATGTTTTGCCCATGTGAGGTGTGCGGAATCGCCACCTAGTCTTGTGTTTGGAGTGAGCTTATGTATGTGTGAAGGGTGTGCGGATTCGCCATCCTTTTGTGGTGCCTAAGTACTAAGCCGCTATACCCCCTCCCTCACTCTCTCTCTCTCTCTCTCTCTCTCTCTCTCTCTCTCTCTCTTACACACACACACACACACACACACTTGATCTCATTCCCTTTCCTCTTCATCATTGCTCCCAAGCATCCATCTCTCTTGGATGAAAACTTTGTTATGGTGGTGTGTTGTTTGTGTCCTAGCCGCTGAAGCTAGGTGGTGCCCTCTGTTTGCTTTACCATGACAGGCTCGAGGCGCGCCATTCGGTCCCCGGTGTTTTAGAGGCCGTCGGGGTTCGGGGTTCGCTTTGCTCTCGTCAATGTTAACAAAATTTGTGTACTTACTTAGTGTATGTTTTGGAAATTCAAAACCTTAATTGCTACTCCTCTTAGCCTTTGAAAATTGGCACTTACGTATCTACACCCACTGCTCGAAGTGGTTATTTATAGAGAGTAGTGGAGTGGGTCTAATATTGCAAAATTGTCGAGGGCTAGCTCCTTTTGAACTTCTTAAGACTCAATAATGGTAAAGCCATAGGCAAGTCTAGAAAGACCCCATTATTAAGTCCAAAGCTCCCGAGGTGTGCACCATATCGCACATAGTGGGCTCAACAAAATCAATAATAGATCCCAGTACCATTTACTCTAATATTATTAACAAAATCAACCATTTATAGGCTACTTAAGGGCCTTTATTCTTGAGCAAGAAAAGAGAAACCAAATGCTCTGATACCAATGTAATGAAAATGGCCTATTAACTTGGAGAGTAGCAGAATTTAAAAAAGTATTGTTAGGAAATTACTTTGTGAGCATAGAGGGTGAACTTAATTGATTGTAGCAACATAAAAACAACATTTAGTTAACTTGGCATGAACAATACTTTTGAAAGAGAGAGATTTTAGAGAACATGGCAATAGTTGAGGACCGGATTTATGTGGAGCCAATCCCCCCTCCAATAGGCATTTGTATTATAGTTTCTCCCATCAAGAGAGACTTGCTACAATAAAAGCCTCAGTCCCAAGACCTCAAACACCTTTGAAGGTGGAGAGAGCTAGCAGGGAATGAGGGTAGGAAAGAGGAAGAAGAAACATTTTATAGGAATACTAGTTCCTCTCTTATCATCACTCTTCTTGCTAGCATACATAATAGCATAGTAATGAAGATGGAGAAGATGGCAAGCTTAAGCATTGAAGCATGGCTCTTGGTTGGATTTGCATTCCATATCCAAGAGTGTTGGTGTAGTCTCTCAACCTCTCTACTTGCTTGGAGAAGGAGAGGGAGCTCTTGCACTTTGCCCAATACACAATGAGTGTGTGTGTGTGTGTGTGTGTGTGTGTGTGTGTGTGTGTGTGTGTGTGTGTGTGTGTGTGTGCGTGTGCGAAATACTATATCCCCCAAGCATGCCCCCTTCTTGCTTTGGTAGGAACCCCCCTTGTAGCTCATGCTTGAAGCTCATTGGACCTCTCAGGCCTAGCCAATCACAAGCAAGAGTCATACCAAGCAAGCATACTAGTCTTGGGACAAGTGTACCCATTTCCCCTTTGAGAGAGAGGACTTGATAAATGAAAAAATAATTAATTAAATCTAATAATTTATCATTGGACCCCTTGGGTGGCCAACCAATAGGCTTTAGGCACACCATGAGGCCAACATGAGGAGGAACTTGACAAGTGTCCTAAATGTTTTCTTTGTACCAAGCTTACCTTGTGTGAGGGTGTGTGTGTTCTCTCTCTACCCCCCTCTTGTAGGGCCCTCCTTGTATGGATTGGTTTTGACTTTTTCACACCTTACCCCAAGCACCTTAGTCAGCAAGCATGACAAAGCACCTCAAGCTTGGGTGGTGTTCCCGTGCAAGCACCTCAAGCCCCCTAGTCGACAAGCACGGAAAGCACCTCAAGCACCTTAGTCATCAAGCACGACAAGCACCTCAAGCACCTTAGTCATCAAGCACGACAAGCACCTCAAGCACCTTAAGCTTGGGCCGGGTTCCCACCTCAAGTTCAGCCCTAGCTTATCTAAGGTCAAAGGACTTTTTAACACTAACCTTTGGAGGTCTTCAGTGAAGCTAACAAGGTCTTTAAGCTCCATTGGTTAGCCTTGCTCTTTGACATACCATCTCTCATTTGGGCCCCTTTACCATTGGCCCCGTGTTGACATACATCTATAAGCACATGTCTATATCCTAACCCTTGTTCTTGTTTATTCTCCCACATATAATGATCAGTTTAATATGAGAAAATCATTTGGGTTGGTTAGCTATTAGATTTTATGACAAAGAGAGTAAGTGTAAGCTTCATCCTCACGCTACGCTTGACTCGCTCATCACATTGGAGAACCGACAACACCATTGCGCTAGGCTCGGCAAGAGCTACACATCAATGCAAAGCATTCCGCGTGGAACGGAGTGAACACGTTTGCGCATCTACGAGCTATTTGTGGTTGTAAGTATATCAAAAGATGTCTATTTTTTGCATGCAAGTAGTCATTAGAAACGTAGAGACATAAGCTACGCATAAGTACTCATAGATTTCAGTTTTGGGCACTTCAAAATTTTGCTCTGTCTCTATACACATTTTTCGCAGATAGGTTTAGAGAGAAATTTTTGAGTGTAGAGGCTTTGAGACAGGTGTATCCTAGTGAGGCGATGGTGTTCCTTATGTTTCATACGATTCTGGTATGGTTTAATTAGTTTCCTTCCATTGTGTGTATGTGGGTAGTAGTTTAGTTGAGAGCAGTGAGATTCTAGATTAAGGTTTAGTTGGCCTTCTAGAGTGTTGTAAGTGTAGGATGTTCTCAACCTGACAAGCTAAAGAAATTTCCTCAGTGTGCCTATCGTGTCTTCTGTGTCCTCGATTGACATTACATTGATCTAGGTTGTGCTACATGCACCTTATGGGTGGTGTGATTCGCTCCCACAACATTGGCGCTGCTGTCGAGGATATAAGGACTTAGGTAGGTATTCCTACTAACACTCATGGAATGGTTGCTTGCTTAAGTTTAGGCTAAAGAAATCATTTTCTTAAGTGGATCCGGAAGAGGTTTTTCCGAGATCAAGTGGATAGCCAGGAAGCATGTGTCTTGCCGAGGGTCTGCGACTAGGTAGATTTAGTTAGGATCTGTAGATTAGAGTAGTTGTTGGTGGTTGAGTGATTTGTGAGGTGATAAATGTTGGTATACGTGCAATGCCCACCTCTCCCAGTTTTTCCACCACAATATATACTACATAGTTTGTAAGGCCCCCATATGAGGAGAAGCCAATGGTGCACATATATTTGGTGGATTCTAGCTTTGCACGCTGATGAGATCTCTATTTGTGATCATGGATGGTACGGAGCAAATTCAGGGGAAACTTTGGGGGCCTCGGGGGGGAGGGAAGCCCCTGAGACTTTTTCTTTGCCCTTCGCCGGAATATTCCTTTTTTCCGAAATATATTGGTCGGACGACGGCTGGAAGACAATCGAAAAATGGTTGTTCGATGGCCGGTGGCCCCGATGGTTCGTGGTCTTTGGCCGGTGGTCGTGGCCAGTGGTCTTTGGTCGGTGACCGGATTTCCTTGGCCGGTGGTCCTTGGCCAATTTCTAGGAGGACTTGTCTACCCAAAAGCGGCTACACATGGGCGCATGGGAGAGTCCTACTTGGACTTGGCTATCTAAGGGTGGCTGCACATGGGCGTTTAGAGGCTCCCTTACATCTATATGAGGAGGCCTTCTCATGAGTAATTTGGTAGAATGGTGTGCACACTTGACACACACAACACATCCTTGTGTAAGGATTGTTAGGTCCTTGTATTCCTACTTGCTCTAGTTGTCTAAATCGCCATCTAAGCTCTACCTTGAGAGCGCATGGGTGGATGATGCCATCACTTTGTAATAGTGTGCTAATCTAAAGTTTTTGATTTGCCACTAATCTACTTTGCATCGTATCTCTCTCTACTCTCCTTGCTACTAGATCCTTATTGTATTCCACATTTCTTACAATAAAAGAATTTGCTAGTCCGTGTGTGGAATTGAAGCATTTTTCCACTCATAGATGCAAAACCCCATCTGATTTGTAGGACTAGCTTTAGGTAAGCGGTCCAATTCTAATCTAGAGCTATTCACCATTGATTTATTTGCTATAGTGCTTTCTTGCATTCATGATCTTTGAAAAGTCTAATTTTGAGAAAAAAATGCAATAAAAATAGTTTTGTTGACATTTTTGCATGGTTGATTGGTGCTGAGTATATAAGAGGGCACATGCAAGAGTTCTGTGTACAAAAATTGAAGTTCTATAAACTTGGATGTATGATGTCTCAAGGGGCATCTGGAGACCAAATTTGAAAAATTTGACTACACCAGTGTGTTTAGAAGGGGGGTTTTACCCTAAGTATACATTGAGTCTAGAGTTTTGACCAACTCTTGACACCCAAAAGACAAAAGATGGAGTGTCAAAAATTGGAAAAAGAGGAACTTGAGATTTTACAAATATTTGCATGAAAATTGCTAGAAGTGCTTGAAATATAGTCCTAGAGACTTGGGGATGCTTGTGAATGAATTCTGTCCAAAAATTCATCAACAGACATCATACGTGTATGATGTCTGAGTGGTGATTCTAGCAACAAAAATAAACTTTCGACATTATACCCATCTTCTTCATGTTGTGTTGAGCACATACACCAAATTTCATATCATTTGGGCTTAAAGCTTGAAAATTGAGATTTACCTTGTTCATGGATGCAGAGAAATATGTGACGATTGAAAGCGCACCAAAGCACCTATGAGACAAGACAAGATGCTATTATGATCTATCATGGGAGCAAGAGTTTTTGCCAAGTAGGAGATAGAGTTTGTTGGACCTATCTCACCACCTACCTATAGGACGCATGCTCAATATATCAAAGTGGCCACAAATTATTTGTTAACGAAGTGCGTAGAGACCAAAAGCAACACAAAAATTACTATGCATGAACAACAACACAGTTCTTGTGTGAGAACATATTCACCAGATATGGGCTTTTGATTGAGTTAGTGAGTGATCAAGGGACTCACTTCGCAAATAGAATGACTGTTTTCTTATTGAGAGAATTTATGGTGATTCATTTTGAAGTCAACGTCATATCACCCTCAATCAGATGGACAAGCAAAGAGCACAAACAAAGTTTTATGCACAGTGCTCACCAAAATTGTAGATGAGTCAAGAGAAGACTAGGATCAAAAGTTACTTTTAGCTCTTTGGGAATATCAAGTAGCATACAAAACAAAACTCGGGACACCACCTTTCAATTAGGTGTTTGGGATTAATTCCATATTGCCCATGGGATTCTAGATTCCCACATCACATGTGGCTAAAAATTTAGGATGGACAGGACATGAATTGCCAAATAGGGTTGACAAACTAACAAAGTTAGATGAAGTGAGACTCAAAAAATTTCCTAGCATTTACAAACAATAAAGGGTAGATGAAAGAGTTTCATGATCAGCACGTGATCAACAAGGAGTTTTAGAAGGGGGACTATGTCTTTGTCTATACCTTGAAACAACACTCTAAAAATTTGGAAAGCAAGGTACATTTGTGATCAACGATATATCACCTAGTGGAGCCATAAAACTTGCAACATTAGGAGAGAAGATGCCTAAGTAGATCAATTGCAGAGTAAAGAAATATCACTTACCACTCATTGCTAACATGTTGGACAAAATTCATCAAGAAAACAAACAAAACCAGATTGCTCAAGCTATCCAAGACCATACCAAGGAGGAAGCGAAGTTGTGGATTTTGAAGCAGAAAGAACGATAAAACATAGCTCCCATTTGACAACTGGAAATCCCATCTCCTCTTATCGAAGCAATACAAACAAAACCAAATTGGCTTGGAGGTATGAATGTACAAATCAATATGAAGCAAGTGGATGGCTCAACAGAAATAGCACTTGTAGATACTGGTGCACGAGTCAATGCCATGAAGTATTTGATGTACCTAAAGCTGCCAGACAAAATATTGATGCCAATGAAGATAGAGCTCAAATCAGCCAACAAGGGCATAATCGTCAGCTTAGGACAGGCCAATGTATCCATCAACATTGATGGCAATCAATGTCCACATCAATTTCATGTAATGGCAGACACCGATCTTAATGAAGAAATCATCTTAAGAGTCTTGTGGATGCAAACATACAAAGCATTTCCAGATTGGCAAGATGAAACTCTAAAATACATCCTCGAGGAAACCTCCTACATCACTCCCTTGGCACAAACAAATCATATTTGGAATGTATAGCCAATACAATCAAAATTGCAACCTACAAATCACTCCAAGCCATCTAAACCAACCCATGGAAAACCAATCAAGCACTTTTAGATTAGGATATCATTAATGGAAACCAAACCAAAGCAGATGTGGCTACTCAAGACATTAAATTTAAATCCGCCTTCTAGTCCAGCCCAGTCACAATCAAGGGGAAACACAACCACTAAAAACCAAAGTAGATATGGCTACCCAACCATTAAATTCAAATTAGCCTTCTAGTCCAGGCTAGTCACAATCAAGAGGAAACACAACCAGTCTAAACGGCTATACTTGGAAGAAGAAATCCATACCACATACCAACTCTATATCAAATGAACCCAAGTATAAATGGATTCCAAAATCCAAATCAACAAAGCTACCAACCTCCCACAAAACAAGTGGCAATGGAGACCCAGGAAACCAAAACAACAACCCCAATCTCCACAACCCAAATACAAGTGGGTACCAAAAACCATGCCAATCCAAATGATCACTCCACCACAAGTACTCATACAACCTACCATCAAGGAATGGGTGTGCCATCTTCAAATGCTTTTAATTGGACCACGTAGTTTAGATGGAACATCGCCAACAAGAAACATTGAAGTTCAGTACTTGTTGCATCTCTTCAATCTGCATAATAGGGCCACATTCCACGGCCTTGTATAGACACAATGTCTGTGTCCATGCACATCACACAAACCTTTGTTGGGGACAACCTAGAATGGGAAGGGGGAAGTAATAGCAACCTGAGTAGCTTATTGCAAGATCTATAGGTTCAAGCTATTGATAAGTCATGTATATAGTGTACAAAGTGTAATTTTTCGCTTAATTTTTTTCTTTTTTATTGCTTTTTAATAGGATTTAACCCACATCATGCATAGTAATGAGCCATAATGACAAATCTTGATAGACATGATACCTACGGTGAGAGTATGTATATATGAGTGTATGCAAACACCAAATCTGCAAAGCAAGAGCTTTGAGCATGTCAAGTTTGGAATGTTGCAAAGAGTCAAGGACCCATTGGGCTATCAAATGAAGTCCACGTGCAAAAATATCTCACCAATGGGATCCCCACAAGGGGCAGGACCCACGCACGTAATCACAGTTTCCAAAGAGGGTGGAACATAAATTGTGATCCATGTCCCCCACCTCCAAATTCAAAGATTTTAAAGGCCAAAGCATCCTCTCAATAGCAGTTTTTAATCACATCATAAAAAGATATCTCAACATGGATCGCGATCCATGTTCCCCAACTTGCCAGACAGTGGTAAAAGTTGGGACCCATAGTTGGATATCACCTTGGCGATAATTCCCTGCAAACTTCGGAAAATATGGACATATGACCACCCAAAATCCTTGGCAAAACGGAAAATCAGTCTACAAATGGTCATTTTGACCCACGATGTGCAAAATTGATCCAAATTCCTTAACATAATGACCAATAGCTTGGAAACACGCCATGATCCATCCCACTAAATTTGGTCCCTTTTGTTCACAAAACATGAATCATGATCCATGTACCCCCATAGCAGAATTGTCAAGACTTGAATGCAAAGTGATGGTATAAGCCACATACGAAGGGACATATCAGTTTTTTAATGTTTTGATACACAAAATGGTTCAAATTACACAGTCAAGCAGTTCTAGAGTGCAAAGGTTAAAGTAATAGCAATTGGTAAAGCTAGTGGATTAAAGGATTTGGTATACTCATTGTATCCCTAAACAGTGCAAAAAATGTTTGTCAAATGGATCAAACTTGCGAACAGGGATGGGATGGTCAAATGAACTCTAAATTTTTTGAAATTGGATAGGCAATTAGAACTGGGACTAAACTTCAACTTTCAATCATCAAATCGTCAAAACCACCAGTTGTACAATCACAAGGAGCTATCAAAGCTGGAATAAAAAATCTAATATCAAAAAGTTGGACCAAATTGGGCCATAAACTGGGAAATTGGGTAAATTTAAGAAATACTTATCCAAATTTGAAAAGATTTCACCAGTGCTAGGATAGGCTATTGGGACATGTTTACCAAGATCCACCTCAATAGGTTGCCAAACATGAATCACAATCCATGTATTTTTTCCACCGTTCTAGGCCAAAACCTACCCATCAAGTCCTAATTGCCAAATATAGCCTACTCTTGAAGTATCAAGTCACTTGGATACCAAAACACTAGCCAAAGTTCCAGAATTCTCTAAATCTGCAAAAATTCTCCAAGAATTGTCATAATTCCCAAACCATTGATCCAAATCCAAAAAGTTTTGGACCATTGTGTTGCGAGAGCGAATCACACCACCCATAAAGTGCATGCAACACAACCTAGATCAACATAATGTCAATCGAGGACAAAGATGACACAATAGGCACATGGAGAAAATGTCTTTAGCTTGTCAGGCTAAAGCCATTGTACACATACAACACTCTAGAAGGCCAACTAAACCATAATCTAGAATCTCACTGCTGTCAACTACACCACCTACCTATATACACACAACGGAAGGAAACTCAGTAAACCATACTAGAATAGTACAAAACTTAAGGAACACCATCCCCTCACTAGGATACACCTGTCCCAAAGCCTCTACACTCAAAACCCTCGCTCTAAACCCATCTACAAAAAACGCGTATAAAGACATAACAAAATTTTGAAGTGCCCAAAACTGAAATCTATGAGTACCTATGTGTAGCTTATGTCGCTACGATTCTAACAACTACTTGCATGGAAAAAACAAACATCGTTTGATATACTTACACCCGCAAATAGCTCATAGATGTGCGAGCACGTTTGCTCCGTTCCGTGAGGAATGCTTTAGATAGATGCATAGCTCTTGCTAAGCCTAGCGCAATGGTGTTGTTGGTTCTCCAATGTGATGAGAGAGCCAGCCATAGCGTGAGGATGAAGCTCACACTTACTCTCTTTCTCTCTCACATAGTCGACGGTAGCTTAAAACTTATGATTATGTTTAAGTGTATTTACAAAAGTTATCTAGGTACCTTATATACTAAGGCTACCTTAGGTTAACCAAAAATGGAGTTTGAGGGGTCAAATGGCTTGGTATTTGCAATCTAGAAGTGCCATTGCACCCCGGCTTCTACAACTAGACTACCTACTTATTACAATGATGTTTATAACCATAATGCTTAGCATTTCATAACTCTCAAAAAATAAGGCTTTGTTGAGTTATGTCGTGTTGTTGACCCAGCGGTCAACACTCCCCCGCCCTTGTATTCATGTCGTCCCTGACATGACCTGGTTGTGGATGTCAGTGCGGTCTTTGTTGTCACTTTGCTGATGTAAAGAAAGTATAGGCTATAGCCTTTGCACGAGCTCATCTTGTTCGTCCAATCCTATGTACATAGTCTTCACATGATTCAGGAAAATCATAATTGATGACGAGAATCTGCCAATTTTTTGTCTTTCTCATTTTAAGAAACAACGTCTATAATCTGTAGAATTGAGTGATTGACTTTAAGATATTGTGAGCCAATGACAACCTTGTAAGGATTCTGTAGAAATTGTCTGACTAAACCTTCAACTTCTTTAGGCCAAGTTGCACTCCAATGCAAAGTATGTCTATCAGGCCGCATCTGGGAGATAATTGTTTTTGACTTGAGGTTCAAAATCCATGTCTAGCATTCGTTCCGCCTCATCAAGGACAATCTTTTGAGATCCTCTGATTACTTCTGTGTCTGCTCTTTTTCATTGGGGACTTCTTTGTTCAAGATAGAACATTACACTATACAGATCTAATTCCTGTATACGGCCTTATCGTCACGTGAAGTGTCTGATGGAAACTTTACACTTAATGGGTGCCTTCGTTTAGTCGCATCGCCAACTTCCTTTGTCCTTGTAGTCCATCCCGTATTTTTATGACCATTCTCAGTCATGTTGTGCCTCATGTGGTTGTTGAAGACTGATCAACATTCTTTTCTTACTTCTGACATTATCCATTGTCCATATGGATTTTGAGACATGCTTCATGAAGTGTTGTCATTTTCTTGGACCTTCTTTGCTTTGTACGGCTTGACATCTCTTCAATCTTTCTTCATATGGATTATGGATTTTTCTTGCCTTTTTTTAAAAAATTCAAAAATAACAAATAAAACCAAAAATCAACTCAACTCAAAGAGCAAAATCAAATTAATAGAAATCTAAATGCTACGTACACTATACACATGTCCCTAGGGGCTCATACATGGATTTTGTCCCCATAATCCTCTTGTAACGCTATTATGAGGGCATATACTCTGAATTTTGTCAAAAAATGTCACAATCAAACGAAAAAATTTAATACAACTCACAAAACATTTCCGTCTAATATTCATATATTAGGTCTGCATTTAGAGTGCCTCCTCCCCTCCTATTTGGATTCCTCCTTGACAACATGGTATCGCCAAGGGTATGTGCTGTGCTTGGGTAGTCGAAAATTGTGCCTATGCAGGCCTTGTAATGTAGCCCTATTATACATACACAGTCAATGCATGGAAAATATTTATGATGTGCAAGATGTGGGTATAAGAAATTTTCTTATTGGCGTTTGCTGGCGAGGCTTCCTATTCTAAGCAATGTGATGCTCTTTGAAACTCTTGTGCCTTTGGTTATTTTTCTTCCGAAAGTTTCTTGTGCATTCACTTCATCTCCTTATCTGTAATCCTTGTGCAACATGCAGCGGTGAAGTGAGAATCTTGCTTGCTTCTAATTGTACTGTAATCATAGAAGGAATTGAAAGAATTCAAGCGGCGGTGCAATGAAAGTAGTTTTATGGGTTTCCTTTGGGACCCACATCTTTGTGATTACTGGCTATTTTATTGATAATAATTGTCTGGGAACCCATACTTGTCCCTGCTTTGTTTGTGTTTGAAGAGACTTCTTTGGCATCCACCTTGTCATGGTGTGAGTCTTAAACGGTCTTTGCTTCAGCTCTTGTACTCTTGGTTGAGGACAAGATTCAGACTTTGGGAGTTGATACTTTAACTGTTTTGGAATCCAAATGAACTCTTGACCTCTTTGTGCTTGAGTCAACTTCTTTGCAACCCAAATCTGAGTTGTCGAAGCTTGCAACTTTGTGCTTTTCTTAGATGTTCTTGCAGGCTCCGACCGTTTTCCTTTTGGTATTGGATCTTGTGATGTTTCATTAGAGATCTTTGTCTTCTTGATCCATACCTTCTTTTGGCCAATATGGCTCTTTGGTATCCAGATTCCATGCTTATATAACCGTCCGCTAATAGCACAAGTAAGAACCTGTGCTCAATGACCAATGGATGCCTTTTAATTTGCAAAGAACCAATGGTGAGCAATGGTATGACATGTTCACTCCACCTTGATACCATCTTAATATTGAATAGGTATGAATTAGATAGATCATCGTCAACTAGGTGAGGTGCTTCTCCATGAGTCAATCAAGAAAAATGGTCCGCTCTTTGATGTGGTCTTCTTTTTTACTACTGCAGTGAAATCAAAATCAAGCAATATGATAAACCATCAAGTTTGATGATCCACAAAGAATACAAATTTGTTTCCAAGAAGGTAGTCTATAAACTTTTTGACTGCATACACCATTCCCAATCCTTCTCTTTTTGTGGTTGTGTAATTTCTTTCTACATTATTAAGGTATTTGCTAGAGTAGTAGATATGAAAATCCATTATTGTTCTCTCTAGGTTGGGCTATGATACATTCAATTGCATATGTTGATGCATCAGCGTGGACATGAAATGCCTTATCCCAATCAAGAGATTTTAAAATTGGAGTAGAAATCAATCTTTGCTTCAATTGTTGAAACACATTTTTGCACTCTTTAGTCCACTTGGACTTTGTGGATGAGAGCATAGAGAGGTTTGCAATGAATATGTACATATAGATAAACCTTCACTATTAACCACAATGGACCATAAAGGCTTGTAACTCACTAACTTTTGTGGTTCTGGAAGAGAAATAATGACTTGTATCTTTTCAAGATCTGTGGAAATTCCATTTTTGGACACAATGTGCCTTTCACTCTTTCCTTGTCTTACCATGAAGATATATTTCTTGGGATTTAAGTAGATACAATAAGTCTTGCACTTCTCAAAGATCTTTTTTAGATGCTCTACGTGTTTGTTTCTCAGGAGAGAATGCGCACATAAGTCATCCATGTAAATTTCTAAGAATTGTCTTAATTATTCTTTGAGCATGTGACTCATTAGCCTATGGAATATGGCAAGTGCATTGAGTGAAACCAAATGGAATTACTCGATAAGTAAATATGTCCCATTCTATTTCAAAGACCAACTGTTGATCCTCTAGCTTTATCATAAGCTAATTATAGCCTAAAACACCATCAACAAAGTTGTAAGATTCCTTGCCCGCAACTCTCTCAATCACATGATCTATGGTTGGTAAGGGATAGTTGCCCCTTATGGTGGTAGCGCTTACCTGTTCGAGAGTAATACAAACTCATAGTTTTCTGTTCTTTTTGGGTACTACCACAATTGACGACACCCAATCTGTGTGTTCAATCTCATAAATAAACTCTGCCTCTTTACAATTCTCTATCTCCTCCTTGATTTTCTTCGTGAATGTTTCATTTTAAGTATATGGATGTTGCCTACGAGGTTTGACATTACTCTTAAGGGGTATCATATGGTGACAAATGCTCGGATCAACTCCCTTAAGGTCCTTCTAAGACCAAGCAAATGTTTCCTTTTAAGTATATGGATGTTGCCTGCGGGGTTTGGCATTACTCTTAAGGGGTATCGTATGCTGATAAATTCTTGGATCAACTCCCTGAAGGTCATTATAAGATCAAGAAAACACATCTCTATATTGTGTGCCTAATAGAAGATACTCTTCCTCTTTAGTGAGGTCAATGGCTATATAAGCCGGCTTTGGTTCTTTCCTTGACTTAGCTAGGTCAATCCTTTTAGCATTTTCACGTCCATCATAAGATGTACCCAATTTCTTGAGTTCTCTCATTGGCTGTTGAAACACAATTCATATGTCTTGAATGGTGTATTTTTTTATAGTGAGAGGGTGTGTTGCAAATCTCTCCGTGTCAGATCCCGCTTTTTGGTTTCTCTGGTTGAGTTTTATCCATGTTTTCATTTGAAAGAACGTCTTGAGGAGGGATTATCAAGCCCATCCTTTCCAAGTTTTAGCCCACTTGACCCTATAAATGTGGCCTAATCTGCAGAATTTTGGAGAGAGTAATGGTACATCTTATAGGAGATGACATCAATTCATGGAGACTTTTTGTATCCATCATATGTGGAACTAGATTCCATTGTCTCTGTTCTCCTATAAACAAAGGTAAAGTCTTCGATGTTCTAGGTTTACTCTTTGTAGATACTTTTGTCCCTGCATCCCCATATAATGACTATATGGCCCCATGATAAATCTCATGATCCATGTTGACTTCTTGGATAGGTGCTGACTGGAAAGTAGGACCACAATCTTTTTGATTTCCGATTGTTTTCCACAAGGATTGTGGCCACGGCTCTTCCGCTTCTAGAATAGGCTGCATCTCTTGAGACTTGGCCTCATCCATTGTGGTAGCTATTAACCTTGCATCCAATGGTGTTTTGTTTCCAGGTTTTATTTGATCAATCATTTTTTTCTTTGTGCATAATTTTTTCCTCTTTTGAAAGTATTGTCACTACTCGTTTGGAAATATTCAAAGTTTTTGGCTGCATTAAAGCTTGAGTTGTTTACGCATTCCCAATCTTTTTATCTTAACTTTTGGATGCGGATATGTCAACCATCTTTGCTTTAAAGTTTGATTGTTTTTTAGCCTTGCCTTGTAGGCTTGTAACATGGTGTTCAATGGCTCCAATATCTTATCTACCAAGACTCAACCTCCCGATGAATTTTTTGGCACTTTTGCTCCCTCAACTCTCCTTTATTTTCTTATTCATACTTGAGTTGTTCCCTAGTTTGTTGCAGTTCTATCTCCCAAGACTGTCTTTTCTCTTAGCCTTTTTACTTTCATTTTGTTTCTTTTTTCTTTCTAGGATTTCTTTTGAGTTCTTACCAATACTCTCAAATTCAATTCGTTCTGGGGGTTTTGGCCCATCCTCTACTACCATGTTTCTTGCTGCTTCTTGAGCTAGAGTTCTAGTCACCGCATTGATAAAAATTGTTGGCTCAAACTCAAATCGACTCAAACAAGGCAAAACCCCAATGACATTCACAGTTTCATTTCCCTTGTTTTCTTGATTCTTTGGGCAACGTTGGATAAGGTGATATTCTTCAAAACCCTCACAAAATCCAAATATCTTTGTTCTCTTGCCCTTGTGTGAACAAAGTCGTGCCCAATGGTTACCTCCACATTCACAACAAAGACCTTTTGGCTGTGGTTAGTGGTGCTCCCATTGCTTGTCATCTCCTAGGAGGATATCCTCTAGGTTTGTAGTTTTGGTTTGCTATGAACATGAGCGTGTTTTTATCCATCGTATAATGGTTTTTCTCAGTTTGAGCCATGTATGAAGGTTCTATAGCCTTACATGTACTTACCCAAAAAGGAAATTTTTTGTCCGTATATGTCACTCCTTCATGCTCCCTCCCATAACTTTCCATTGGTTCTTCATAATAAGGAGTTCGTGGGGCAACATTTGTTGACTTGTACATGGACAGAAACGAAACTCAGTATGTACAAGTCAAAAACCCTAACGTGGTAGACAAATGGGGGTTAGAAGTAAACACCATAATCCCAGCTATGTCAGCAAAAGAAGGACCACCAACTTTAGAATTTGAAGATACGATCAGGTATATTTGAAGCCTTTGAAACGTCTTAGTACGGATAATCCTAGGATCGGAGTCTATTGTTGGGAGGATAGAAACGTAAAAGATCTTCTGTGGACTTTGCATGCCAAATCAAGACAACTAACGGCCATGAAGATCATCTATATCTTCAAGATCAAAGATAAGGACCAGCAGACCTACCAACTTAGCTGTTTAGGGATTGTTATAACAACAACTTTGTTATGATGACTCTTGAGGAGGTAGAACAAACCAAATACCAAGGGTATTCCATAAGGGATTGAATATTGGGACAAGGACCAGAAATAGTTCCAAGAGATGAACACCATGATAGATCATCTAAGAGTAATATTAAGAAACCAGAAACCACCTCATCACGAAGAAAATCGGGTGACACTAAGGCCAGTCTAGGGCTACATGAGTCACTATCTCCAACAAACTGATTTGAAGGACTCGGAACAGGACCAACTACCAGGAGACCGAGAGTTGAACCAAACAGACGCGTCAGACCAGCTGATTTTTAGAAGTGAGTCAGAAAATACAGTGGATCAAGGGATCCATACGACCACTTAGCAAGCTTTAAGCAAGTGCTAAGAGCAGAACGTATATTCGATTTTCATACTCAATTCGAGGGGTTTGGAATGACATTAAAAGAAAAACCATTGACATGGTTCCAAAACAGTCTACCAAGGTCAATCATGGACTTGAACACATTAGCTCAAGGATTTGTAGTTGCTTGTTCCAAAATGGGGATCAAACATAATACGGTAGCTCAAATCTATAGCTTTAAACAGAAACATGGTGAGTCTGTTAGGGATTGTGCAACTCGAATAAAAAAATACATTGCCAGATGCCCAAGGCTAGAGATGCCTGCAGAAGAACGACTCGTATCTTTGTTTCTAGAGGGACTGCTAAACAAAGAACTTCATGCTATACTCTATAGTAAGAAGCATACAACCCTAGAGGAGTGTGTGTCAGATGCTATTGACTTAGGAGACAATTGTGATATTTTCAACAAAGATGATGTCTCTAAGGATAACCAAAGCGAGAAAACAACATCCACTAAACCAACACAAGTGGGAACGTCTGCTGCAACACCACTTTCAACCATAGAAGATATGCTGAAAAGGATGAACATGATGAACAACATGCAAAAAGCACGTATGAGGGGACCAGGACAAGGGATACCTCAACAGGGACAACCAATTAGGCCACAAAAATGGTGTGCAATTGAGGGTAAATGGACCAACCATGAGACCCACGAGTGCTACTTCCAACCAAAGTATGATGGGAATGTTCAGTACGTGCCTATGAGGCCACAAGGACAACCCATGTACAGATATCAGCCTAATATGGCCCAAGCTCAAAGACCACCGATGGGTATGGAAACACCTCAACCTTTGTTGGGTCAACAACCTCTCTATCCAGGACATAATGCATTGCCTATAAAGTACATGCACTCCAAAGGAGTCATAAATGAACAAGCATTAGTGCATGTTACACCCTGTGTGGAGCCTAGTCCATCTATAGTAATGGTAGAAGGAGATTGGTATAATTTACATCCACCACCAATGGAAGAACCCGTGACTTATTCTCCACCAGAGCTCGCACCAATGTATTATGTAGCTAATCAAGGTATCAAACCTCCCATGGTAAGACCCATGATTAAGCCAAGAACGGAAAACTGTCACAACTATGGTGCAGATGATCATTAGAAAAAAGAATGCCCAGAGCTTGACAAAAACCTCAAGCTAGTTGAAGCCTATTGCATACAAGGTTGCAAAAAGGGAGGACACTTTTTGAAAGATTGTCCTAAAAATCCTTTAAACAAGGGTAAGACAATAGTATACGTAGTCCAAGTGATACCTAGTAGCTCATCTGAGAGTGAACCAATTGTTCCAATCAAGGTAAACACTAGAGCCTAGGCTAAGAAAAAGAAACACAACTTCTCTGATGATTCAAAAAATACGAAAGTTTCCTCTTAAAGGATCAAAATAAGCAAAAGAAAAAGATATGAGATGAGAAAACAAAAACAACGAGCTGAAATTGATGAAAAGCAAAAAAGCTATTCCAGGAAAAGGTGAAAGAAATTGGTAGCAAAATCAAAGAAACAACCATGAAATCTGGAGGACCAATTTTGGTTGATAAATTTTTTGAGCCAGTTTAATGCAGTCTTGGAAGCTCATCAAGCGGGACTTAAAGCAATCCAAAACATGGAAAACAAATAGAAAAACTATCCTTCTCCAGACATGGAAGCAGCTAAGTTTGAAGCTTATCAAAATATGGTAAGAATCACGCAAGAAATGCTAGAAAAACAAAAACTCAAGCTTGAAAGTATCACAAAACCTGAGGAGTTTGTGGTGGTAAGGGACACGAAAGGAAAATCCAAAGTGGTGGTAGAATCCCACCTTGAAACAAAAGAACCAGAACTTATCATTAGGAAAAATATGAACCCTCTAGGGGCCCTTTGGGATTAAGGTTAATTAGAGGCCAACCAATGAGAAGAGGGTGGTGGACACACTCTATGCCCTCAAAAATGTAGGGGGACAAAGTAATCTTACACTTTTTAAATGGGCTCTTACCTAGTGAGAAGGTGGGGTGGGGTGGGGGGGGGGGGGGGGGGGGGGGGGGTGGGCCATATGGAACCTCCAACTTCCCTCCTTTTTGATCCGGTTTTGAAAAAATCCCAAAAATTTGAAATTTTTCAAAAATTTCAAAACTCAGATTTCATCTTCTGAAAACCCCCCTAAAACTATTTTATGGTCAAAAAAGCATTTTTTGATCTCAAAAAGTCAAAACGTGCATCCAAAAACCCTAAAATTCAAAATTTTTAAAAAACTTTTAAAAAATCTTTTTTTGCTATCTAGAGCTCCCCCAAAATTAGTTATTAGGCAAAAAGGGATTTTCTCTCTCTAGAACCCCTTTTACAACCCCTCCTTGGTTGCAACCATCACACTCATCCTCTACTCCAACACTCTCTCTCTTTACACCATCTCCATTGCTGCAGCAAGGAAGCTCCTCTCTCCTCCCCTACCACCTTCCATTGCCACACCAAGCAAGGCTTATCCACCTTCTCCTCCCAGTGCCACACCAAGCAAGGGTTGTCCACCTTCTCCTCCCATTGCCACAAGGGTTGACCATTTTCTCATATCACTTTATCACACCTACATTGTAGCAACAAGCAAGGTTCTTCTCCTCCTCCTAGTTTGCTTTGCTCAACCATGGCCAACTCTACTTCGCAAAGGCGACCAAAGGATGAGGTCACAACACTAGAGGTGTAGATGATGAGTGGGTGCCACAAGAGTTCACCAAAGGTGCTTGGGTATACATGCAACCATCTGCTGTTGGCCCTCATCGTGTGCGGAATCGTGCAAACTTGGATCTTCATTGGAAAAGAAAGCTCCTTGGCTTCAAGAACCGCAAAGACAAGGGGACCATAGCCATTGTGAAACATGTTTTCTCAATGTCAACCATGCACTTGCAACAACCACCTCGATTTCCAACACATTGTAAGTACATGTTTTGAGAATACAAAGCTAGGTGTGAAATCACAGTGTAATGTTATTATGGATTCATACTTAACATTTGTCATGCATTTATAGTCATATTTCCATCCACGTTGGTGGAGGAGCAGCCACTACATAGTCTCTCCGGCACATTCAATGCTATACATGCGGATATTGGAGCAATAATGTTCCCGCATCTTTGCCCAACCAAACTGGTTCAAAGAAGGATTTTCTTCTATTCTCACTCCTATATTGTCCCTACTTCTACACAAGCATTTGGAACGCTTGAACCCATCAAAGTAACTTCCTTATTAAGTATGGAGTGGCCGGTCCCAGATTTGTGGTCGGTAGCATCTTTCAAGCAAAAGATGATAATGGATGTCCAAAACTCTTTGAAATACTCTAAAGCTTCTAGGTCTGTGGGCTTGAGCTGGTGTTTGCCTATTCATTATTTTGTGCACATTTTTAAAGAGTTTGGATTTGTGGAGACTACCACAATGCTTGTATGTAAAGATGCGCATTACGAGGAATTAGGAAGGCTTTTAGAAGAGGACTGGGGTTTTGTGGAGGGCATGCACAACGGGGACCGGTACCGTTGTAAGGTTGGAGCTTCAGGTATTGGAATGCGCTATTTGAAATCCCGCACCTCCTTGTACATACGATTTCACTATGACCGTTGGATGTGCAAGCTTGGAGTGTGGACTCCCTTACAGAGTGTAGACGGCACTATTGCAAGCTTTGACATTGCAGTGAAGATGCCCAACGATGCTTTGGAGGCAGTCCAAGTGAACAAGCATTGGACTCTCAGTAATGTTCGAGAACATTTGGTTATTATGGGTTTTGAGGCCCTTCAACAAGCACAATTTCGTTTACAAGGTCACAAGGTGAGAATCCTTCCACCACATTTTCAATACATCATGGTTTGTCGATCATTAGATGCTTATTGTTATGAATGTCCGCAGATTGGGAAGAGAATGGAAGACAAATTGAAGGTCGAGGAGGACTGGGGGATAGATGGAACTATGCTATCGATCTTATAACTTTGTAACTCTTGCAATTTTCATATTGATCCCCGCTTCGGCAAATCATGCCTTTGAATATAATTTTTTGCATTGGGATGACAAATCATTTTTTGGTGAAAGTGCCTTTTTTTTTTAATGTCTTAAAAAAAGGGTACATTATAAAAGTGGGGCCACCTAACTCATTCACTATTTTCACTTTTGCAACTCCTGAGCTCCTCCACTCTCTATCCACACCCCAGGCTAAACATGGATGCTGCCACAGCCTCTGCATCTGTACCCACATCCACCCCTTTGTCACGCTTCATCCTCTTCCTCGAGGACACCAAATACAAAGGGAAGTTGGACCTCCACACCTTTTTTACTCGTCTCCCTGACCTTGACGCCACAGTTGCCCTTCACATGGATGCATTTGAGGAGATTTCTGCGTTCATGGAGGAGCACATCATAAAATATTTTGTATCTATCCCCCCACATGCAGGGATCTGGGTGCCTTGCGATCTTTTGCGCTATATACACAAAGGTGATCGTCCATTCGCCAAGCGGTTGCAACGATTCCAAGAAATTGCAACCAATGCAGGCCATTACTTGGACGAGCAAGCCCCTGGGGTGTCAGCGCTCAAGAAGCGCAAGTTGGGGGTGGAGTACCTTTCTCGGCTCACAACATTTATCTTCTTTGTGAGCGAGGAACCTGATTTGGAGGAGCTCCGCTTACCACACCTTCAAGTTGGGTCCTTTATCAAGGACACCAAGGAGCAGCAAGTTATCCCCATGAACCCTGCAGCGGAAGGAAAAGCACACCAGCTGGAGTACACTAGGGGTCTTGAGGAAGTGGTTGAGAAATCCATAGTTGCGGCTGGACCTAGTGACACTCCAGTGCCACTACCACCGACGGATGTGGCTATCCCAGAGGTAGAAATTAGCCGCTTCTCCTCAGTGTTAGTGGATAGGGAGGAGTTTGTGTTCCTGCATGATTTGGAAAAAGCATTTGGCCTACGCATGGATGAATGCTTAAGCGTGCTATGCAATAGCAACAAATGTCCCTTAGACAATACGCCAGATGCCCTAGAAAGCAAGCTCTTGCCAGATGGGGACTCTGTTGTTGACACTATTGCAGTTGTATGTGCGGAGGTCCTGGCAGCAGAGCAGTTGCACGTGGCTGATGAAGATTTCCAAGCCACGCAAGCCAAGGTTGAGGCTGCTAGGATGCCTATGCCATTATGCAACTTCCCATCTGATGATCCAAAGCTTGTATCTGTGGTGCATGGGACCATTGACTTGGATGCAAAGGGCAACAGGGAGGAGGATGACAAGGAGCAGGGGGTAAACTATACCTAATTTTCATGTTACTATTTTATCCTTCGTTGTCTTTTTTCTCAACCTTCATCGGTTTATGACAGGATGTTGTGGAGGTTGATGATTTTGCTGCAAGGACGAGTGGCAAGCGGACGGGCTTTGGACCTCAAGCTTCCCTTGCGCATTACCTCGGACAACTCCCCCCTGGCGATGTGGCCATTATCCATAATGAATTTACTCCCCAAGCCCATTTTATGACTTGGTCGTTAAAAGCTTTGAGCAAGTTTTTGTGTTTGAGTACCATTGCTCAAACTGCGCATCAAGTGTTCCTAGTGCGTAGATCCCTTGTATGCACAGCGTTTGGCACTGGCTTTCGTGGTAAAGTGCTTGCCCAGATAGGGATACATGCTTCCATTGGCTCAACTGACCCAAATGCCATAGCGCAGTCCCTCTTGACTGGGGACTTGCCTTACGAGCAAAATAGGCACCAGGAAATGGTCAAAAAAATTCTGAACTCCTCAGATACATGATGTAAAATCACCGTGCTAGAAGGAATAAAAAATATTTGAAATTGTCTCTCTATATTGCAAATTCTTTTCAATCTGATTTGTCAATCTTGAAAATTGTTTCAATTGGTGATATGAATTGTTTTTTGACTTTGTTATTTCAAGGTATGTAATTGAAGTCAAATTGAGTATAATTGTGATTTTTAAGTACCCTAGGGGGTTAGATTAGCCTATAAGCTGCAAAAAATGCCTGGCCACAAGGGCGCGCAAATGGCCCATCCATCTGTTTTGGATGGGCCATTTGCGCGCCCTTGTGGCCAGGCATTTTTTGCAGCTTACAGGCTAATCTAACCCCCTAGGGTACTTAAAAAGCACAAATTTATTGCAATGGATTGGTTTTGCAGCATTCATTTAAATGCAACCTTTTTATGGCAATTCCAGTATATGTTCACACTCAAGGACACTAGAAAAGCTCAAATCAATTATGAAATGAAGTTTCCAGCAAACTATCACTTGCTTTAGTTCTACCTACTACACCCTTGCACCAAAAAGTCAAATTACATTGGACACTTGGTTTCCCAATATGTTATTTGTTTTGATATCCTATAAGGAATTCAAAGCTTGAAATGACCAAAAAAAAGGTTTCCATAAGGATCCATATAAAATATTGATGCAAAACCAATCCATTGCAATAAATTTGTGCTTTTTAAGTACCCTAGGGGGTAGATTGGCCTATAAGGGGCTAAAAAAGGCCTGGCCACAAGGGCGCGCAAATGGCCCATCCATCAGTTTTGGATGGGCCATTTGCGCGCCCTTGTGGCCAGGCATTTTTTTGCCCCTTATAGGCCAATCTACCCCCTAGGGTACTTAAAAAACACAAATTTATTGCAATGGATTGGTTTTGCATCATTCATTTAAATGCAACCTTTTTATGGCAATTCCAGTATATGTTCACACTCAAGGACACTTGAAAAGCTCAAATCAATTATAAAATGAAGTTTCCAGCAAACTATCACTTGCTCTACCTACTACACCCTTGCACCAAAAAGTCAAATTACATTGGACACTTGGTTTCACAATATGTTATTAGTTTTGATATCCTATAAGGAATTCAAAGCTTGAAATGACCAAAAAAAGGTGTCCATAAGGATCCATATAAAATATTGATGCAAAACCAATAGGTTTTAGTAAATTTGGTTATTTTAAGTACCCTTGGGGGTAGATAAGGCTACAAGGGGCAAAAAAAGGCCTGGCCACAAGGGCGTGCAAATGGCCCATCCATCAGTTTTGGATGGGCCATTTGCGCGCCCTTGTGGCCAGGCCTTTTTCTGCCCCTTGTAGGCTTATCTACCCCTAAGGTTACTTAAAATGCACAAATTTACTGAAATTGACTACAATTACATACAGAACTTGAAATTACAAAGATAATAGACGAAGTAGACACAACTGTTGATCATATTGTCATTGGAAAGTCAAATCATTACAAAGATAAGGGTGTGCAATACAAAAAGAGGGGTAACTTCGGCTAATGCTCGAAGTCTCGTCGCAATCGTCGTGCAAGCTGCATATCTTTTGGCTGTATTGTCACTCGCTTTGCATGAATGGCACATAGGTTGGTATCTTCCAACACTGAAATGATGTGGGCCTCTGCAGCTTCTTGAATAGCCTCTAGCGCTATTGCTTGCATTCTATACTGATTTCCATAGCTTTGAAGCACTTCCTTCACAGTGCGAGCAAAGGGGGCGCGTCGAATCAAGAGCTCCGTCATCTTCTGGTAGTGGCGGATTTCTGCAAATGCCCTTGCTATTTTTCGGCGTCGCTGTGGTTGTCTTGGGGGCACTTGCACATTTGCTGGCGGGCGGCGTGAAGGCTTCTTGAAAAACTTAGACTTGCGTCTGTTTACATGCTTAGGGGCTGATTCTGCAGCCTGTTCTGATTCTTCCTCTTCCCTTGGTTGCCGATCTTGTCGTGTGGGGAGAGCTCCCTTGCCTTGAGGTAATGTCTTCCCCCCAACGGCCACCCGGTGTGTGCGCGGTATGTTTTCTCGCAGCCATGGTGGCTCACTCTCTGATTCGGTGTCTGTATTGACCACCCGAGTCCTGGATGGTCCTGCTTGTGATTGGGGGCGCGACGGCTGCTCCCTATCGGACTCTGATGTTTGTTGGCCCTCTGCTTCTCTCCAACGCTGGGCACGTTGCTTCATTCTCTTTCTAGGTGTTATATCTTGAGGAGGTGGAGATTCAACAGTCCTTGATGACTCTCGTGCCCTACCACCATGCCCACTACCAGAAGAGTTCCTGGAACGGCCAGGTGTTCATGGCCGTTTTCTTGTGCCTTTAAGCCATGACGGCTTGTCACATCCTTGGAGGGTGTTTTTGTTGGTAGGCGGATGCTCTTTTGCGGTTTGTTTGGTGCGCGCCATTTCGTTGGTAAGAGCTCACCTTTTCTTAAGAAATGAGTGATTTATGAGAGCATGCAATATTTATAAGGGCCCATTTAAAAAGGGCCCTGTTCACACTAATTTTTTTAAAAGAAGTATTATTTTTTAAATATACATGTCGCTAAGAGTTGGACCCTGCGTTCACGTTTAGTGACTCGCGCAGTATCCACTTTGATCCTTGTCGCACTCTGCATCGCCGCCATGCAGCATGCTTGGTGGGACCTTGCAACATTTGCCACTTGTTGCTATGCTCTTGACGACTCCATTTGCGCACTTCAATAGCAATCTTGGATTGTCGCGCACGCTCCATTGTGAGCTTACAAGCAAATGTTGTGCGAAAAAACCAGTTGAACATCTCCTCCAAATAATTGGATTGCACCATTCCACCACCATGTCGAGTATTTTTGAAGTACACTCCCCTTGCTCGATAATGGGACTTCTCCATGCCTTGAGTGCTAAAAATTTCAAGCGATCCATACTTGTGCATAAAAAATGCACCATGCGCAAACAAGATATGCTGTTCACATGAGCAAACGATCCACATTAGTAAATAAAAACAATCCCTTGTAATGAATACACCATGAATGACTTACCATGTAATGTGTGATGTTATTTTCACCCCAAGAAAGGGTGAAGACCTTGTAAAATCCGCCAAAGCTTCTTGAAATGATTGCCGTTGTTCTTCTGTTGTGCTGTTAAGGCTCATAAGCTTGACCATTTTATCAAAATGGGCCCAAACTTTCTTGCGCTTGTTTGCAAGCTCGCCATTTGAATCATTGTCAGTAGTAGCTTTGCATAACTCCTTCCAAAGCTCCCAAAGGTTACCTGCCTGCTGGTTGGAGCTGCTTTGAGCATCATATCGATTTGGCTTTCCTTGGGAAACTTTCTTCAAAAAGTGTCTAGCTTTTTGTCCACTCATTGACACTTGTTGAGCAATTTCATGGGCCTCCCCTATGTTCTTTGCAGCAACTATAGACACATTTCCACCATGACAGCCAATGGAATTCAAGAGTACCTCCACTCTTTCGATCGCTTCCTGGGACTTTTCCAACGGTTTCATTGTGAAAGCATAGTCAATGTGGAGCTTCAATAGCCTATAAAAAATACGCATGAATGTGTGTAATGTACAAAAATGTACATTCGATAGAGGAAATCGAAAGATTGGATTCCAAGTGTGGTCCTTTTGATCACGGTCTGGGGCATTGAGCATGGGACATCTCAGAATAGACGCTTCCCATTCTCTACCTTCATCTCCGACATCATGACAATCTAACCCTTGTTCTCCATGCCCTTGCCATGGAAGCATGTAACTGGCCTTTGCAGTGCTCTTATGTGATTTTTGTCCATTAGGTTTGTACCCTCGAGTGCAAAATGGACAAGGCATGAGAGAAGAAGTCCCTTGTTTGCAGCCAAGCAAACACTTTATGGTCTTCAAATCCCCACCTAAGTGCCACTCCACATCATAACTACCAAAGCCCTCAATCTCCAACTTTTGACTTGCAATTTGGGAGTGTATTACTTCTGTGATCCATGGAGTTCTCTCAAAAATCCACGAAAGTACTCCATTGGTCTCTTTGGGCACCTCAATAGCACCCAACCACCAAATGTCTTTCTCTGATTGCACGCTAAAAGATAGGGTGGGATATGGCTCGACTGAATCCCTTCGCTTGGTTTGCAGAAGGGCCTTGTTCATTAGAGTGACACTTAGCCTCTCTAACCTTCGGCCTTTCACTATTTGACACTCATCGAGTTTCAGCACAAAAGCGACTTTTGTGCCAAGCACTACAAAATAAATAGTGCTAAGACCTTAAACTTCAGCTTCTATGAAAAGAATAATACCAAAGAAAAAAGTAAAGTGTGTCACCTTCTTCAGGTAACTCGTAAAATCTAAGCATGGCTTCTTGAAGCCTTCTAAGATCCACGAAAATATTGCTCCACATTGTGTAAGGAAAGCCCTTATTCGAAGGTCTTATGGATTGTTTCTTACCTTTTCCCCTTGTCTTTGTTGCGCACGAAGCATAAAGGGAAGATGGCATTGTGTCCTCAGTGTGTAGGTATGTCCCAATGTGGGAGAACACATCTTCGTTTGTGGCCTTCTTTGCGAGCTTGACCTTGTGAGGAACGGGAAATAGGTTTTCCACAATGCCATGTTCTTTGAGGGCATCCTTTAGGAGTTGAAAAATAGCCTGATAGGCTTTGGTGCTGATTCCAGCCTCATCACAAGCTTGTTGAACGTCATCATCATTAACCACATTTCTTAATTTACGCATAAGGTCCTTGGTGACTGCATCCTTAATGTGCTTACCTCCAGGTGATTGTAAGATAGAAATAACGTCCTCGGTATTGAGACAACTAGTGAGAAGGTTGACTCGATTATCTTGGCTTGTTCCACCGCATGCCTCCTGGATGAAGTTTCTAGCAACAAATAAACATAAATGTTAGAAAATAGTGTGAAGTAAGAATGCAGCATGCAAGTAAAGACCAAATCACCTTGTGGCTGTAACTCGTCGTTTGCGTGCTCCTCCGAAATGTGCAAGAGTTTCAATGGATGAATACGGGCGTTTGCGTTCCCTTGCACCAAGGGGTGTTTCTTTCAAGTATGTGATGGTGTTGGTAAGCTTCTGGATGTGGGACTCCTTTTCTTGCATTTGTTGTTCAAGACTTTTAACTACCCTCTCCGAAGAGGCAACACTCTCTTGTAATTCCGTCGTCTTGAGGTGAAGAGCTTGACATTCGTGCATCCACATATGCAAAGAAGCACCTGCACCCATACACAGCCGCTTGCAATAGCCTAACAAGCCTGCTTCTCCCCTCCCAAGAAATTGAAGAAATGTGGAAAGGCTATTGAACGGTGGATGGAAGCGGCCTATAGGATCGTAAGGGTACAAATGGCCATCCACCCAAATGTCAACATTGGTCTCACAAGCGGTGCGACGTTCTTGTGATGACCTTTGATCACCTTCACTAGTGGTCTTCGGTGCAAATGCCGTGGGTAAGCGAATATGTATGCTTTTGGTGTGCGAAGTACGTGGTGGTGGAAGCAAACCATTTGTGATGTCCGTGAGCACCATGGAAGCTGTTGCGTGAGGAAGAAAATGATGAAAAGATAGAGGGGGAAGGGTAGAGAGGCCGAGCAGGATGGGAGGAGAGAAGGAGGGAGGGAGGGGAGGGAGAGATTGGGGAGGAGGAGGAAGGTAGGGGCAGAGAGGGAGAGGAGAGGGAGAGGGAGAGAGGAGGGAGGAGGATGAGAGAACAAAATGTTTATTACTTTTTGGGGGAAAAGATTTTTGAAAAAATGGACTTTCTAAGCTTGTGGGTTAAAAAATGGGTCAAAAAATGATTTTTGGATATGTATATATGTTGGGAGGGAGTTTTAAGTAAAAAACAAATAAAAATGAAATTTTTTTAAAAAAGTCAAATTTTGACTCTTTTTGACCCACGGAATTGCTGATGTGGACACACCCCTATGCTTCCTTCACTTTAAAAAAGGCTAGAGAGAGAAAGCAACCTTTTAGGTCCACATCCTACATTTGTCTTAAAAAAAGGCTAGAAAAGCCTACTCAAAACTACCTTCTTCAATGCCCTTGCCCCCTAAACCCCACACAACATTAGCCTTAATCCCTAAAAATTAGGATTCCTTACAAGGCCCATGCAAGGTTCATATTTCTCCTAATGTAGTGTCGGACAGCGAAGATGTCTTAAACAAAATTCCATTCGTAGAGGAAGACTGGCCAAAACACTTATGGAAAAAAGTTAGAGAGATGAATGATGGGAGCCTAACTTTAAAGTCAGCTCCTATAGAGGAAGTTTGGTTGGACAACCTACCTTTTATGAACATGGATGTACAATCCTTGTACGGGGATTGCGGATCTGAAGCTTCAGGAATGTCTAAACCATTGACCTTGAAAACATTACCCTCTTACTTGGGAGATAACGAAGATGAATCCATAGTATGTAGGACCACTCAAGTAAAAAGAGTTGAACAAACCCAAGAAGTAGACAACATTTATTCAATCATGTCTACACTCATCCAATGCACTCTTACCTTGGGAGAACTATTAAAACTTAGATCATATTTATGGAATGATCTACAGAAAACCTAGAGAAGGTGGGAATAACGGGGCTAATCTAAAAAAAAATGGAAAATTGAAAAACGAAATGGACAACAAAGAGATTCATTCTGTTCCAATGAACAAAGTTGGAGAATATTACAAAGGAGAAGAAGAAAACACAACCCTTCCAGTGAAATATAATGACATTGAAACCATCGCAATACTGGATAGTGGAAGCAGATATAGCCATAGGCAAACTCGAATAAAATTGCAATTGGCTAGATGGACACATTGAGAGACCATTAGGGCTGCTTGAAAAAGTGAAAGTCAATTCCTATGGAATTGAATATCAACATACTTTTGCCATAATAGACTTTGGAAAAAAACTCAATCATGAAATCATATTGGAAAGACCTTTCATGTGACAGGTACATCTTATCCAAGATTGGGAAAACAATTATCTGTACTTGAAGCAAGTGGGATCTATAACAAGGGTAAATCTAAAAGATCATACTTATAGAGATGTCTTGAAAACACCCATACAAGAGTTTGATTTAGTCTCTTCGGCTGAAACTAAGCTTCCATCCTGGTTAAACAAATACACTCCTATTTGGATGTGTGGAGCTTCAAAAAATGAGAGTTTAAAACGAGACAAATGTATTCTAGAAAGGGATTGCACAGACGAAGCCTATGTACCTGAACCCTTTCCAGAGCATTTGTTTGAGCCATTTGAGTGGACTCAAATTTTAGCGACAATGGATGTATGTGTGAATACGTCTATGCCTACTCAATTTTGCAATGAGGATGTATACGACATAGTTCCCATCCAAATGATTTCAACCCTCAACAGTGAAGATGAAAATGAGGAACCCAAGGACTTGATGAAAGCTCAACAAGTCTTTTCAGACCTCTACTACAATGCAACAGATGAGTTAGACGAACACTCAACTACCTCAAAATATTCGGGGTCAGAAAAAGAACATGTGAGAGCTAAGCTACTCTTGAAGGAGGGGAGGAAAAGTTTTTTGAATTTCTTTACCAAAAATCAAGAAGACAAAAATGGTATAGAAAAAAAAGAGACACTAGAAACATGAAAACATGACCTATGCCATCCAGTAGAACACAATTCTTGATGCAAATAGAGGCACATGATTGTGTCCAGGACAAAATCACTGGCATATATCCTTCAAAAAAAAATCCAGAAATGTCAAAAACATCGAGAAAAACAAGAAAGGATACTCAAACAAACGAAAAAAACAGGACAAGGAGCCAATCATGACACGAGTTGAGTGAAAAAAGAAATATCAAGAATTGAAAAAAGCTCTAAAGGAGATATATACGACCAAAATGGAAACCACAAAAGAGCATGGTAAGGATGTAATGAGTGTTCCCTCCCATTACAAAAAGTATACTCTCCAAGATTGAAAAATCATAGTCGAACAACCTGTTAGGGAATTACAAAAACAAGGCGAGTCCTACAAAGGGCCTGAGAATGCAAAAAAGATAGAATTGGTTGAACCTGGGGAAGAACCTCGGCCTGCCTACATTGCAAACGACCTAACAGAGAAAGAAGAAGAACTTTTACTAAGCTTGCTAAAAGAATACCGAGATATGTTCGCTTGGTTCTACAAGGATCTCAAGGGTGTTGATCCAAAAAAATTTCAACATACCATACCCATGAAAGATGATGCAAAACCAACTAGACAAAGGCCATACACATATAATGAAACATTTGCCAAGAAAATCAAAGAAGATATTGAGAAACTAAAGGAAGTTGAATTCATTTACAAAATTGAACACACATATTGGGTGTCTCCAATTGTGGTAGTACTGAAGAAGAATGGAAAATTACGAGTGTGTGTCAAACTCAAAAAAGTGAATGCAGCTACCATTAGAGACAAATTTCCTCTTCCAACACTGAGCATGTTTTAGAACGAGTTGCAAGAAAATAAGCTTACAGTTTCTTAGAAGGATTTTTGAGATACAATCAACTTCTGGTTGACCCAAAAGATCAACACAAAACTGCTTTTGCAACGAAATGGGATATTTTTGCCTATCGAGTTATGCCTTTTAGGTTAACTAATGCTCCAACCACCTTTCAAAGATTAATGAGCCATGCTTTTAAAGAATATCTGAGGAAGTTCTTGGAAGTATACATGGATGATCTATGCGTACATTCATCAATCCGAGCTGATCATTTTGAACACCTCAAAAAGGTGTTCGAAAAATGTAGAATTTATAGGATTTGCCTAAATCCTGAAAAGTGCACATTCATGGGTAGACAAGGAATAATTCTTGGACATATAGTGTCTAAAAATGGCATAGCTATTGATATTGACAAAATTCATGTCATTGCTAATTTGCCTAGACCAACAACACTTAAGGGGTTTAAGCCTTCATGGGGCATTGTGGATATTACATACGGTTCATTTACATGTACACTATAATTGCAAAACCCATGTATAGCTTGATCACAAACTTTGAATGGACCGAGGCATGTGAATAATCCTTCATGAAGCTTAAGCAAGCTCTCACCTCAGCTCCAATATTGAAAGCACCAGATTGGAATAAGATATTCCACATACATGTAGATGCTTCCAATTTTGCCATAGATTGTATACTAGCTCAACCAAGAGACGAGAAAATTGAATTTTCTATTTCTTATGCTAGCCGACAGTTGAACATGGCAGAAAAGAATTACATTACCACTGAACAAGAAGGCTTAGGAACGATCTATGCTGTTAAAAAGTATAGACATTACCCATTAGCCAACAAGTTTGTGTTCTTTGTCCAGGCTTTGTTATATTTGGTCAACAAGCCATGCAGCACAGGAAGAATAGTGAGATGGTTCATCATTCTTCTGGAATTTGATTTCACTGTAGTTGTAAAAAAGGGCATTACACATCAAAGAGCAAATCATTTGTCAAGGATTATTTCAGGAGAATCACCTAAAGGGGTAGACGATGATCTACCAGATGCCTATTTATTCTCCGTGGAAATGATACCTCGATGGTCGAAAAACATGGTATCATTGATGACAATAGTTAAAGTGGATTCACAAATACCACTTCCTATTACAATTGAATTAATCAAGAAATTGCCTATGTATCAATTACTAGCCGGTAGGCTATACAAAAGAAATCAAGATGGAATATTGCTCTTATACATTAATCTTGAGGAGAAAAACTAGTACCTAAATCAAGCACATATTACCATAGTAGGACTTCACTTTGTGGAAGAGAAAACTATGCAAAGAATCTTGAGACTTGGAGCATTTTGGCTGACTATAAGGAGAGATGTTCGATCTTTTGTAAAGGATTGTCCTCAATGTCAAAAATAGACACCCATACCTCATGTAACTTTGTTCCAAATGTCGCTTGTTCCTAAGTGGAGTGACTATCTTGTTACTTACTTATCAAGCCGAACATTTCCTGAGGATATGAGTAAACGCCATCAAAGAGCACTTGAAACTGAAGCAAGAGACTATGCTCTTATTGGAAACCAATTGTATGAAAGAGGTAAGGATAAACATTTGTGTCTTTGTGCAAATGAAGATGAGTATATTCCGATTATAGAATAAGCACATGCTGGATTAGATGGAGGTCACTTTTCTAGTGAGACCACCATAAGAGAAATCTTAATGGTAGGCATATGGTGGCCAACACTTTTTGCAGATGCCAAAGAATATGTTCGAAGGTGTGATGCTTGTCAACGAGCAAAAATGCCAACACGTGTAGATAGCATGCCCTTAACACCAATGATGGGGGCTAGAGCTGTTGGGAAATGGGGGATAGATTTTGTTGGTCCGATACAACCACCTACTTATAGAACCCAAGCTCAATATATCATTCTAGCTACAGACTATTTGACCAAGTGGGCAAGTCTAAAGCAACTCAAAAGAATGATGCCAGAACCACTACCGCATTCTTTTATGAGTACGTATTCATTGTTAGGAAATAAGACGTAGCTAAATAGATAATTGAGTAGATTACTTAATGGAGAGAGACAGATTTATATACACAAGATTATAGAGGAGAGAGAGAGAGAGAGAGAGAGTACACACGATATACGTGGTTCACCCAATGTGGGCTACGTCCACGGGAAAGCAGCCACTCAATGGATTTAGTACTTCAAAACAAGAAGTAGTTTACAAAGGGATTATACCCTTAATGGAGCTCCCGCCTTGCTTCACTCTCACCACCTCACACTCACCTTGTTGCATCAACTTCACACTATGAAATGTGTGTAGAAATGGCCTCCTTTTATAGGCCAAAAGGGCTGCCCTCTCTTATGAGAGACAGCCATGTGTAGCCTCCCTTGTGCGAATAAGTCCAAATCGGACCCTCCAATCCGCCCATGTGTGGCCGCCCTTGAGAAGACAAGTCCGCTTTTGAATTCGGCCACCGGCCATTGACTTCCAACCACTTTCCGGCCGCCGTCCGGACATAATATTCCTGCGAAAAAGAATATTCCGGCGAAAAAAGAATATTCCGGCCTTTAAAGTTGCCCCTGATTCTTGTCCGTGAAAATTTTGGTTTCCAGTGAGTGATTTTCCTTCACGCACGATGGCTTCTCCTCATAATGGGGGCCTTACAAATGTGCGCTTTTACCACAGAAAATTACAAGGGTAAATCAGGCTCCATACTTAACAATCTCCCACTTGGAGACTGATCTCCAAACCAAACTTGTGACTGCTTTCCATTCTGACTTCTTATCCTTGAATGCCGATTGAAGATGAGCAAAAGCTCAACTTCTCCTTGTTGACCACCTTTGTAAACATGTCTGCAGGATTTTCACTTGTATGCACCTTTCCTAGCTTTAGTTGTCCCTCTTCCAAAAGAGTGCATATGAAGTGATATCTCACCTCAATGTGCTTTGTCCTTGAATGAAAGGCTGAGTTCTTCGCAAGATGGATAGTGCTTTGGCTATCACTGTACAGGACACAATTGTCTTGTTTGAATCCAAGCTCTTCTAAGAATCTATGAAGCCACAGAATTTCTTTGCTTGCCTCCGTCATTGCTACATACTCTGCTTCCGTGGTAGAAAGTGAAACCACTTTCTGCAGCTTTGAAGCCCAGCTTACTGTTGTGCCTCCAACCGTGAACACATAGCCAGTAGTGCTCCTTCGAGTATCTTTGTCACCTGCCATATCTGCATCAGCATACCCTTCTAGAAAAATATCAGTTCCTCCAAAATACAAAGCATTTGTTGTTGTCCCTTTTAGATACCTAAGTATCCACTTCACAGCTTGCCAATGCTCTTTACCTGGGTTGTCCATGAACCTACTCACAACTCCCACTGCATGTGCAATGTCTGGCCTTGTCCAGACCATAGCATACATTAGAGAACCTACCGCTGCACCATATGGAACTTTAGACATATAGGCTATCTCCTCTTGTGTCTTTGGACACATATCCTTCGTTAGTTTAAAATGACCAGCCAAAGGTGTAGAAACTGGTTTTGCATTTTGCACTGCAAACCTTTCTAGTACCTTCTTGATGTAATCTTCTTGAGATAGCTTTATTGTCTTCTTCGTCCTGTCCCTTGATATTTTCATACCAAGTATCCTCTTTGCAGCACCTAAATCTTTCATTGAAAAAGATTTGGACAGCTCCTCTTTTAGGTCTTTGATGTTCTGCATGTTAGCACTTGCAATCAACATGTCATCAACATACAACATTAGGATGATGAATTTCCCATCTCCCAAATTCTCCGTGTAGACGTAGTGATCCGAGTTGCATCTTGTGAATCCATGATCCAACATCCATCGATCAAACTTCAAGTACCATTGTCTTGATGCTTGCTTTAAACCATACAAGCTCTTCTTTAATCTGCAAACCATTTTCTCCTTACCTTTTACTTCATACCCCTTTGGTTGAAGCATGTAGATTTCATCCTCTAAGTCACCGTGAGGGAATGCCATATTTACATCCATTTGCTCGAGATTTAGATCATGAGCAGCCACAAGGCTTAAGAGAAGCCTAATTGAGTTCATTTTTACAACAGGAGAAAATATTTCATTGAAGTCAATACCTTTCTTTTGAGAAAAACCTTTTACCACAAGCCTAAACTTGTACCTTTTCTTCCCACCTTCTTCTTCCTTTAGCTTGTACACCCATTTGTTTTGAAGTGCCCGCTTACCTTTAGGCAACTCAACCAACTCCCATGTTTGGTTGTGATGTAGTGAGTCCATCTCCACTTGCATGCTCTTCGTCCATTCTTCTTTGGATTCATGTTGCATAGCTTCTTCATATGATTCCGGCTCTCCAGAATCTGAGATCAAGAGATGGTTGAAGGAAGGACCAAACCTTTCTGGAGGTCTACTTGCTCTTGTAGATCTTCGGGGAATAGGTTGAGGCTCCTCATTTGGTTGACGTTGTTGCACATTGTCACCGTTTGCAGTCCTTGAGTCTTCACCGTCCTCAAGCTCCATGTACTCATCACCTGTTTCTTTTGTTTGTTTTCTTTCCAAGTAATCTTTGTACATATTTTGTTCGTTAAAAATTACATCCCTACTCCTTAAGATTTTACCATCTTCAGGATTCTATAGGCGATACCCAAAGTCTCCTTCTCCATAGCCAATGAAGAAACACTTTTTGGACTTTGCATCTAACTTTGATCTTAGGCTTCTATCTATGTGCATGAAAGCCTCACACCCAAACACTTTGAGAAATGCATAATTCACCGGTTTACCTGTCCATGCCTCTTCTGGAACTCCCCCATCCAATGTCGTTGAGGGTGACCGATTGATTAAGTACACAGACGTACTTACAGCTTCCGCCCAAAGCTCAAGCAGTAGGCCTGCATGTAGCCGCATGCTTCGTGCTCGTTCCATGATTGTCCTGTTCATCCTTTCCGAAATCCGATTTTGTTGAGGTGTCCTTGGGGTTGTCCTTTGCCTCTGAATGCCATTGCTAGCACAAAAGCTTTCAAAAGCTTGGCTGCAATATTCGCCTCCATTGTCGGATCTGAGGCATTTAACCTTGGTACATGTTTCATTCTCCACAAAGTCTTTCCACCTTTGAAATATGGAAAATACATCGGATTTATTCTTCATGACATAAACCCATGTTTTTCTAGTCGCATCGTCTATGAATGTTACATAGTACAATGAGCCACCAAGTGATGGTGTACTTGCAGGACCCCAACCATCAGAATGAACCAACTCAAGTTTTTTATTTTTTCTTTCATTTCCTGATTTTTGAAATTTTACCCTCTTTTGTTTACCATAAACACAATCTTCACAGAACTCTAAGTCCACTTCTTTCAAACCTGGTAGAAGCTTCTTTGTTTGAAGGATTTGCATTCCTTTGGCACTCATATGCCCAAGTCGGTAGTGCCACACTGCACTGTCACCTTCTGTAGTTGCTGCACAAGCTGAAGGTTGCGTGCTAACAGTACACAAGTAAAGTGTACCGACTTTTTCACCCTTGGCAACCACCAAAGATCCCTTTGAGATCTTCCACCGTTTGTTTCCGAATGCAATGTTGTGACCTTCATCGTCCAATTGTCCTGTAGAGATCAAATTTTTGCGAAGAGAAGGAACATGCCTAACATCTTTAAGCTTCCATTCATTTTCGTTAGCAGTTTTGACAGAAACTGTACCTTTGCCGACAATCTCACAAGCTTCATCATCTCCCAAGTATACATACCCAAAATTACATTTGGTGTAGTCTTGGAAATGTTGCTTGTGTGGTGTCGCATGGAATGAAGCCCCGGAATCTACTATCCAGGAATTAGACACATTGTCTAATGAGAGAATTAGAGCATCTTGCTCTACTTTACCTGCCACATTGGCCTCCGATGTTGGCTTGTTGTCTTGAGACTCTGTCTCCTTCTTCTTCTTGGACTAGCAATCCTTCTTGACGTGACCCTTCTTGCCGCAATTCCAATATTCAAGAACTGACTTTGTGCGTGACTTGCTCCGCCTTGAGCGATCACGACCCTTTTGGTTTTTGAACCTCTCCTTAAGCCTTCCTCTTGTTTCCACTGATAGTGCAGCACTTGATGATTCTCCTGTGCTTCTCCTTTGAATTTCCTCGCTTAGGAGAACACCCACAACATCATCAAACTTAAGAGTATTTGTGCCAGAGATAGAATTACTTATAGCCATCACAAGGTTGTCCCAACTATCCGGTAGAGATGATAGTATAAGGAGAGCTCGCACTTCGTCATCGAAATTGATTTTCACTGATCGAAGTTGACTTATGTTTGTGTTAAAGTCATTTAGGTGTTCTGCAACTGAACCATTCTCTGCCATCTTTAGATTGAACAAGCGCTTCATAAGAAATACCTTATTGGATGCCGATGGTTTCTCGTAGAAGTCTTCAAGTGACTTCATCAAGTCCTCCGTGGTCTTCATCTCCGAAACATTGAAGGCCACCGTTGATGCCAAGCTTAACCGGATTGTTCCCAGTGCCTTTCGATCAAGGACAAATCCATGCTTCATCTGCCATTGTTGCGGGCTTCTTCGCAAGACCGCCTAGTGGCAAATAGAGGTCCTTCTGGTAGAGATAGTCTTCAATCTGCATCTTCCAATGTTGGTAGTTTTTGCCGTTGAACTTCTCAATCTTGAGCTTCCCTTCCTCTGCCATAACTCCCACTCAATTCAAGGAATCCTTTCCTTGAGATAATTTAGCTACGAGCAAACCTTGCTCTGATACCAGTTGTTAGGAAATAAGACGTAGCTAAATAGATAATTGAGTACATTACTTAATGGAGAGAAACAGATTTATATACACGAGATCATAGAGTAGAGAGAGAGAGAGAGAGTACACACGATATACGTGGTTCACCCAATGTGGGCTACGTCCACGGGAAAGCAACCACTCAATGGCTTTAGTACTTCAAAACAAGAAGTAGTTTACAAAGGGATTATACCCTTAATGGAGCTCCCGCCTTGCTTCACTCTTACCACCTCACACTCACCTTGTTGCATCAACTTCACACTATGAAATGTGTGTAGAAATGGCCTCCTTTTATAGGCCAAAAGGGCTGCCCTCTCTTATGAGAGACAGCCATGTGTAGCCGCCCTTGTGCGAATAAGTCCAAATCGGACCCTCCAATCCGCCCATGTGTGGCCGCCCTTGAGAAGACAAGTCCGCTTTTGAATTCGGCCACCGGCCACCGACCATTGACTTCCAACCACCGTCCACCGGCCATTGTTTTCCGACCACTTTCCGGCCGTCGTCCAGCCATAATATTCCGACGAAAAAAAAAGTCTCGGGGGCCTCCGCCCCCGAGGTCTTTAAAGTTGCCCCTGATTCTTGTCCGTGAAAATTTTGGTTTCCGGTGAGTGATTTTCCTTCACGCACGATGGCTTCTCCTCATAATGGGGGCCGTACAAATGTGCGCTTTTACCACAAAAAATTACAAGGGTAAATCAGGCTCCATACTTAACATTCATGAGATATGGACTTCCAATAGAAATTGTCAGTGATCGGGGAACTCATTTCCTCAATGAGGGAATCGAGTATTTTCTTAATGAGTTTATGGTCATCCATAACAAATCAGCTCCGCATCACCACAGGCAAACGGACAAGCTGAGCATACGAACAAAATTCCTAGCTTGGTACTGGCTAAAGTGGTTAGTTCAAGAAGGACAGATTGGGAAATGAATCTCCATGCAGCTCTATGGGCTTATCGAGTTATATTCAAAACATCTTTAAATGCTACACCCTTTAACCTTGTTTATGTTCTTGATGCCATACTGCCAATAGAATTTCTATTGTCAACATTAAGGATAACTAAGGATCTTGAGTGGACTAGACATGAATTGTCAGAAAGACTTAAAGATTTATAAAAGCTAGATGAGCAAAGGCTAACTGCCGTAGCTCACATCTATGCACAAAAGCGAAAACAAAAGCAGTTTTTTGATTCCCATCTAATAACAAAAATCTTCAAGAAAAGGGACTTAGTTTTAGTCAATTCCCTTAAGCAACACATTCCCAAGTTTAAGAAAAAGGGAAACGGACCGTTTATCATTGAAGATGTATCTCCAAGTGGAGCAGTAAAGTTATCCACCCTAGATGGTGAACCAATGGCTACTTGGATTAGTGGATTCCGTTTAAAGAAATACAATTTTCCACTAACCAATGAATTGCTAGAAAGAATGCATGCAGCCAAGCAAAGGAGGATTAAACGACAACAGGTTATTGATGAAGCTCAAGAGGAAGCACGGCTTCAGTACTCAAACGGAAAGCTGCTCGGCTTCGGGTACTCAAACAGAAAGCTGCTCTCAAGAATAAAAAAATACCAATTCCCATCTAGCACTCTGGAAATAGATGACCGACAATGGGAATTGCCTAAAGATGCAGTCTCAACAGATGATGAATGGTTAGACAGAATGGACCTGTGCATCAAAGTACAGCTCAACAATCATAGCACAAAAGCTTTGGTCGACACAAGAGCTAGAGTAAATGCAGTCAGTTATTCCACGTACAAGAAGGAAACAAGTCAGTCCTTGATAGCAGGAATAGCGATAATCAAAGGATGCAACAAGAACCCAACACCAACCTTGGGAGTAGTCAACTTGAACGTGATAGTACATGCATGTTTATGTCCTCATCAATTTGTTTGCTTACCAGATGAACACATGAATGAGACGATGATTCTTGGAATTCCCTAGATGAGGACATACAAAGCAGTACCAGATTGGGATACAAATTAGCTCAAGCTATCATTTAAAGACGGGCAACTCATTGTTCCAATTGCACCAAGCAAGGAGGAATGGAAAGAAAGCAATCAGCAGACCAAACCACGAAGTAATGAATCTTCTCCATCCTCTCGACAAGCAAACGCTATAAGTAGCATGCAAGGAGTCAGGAAAATTTGGGTACCAAAAGAACAGCTTAAGGATAAGCCATTTCAAATCTGGGTGCCCAAAACATCAACGACAAAACCAAAGAAAGTTCCAAGGGTCAAAACACAGAGACGAGCATCTCCGAGCAAGGAACCTAACTTGAAATGGATTTGGTAGAAAAAGGAGCACTTATCTTCTCCACAAACCGTAAAACCAATCAAGCAATGGAGAGATAAGTCTCAGAAGACTCCACCACACCATTCCACACCAAGTACACCAACCTACCAATGTCGAGAAAAAGCTCGACAATAGTCAAAATTGCTACCAAAAGATCAAGCAATCAGTGTGTTGAGGCATCCTGATGGTATAATCAAACAGAGAGCACACAAGCTACAAGATTTGCTCTTTGGAAGACAGCATCAAAAAGCCTCGACATCAGAAAAGCTTGAGTTAATTACTCAAGACCCAGCTCTTGCACAACATAGTGGTTTGAATTGCATTGATCTTCAAAGCATGGTAGAGCCAACCACAGCTATTCATAAGACATGATTGTTCAACCCATACACACAGGCGTCCCGGAGTACGCCATCTAGGAGGGGTGGAAGGGCACTAAGGAATTAAGGGCAATGTTTGAAGAGGGAGGAAAATGTTCGATGTTAACGTGTGATTTTTCACAAAATTACCTAATAATGCCCTTATAATTCATCATCAAGGAAAAATTCACTATAAATATCTTCCCGATGACTGTAAGTAGTGTATATACTATTAGAAAATCATCAAAAAATAGTCCTATTTGGTTATTTTTCATCATTTTTTTTATAATGAGACTGAAAAATGGAGAAATCCAACAAAAAACAATAAAGCTATGTTTTTCAATGGATTTTCTTAATTATTGGATTTTCCCTTTGCTTTTTTAGTGCATTTTGTTATTTTCTTTATTTTTTTAATAAATAGGTCAAAAATTAATCATAAATAGCAAAGGAGCTCAGATGGAAAAACAAAAGACATGGTAATCAGAAAGACAAGGTGGACAAGCACAAAAAATGAAATCAAAAGATGGAAGCAGGAAGGCTAAATTAGGCGGCAACACCTACTTTTGCAAATTTTTTGCAGAATGAGCTACTGGAATCCAATCGGGGAAATTTTTGAGGCTAACATAGATTTCACGGCCTAGTAGGACTAACGGGATAATCTGGGGAAAAATGGTTCGGGAAGTCCGGGTATAGATATCCCAGGCAGGCTAAAACAACCTCATTTCCACTTGTCACCTTTGCAAAGAGCTTTTTGATCTCTTTCGTGCATACTTTCTCGAATCTACAGTTGCCCGTTTTCAGCGTCGTCTCACATGAGACATGAGGGGTAAGTTCTTTACTCATCAATGATCCATTTTGTACGGTCGGTAGCTAGTCTAAACCCTAGAAAAAACCTTAGAATCTGAGCAGTGGACGAAGACCTACGACCAAAAATTGACTATAGCGGCCTATCAGCTCGACCAAATCAGATGGGATTTAAACTGTAACATGCTCTAACATAATAAAACCTTTCTATATCATCAATTAGAAGGTATACCTAATGGCTCTAATGAAATTAAAAGGCTTTCCTAATGGTCTAATATTAGGCTTGAAAAACGTTGGAGGAAAGAAAATGAAGAAAAAAAAAACAAATGTATAAATGCATTCGACCATCTCTATTTATATTCACACAAGAAGTCTTTTGACTTTCCACCTCCATGGTCTTTTCATTTCCTAAACTCACCCTTCACTTATGCACTCTATATGTTTTGAAAATATTTTTTCTTTTCCGAAATTGAGGAGACCTAATAGAACCTTTCTATATCAACAATTGACCATTCGGCAGGGGTCGAGGGGGTCCCCAGTAGAAAACCTAGGTTTTTGGCAGATGCCAGAATTTGGTTCTGACTCCATAGACAGCTTGCCTACGAGGTTTATATACAATGTATATGATTGGTTTCGTGAAATCAATCAAGCAAAGCTCTCGAAAAGCACAAAACGGTTTGAAGGCTACAAACCGTCAAATTCGACATACGAGGTCAAACTGACTCCAAATGAGCGAGAATTGGATGAGTTTCTTCATGACTATGTTGCAGACAAATCCAGAGCCTCACAAGTGACAAATCAACTCAACAGGAAGTATAGTCACAGGAATAGGTGATTTCAGACTTGACAAAGCACAAAGTGATGGGGACAAGACCAAATTTGACCAAATTCAATTTAGGACTTGTTTTACGTGTATGGAATGTGTTTAGGTCAAAATTTTTAAGTTTTGCAAGAAAATTGTGATTGCTTTACTTTTGCACTATTTTTGCTTGGAAATTGTATCATCACCTCACCTATCATGTGTACACACCTAATACATGCCAAAAATCAAGTATGAGCCAAAATGAGCATCTATAACTTGGAAAATTGCCAAAAAATGCAAAGAAGTCTTTGCAAGTCAATTTTTGAATTATGGACCACAATTCTTGGTCCAAATCACCTCATATCATACACAAGGCCTATACATTGCTTAGAACCAATTTGTACCAAAAAATGTTGATTTTGGTAGAAAAGTTAATAATCGCGATTATTTACTTTCTACCCAAAATGGGGAAATTTTGATATTTTGCCATCATACATCCAAAGTAAATGATGTGTTTAAACCCACTAGCGAAGTTTGAACCAATTTGGAGCTCAAAAAATCAAATTTCCATTATACCTACTGTCTCAGAGACCTAAAGCCAAAATCTGGTACCATTTTCACCGTATGCATCCAAATGAGCCCATATTTCACTCAGAGCATGTATTTGGTATATACTTCAAGCCTGTGATGTCAAGTTTGCAAAAAGTTGGCAAAATTACTCAGCTATAAATAATCGTGATTATTTACTTTAGTTGCAAATTTTTGTTTGAACTTTACAATTTTGTTCCTTGCATGTTTTTATGCATCTATACTTGTTTAAAAATTGATTTGAAGTAAATTGGACCAAAATTGTCAGCATTTCATACTAAAGGACATTTCGGAGAAAAATCCATCAAATCTTCTAACTTTGACACTCTATTCACTAAACAGGAGCCATGCAAGCAACAGAGAGGGCCAAGAAGCAACTCAACTAGAAAGAAAAGTTGCAAGAACTACCAGCATACCAACTGGACCCCGATTCAGTCAAAACCACCAAGGAAATCTATCTCTCAAAGGAACAGCTTGAGGAGCATCACACCACAGTGTTCACTAGCAGATTCAAGAGCAAGGAGGGACATCAAGTAGAGTTGCAACTCCTACCAAAAGAAGTATATGATGTCTCTGCAAAGCCCGAAACCAAAGAAGCCAACCGATGGCTAGGACTCAGAGATTTTTATGAATAAGAGCCGTGCAGAGTGGACTTCCAAAAAGCTTACGAGCTTTTGTCCACAATCAAGGAAGATAGAACTGTGCAGATTTCTGACCCACAAGGAAATAAAGTTGAAGTGGTGATCACCAAGGAAATAGTGGCAGAAGCACTCAGATTGCCCACAAGAGGAATGACAATGAGGGCAAGGGATACGAAGATGGCTGGAACTTTCACAAAAGAAAGGGCCGCAGCCACCTTTGCAGACCTTATTCACAAACAGGTTGAAGAGCCAGCCAGGTTATACCACCAACCCTTCCATTTCCTTGCTAAGAGGCCACCAAGGTATACAACACCAAACCATGCAGTTGCCACCACCTTCACGCAAGTCCTCAAGTCAACAACCAGGCAACCGGTTGACCATGCACAATATGTCTTGACCACTTTGAAAGAATCAAGAAAGAAGGAAAGATCACATACCTGGGTGCACAAGAGGTGTTGACAAGAATTGCATACCATTCCATTGGCATGGCCGACAACCTACCACCTACCAAGATCAAAACACTTGGATAGTGTCAGCTCAACCATCTCCTCGAGCTATAAGATCTACCAAAAGATCATACGAGTCAGATGGAGTCTGCTGAAAGCTCGCCAGAATGGCACAGCAGTGAGAGCTCGGATAATGAAGAAAAAAGAGCACAACGGGAGGAAATGAAGAGAAAATCCGTGGCAGTACACCAAGAAGAGCCTATTCAAATGCAAGCCCTGTTTGAAAGAGAGAAACACTCATACCAACACAGCCACCAAGCACAAGGAAAGGACCTAGAAAGTTGGGTGCCTAGTGGGCTTAAGGGACCAAGAACCAAGCATCACACCACGAAGTAGGTTGAAGAATCCACTGAAGTACTAGAACGAATGTACCAAGAATCACAAGCTCTAAAGCTGAAAGAAGCAGAAGAAGCGGCAAAGAAGGCAACAGAGGCGGAAGAACATCAAGAGCAAGTAGAGGAAGCCACTGCACAAGGAGAAGAACAATATACTCAAGGTGATGTGTCTCCCCGGATCTCTTCTCCTATCTTTGAACACCAAGATCACAAAATGCCGAGCCCACCACCATCACCGATAGTTAGAACCACAACAATTGAGCCAACAAAAGAAGAAAAACCTAAACAGGAAAAAACAACTGATCTACACAAGAATATGAACAACAAGAAGCAGCAGAAACAACACAACAAGAAGTTGTCTCTACTCGAGAGAAGCAAATAGAGAAAGAGCCAGAGACAAAAAAAGCAGCCAGTCCTGCACCAGAAGAGGACTTCGCAAAATTTGAGCACACAAGAGAACAAGAGGCCGAGGAAACGCCTTCTATCTCAACAGAAAAAGATCAGCAGCACAACGAGTAGCCATGACACAGCCAGAGGTAAAAGAATCTGCAGAAACATCAAGGCAACTAACACAAAGCGAGGATTGGCAATCAAATGATGAAGTCATCCTGCAATGAACGAATATGCTAAGCAAATTCAGGAGATGACAGAAAGACTTCACTCAGCAACACTTGGCCGTAGCACATGGGCCAAAGAGTTAGAGATGGTGATTGATGCACTCCAAGGGGAGCTAGACGACAGACTCAATGTCATCACCGATCTACAGAGGCAAGTGCAGGAGTTAAGAGCAGAATCTGAACAACATCAACTCGCAAGAGATAAAAATAAAATAAAATGGAAGAACTGGGTGAGTTGTTGTCAAAACTGTCAGATGCATGCAAAGCAAAGGATGATCAACCGGATAGAAGTTACAAATGAGCTTATAACTACCACTCTATCAGCTCAAAAGATCCAGGTACAGTTAGATGTGGCCAATGCTTCCCTATAGTACTCAGAACAAAGAATCAATGATTAGGCGATATTCTTGCGGCAAATACAAGAAAATCCAGCCGTCGCCTGGATCAAGGGAACAGACGAGGTCTACAAGGCGTTAGAAAAGAAAAATAAAGACCTCGAGTAGGAGCTGAAATTAGAGCAGCCTCAGCACAGAGACCTCACCTTGATGCGGGTCCAAAGAGAAGACAAGCTACTGAAGAAGATAACTAAACTCAAACGAGTCAACCAGCTACTGAGAGAGGGAAGGACAGAAATGCAAGAATAGATAGGCACTTTGGAGCAAACTAAGATAAAATCCCCTCAGTATCATTTGCTGACATGGAGACACAGTCCGCAGTACAACTGAGTAGCAAGGAAGAATTTCAAGTACCAATTACCGAAGCAGACACAATACCCATGTTCCAACTCTCAAAGGCTGAAGAAGATGCACTGAAGGAAAAAGTTACACAAGAGGTAGATGAGAAGTGGAAGGCAACAATGGACTGGGAGCTGAGAGTAATTCATTCCGTCAATGTCACACAACTCATTCCCAATCAAATAAATGCGCAATGGCACCAACAATCCCTGCCCTACCCTATGATTAAAGTTGAGTTACTGCAAGTAAAAGAGAGGCTTTACACCGACATGCAAGTCAAGGGTGCAGATAAAGACCACCCAAAGTGGAGGTTGAGCTGGCTGAACAAGAATCCCAAGTACTTGATTCTGTTCACAAGAGCACTTGCGGCCCTGCAAAAGGATCCTACCTTTTGTCCTGTACCAAGAGTAAGGACCTGGATAGCACATGAGACACTACTAAAGAAGCAGCCAACTTGGCTGAATTACCCCAGATTGCCTGCTCCAAAAAAAGGGACAGCCAACTGAAGAATACATGGTGAAAACCCTAAAGGGTGCCATGTCATTCTTTAAAAGTTTACCAGATTTGTCATGTGCTATGTTATACAAAATCTGCCAAATGCTGCTCACCTACATCGAAGTGTTCAATGAGCTAGAGCAAGCAGGAACCCCTTGTATGTCATTCCTCGAGGGTAACAAAGGGTTGTGCTATGATCTCAGTGGCCAACCTTTCGAAGAAGTCCTCTATGGATTCTACACCAGGTGCATGTTTCTACCTTCTCACAATATGCTGGCATTCAAGGAAGTGTTCTACACGGGATTCTTCACTTGGCAAACGAAGATATTTGCGCCAGTGATCAGTAACCTGACCTCAAGGTTTGTAGGCTACTCAACAGTGGAGCTGGAAAACAGAGTAACTATGCAGTTCTTGCAAGTGCCAGATAAGGAACGAAAAATCAGATATCAAAAGGCTCTAATAATGCTTAAAGACGGCCTCGCCAGCCGCTAGCCAAAGACTACTTCAGCTCATAAAAAGTTGTGTCAAGGGACGACACAGGCAAGGAGGGGGGGAATGTTAGGAGCAAGCTAACACAGATACCATTTCTGGGAGTTCTCATTGTAAAAACACTTATTATTTTGACAAATTGGGAGTATTGTAACTCTTAATTTTTTGATAAACCTTGTAATTGATGATCTGGGGCTACAAGCTCCCAGATCGTATCAAATATCATTACCTATCTTTGATAGAACTCTCAGATTATTAGTTTTGACCACCAAAGACCTTGGCTAAGGTATAAAATCCAATTTTTGTAAGTTATTATTAAGTTTTTTGGATAATAAAATACACAACGTGAGCTAAAGGTGCTCACCTCTCTCCTTCTCGCGCTTCCTACTCCCTCCCCGGTTGTCACATTGCAGTCGCGTTTGTTGCATTGCAACCGCAAGTAAGAGCTCTACGCATTGACGTAACATCACGGTATTTCATAGCTTTTGGCGTCGTCGACCCACGGCCTAATTTCATCATAACTAGGAATTTACACTTTCAAATAAAAAACTAAGCATAGGCGGGGTATTGGGGCATCATTGCTAAGCATTTAGATGCATTCTTGGTTGAAAACGACTAGGTCAAAAATCCACTACTGCTATTAATAATCGCGATTTTGGCACTTGACCTAAAGTGGGATTTCAAACCATAAGTATGTGTGATTAGGTCTTATAAACATGTCCTAGAAGTTTTGTTACGTTTGGATGTCATTTGATGCTGCAACGGATGTGATTTGTTTGTCGATCGATGAGCGATTGGATTTTAGTGATTCCATCACTTGAGTGTAGCATGAGTTAGATGCAAGTTGTTAGTTTTTTTTTTGAGAGATTGACACCCTCTTGTAGCCTCTATGCACTAGTCGAGTCAGCTTCATCCCATCGATTGACAATTTAATCATGGTTCTCGCTAATATCGCAATAACATAGGATAGTGAGGTTAGACATGCGTCTCACACAGAGCATCGCACCTTGTGTGCGGATTGATCAGTCCACCCATTGACTTCCACTCTACTACAGAGAGAGAGAATTTCACTTCGTTAGGAGCGAGCCAGAACACCTCCAACCTACCTGAGCTAGACATAGGCTGAGGCCGCTTCGGCTCCCTCCATGAACCTGAACTCTGAAAGGATCCCAAGTACCAGTAGGTGGTTGGGTATCAACACCAACCATACGAGTTTAGGCACCATGCCTCTTCAATGCTTAGCACCGGGTGTTTAGGCAAAGCCAACACAAAATAACCGATGCGTTAGCCGTGTAGGTCATTCAACCCCTGACGCACTAACCGTGTAGATGAGCCTAATAGAAAGAAGAAGACCTAGGCAACACCCCCGATTCAGCAAAGACCCAGGTCAACAACCCTTTAGTCTAAGGATAAGCGATGTAGGTGATCCTAGTCTTCTAGCGACGCTTCCATGAGAAACATAACACATGAGTCCAATCACAATAGCACTTCCAATATGCGCAAACAGTCTTTTCCAAGCAGTTAGATTGTACAGGGTCTCTACTCTTGCACGTCTACCACAAACCATCCAAATTACTTCATGATCCAATCCCACAAATCATAAACCATAATCCAATCACATCACACGGGTGAGCACTCCACCCAACTTGGGTGAGGCATGACCAATCCTGCATAACCACTTTAGAACATAACATGGCTGCAAAAATTTTGGCAACATAACTAGATCTAGAAAAAAACCATGAGCCACACTAGTTTACACCATAGAATATCAACCATAATCCAAAAGGGAATCTCAGCCCTTGACCATGAATCATAATCACACTTTGAACCAACTCCCACAGTTGGAGTTTGACACATCCCCCTGCAATAAATCGGAGTCTACACACATGTGATCCTTAAGACGTGATTCTTTCATGCATAAAAAGAGTCTAACCAACAACTAATCATGATGTAAAAATCCAATTTTGACCACATTCAACCATGCAAATTTGATGCATCACATTTTCACTTCACCTCCCCAACACATAGAGCTAGTTTTTACCTAGGAAGGTGGAAAGTAGTCACAACCATGCATATAAGGCATCCACATCAATCCATGAGTTCCCATACTTCATATAATAACATTCCATCACCATAAACATGATGCAAAACAACTACGACCTTTAGGTCAACCATAAACCATAACTTCACATATATGCCAAAAAAAAAAATGGCATTTTTGGGAGTATGCAAAACATGCAATAATGTAATGGAATTGGCCTATTTAATTTGACAGTAGCGGAAATTAATGAGAGTACTTTTGAGAAATGACTTTGTGAGCATAGTGGGTGAACATAATTGAAGATAGCAACATAATCATATCAATTAGTTAACTTGGCATGAACAATACTTTTGCAAGAGAGAGAATTTAGAGAACATGACAACAGTTGAGGACCGGATTTATGTGGAGCCGGTCCCCCCTCCAATAGGCATTTGTATTATGATTTCTCCCATTAAGAGAGACTTGTTACAATCCAATCTTTGTGTTCCTTGTGACCTAGGTGATGCAATGAAGATGGAAAGCTTCATGCATCACAAACATAACATAAACTTAAAGAAAGCTTTAACTATCCCAAGCCTCAGTCCCAAGACCTCAAACACCTTCGAAGGTGGAGAGAGCTAGCAAGGAATGCGGGTAGGGAAGAGGAAGAAGAAACATTTTGTAGGAGAAAGAATTAGTTCCTCACTGATCATAACTCTTGTTGCTAGCATACATAGTAGCATAGTAATGAAGAAGGAGGAGATGGAAAGATTAAGCATTGAAGCATGGCTCTTGGTTGGATTTGCACTCCATATCCAAGAGTGTTGGTGTAGGCTCTCAACCTCTACTTGCTTGGAGTAGGAGAGGGAGCTCTTGCACTTTGCATAGCACACAATGAGAGTGTTTGTGAGTGTGTGTGGATGAGTATACCCCCTAATCAACCCCCTAGCTTGTTTGGGTCGACCCCCCCCCCCCCCCCCCCCCCTTGGGTCGACCCCCCCGTGTATCTCATGCTTGAAGCTCATTGGACCCCTCTAGGCCTAGCCAATCATAAGGAAGAGGTATTACAAGCAGCAAGGGTAGCCTTGAGACAAGTGTCCCCCTTTCCCCTTTGAGAGAGAGGGCTAGATAAATGCTAAATCAATTAATTAAATCTCCTAAATTATTATTGGACCCCTTGGGTGGCCAACCAATAGGCTTCAGGAACACCATGAGGGAAACATGAGGAGGAACTTGACAAGTGTCCCTTTTGCTTTCTTTGTACCATGCATGCCTTGTGTGAGTGCATGGGTGTTCTCTCTCATCCCCCCTCATGTAGGGCTCCCCCCCTCCTTGTAGAGATTGAATATTTGACTTTTTGACACCTCAAGCCCTTCATGCATAGGCCCAACTCCCACCACAAGCTTGGCTCTTAAGCACTTTAAGCTTGGGTTGTGTTCTCACCTCAAGTGCAACCCTAGCATCTCAAGCATCTCAATCATTAAGCACCTCAATCACCGGGCACCTCAAGCACCTTAGTCATCAAGCATGACAAGAAGGACAAGCACCTCGAGCTGGGTTGGGTTCTCGCGCCTCAAGCTCATCCCTAGCTTACCTAAGGTCAAAGGACTTTTACACACATTATTGGAGGTCTTCAATGAAGCTAACCCTAAGGTCTTATGCTCCATTTGTTAGCCTTGCTCTTTGATAGAACATCTCTCATTTGGGCCCCTTTACCATTGGCCCGGTGTTGATATAGATCTGTAACACTACAAGAGGCTATTCATATTAGCGACGCTCAAAAAAAAAATCCTGGCGTCGCTATGAGCGTCGCTATGAGCGTCGCAAATTTACAAGTAAATTTGCGACGCTCATACCGACGCCGGCTGGGCTAAAAAAAATAACAGAGAGCGCCCAAAAACTCAGATCTCAGATCTGAGTTTTTCGACGCCCTCAAGCAAGGAGCAGGTAACGCTCTCCCTCTCTCTCTCTCTCTCTCTCTCTCTCTCTCTCTCTCTCTTTCTTCTCCACACACACACACACACACACACGAGGAGAGGAAGGAGAGTCAGGTATGCTCCTTCCCTCTCCTCACTCTCATGTTCCCTTCCCCTCTTTCTCTCTCCCTCTCTCTCTCTCTCTCTCTCACACACACACACACACACACACACACATAGTGTTTTTGAGAGAGAGAGAGAGAGAGAGAGAGAGAGAGAGAGAGAGAGAGAGAGAGAGTACAAACATAAACAAAAACGCACACACACATACATAAACAAAGAATGCACACACACATTGAGAGAGGAAAAGAGAGAGAGAGCATGCATAAACAAAAAACGCACACATTGAGAGAGGAAAAGAGAGAGAGAACATGCATAAACAAAAAACCGAACATTGAGAGAGGAAAAGAGAGAGAAAACATGCATAAACAAAAAAACGCACACACATTGAGAGAGAAAGAGAGAGAAACTAATTTAACGTCGTAGGAAACTAATTAAAATTAAAAGACCTAAAGATCTAGCCGACGAGGAGTTGAACTCAAGACCTATTATTCAAGAGGGAAATGGCATAACCAATCTATCATACTTGGCATGGGTGATAGAAAGGTTATACCATTTATCTCTTTTGATTGGCACACACATCCACACACGCGTACACACACAAGAAGAAGAGAGTTATAACGTCGTAGGAAACTATCCTAAAAGACGTTAAAGATTAGGTTAGATGTAGACTTACATTAAATTAGATTTAGGTTTATTTAAGTTAAATTAGATTAGATTTAGGTTTATTTTTAGTTAGATTTACGTTTATTTACGCTAGATTTAGATTTTCGTTATATTAGATTAGATTTAGGTCTCCATAGACTGCGATGCCTGCATGAAGCGGGTGAAGAAAGCCCTCAATGGAATATAGGGTATTGCTGCCTTCACTCATGGTGGGTCCGTCGATCCAAAAGTACTGGTGAAATGTCTTCAAAAGATAGGGAAGAAGGTGGATCTTCAGGGCGGCAAGAGTCACTACATCCCCGACACTGACCATCTAGACAACCTCTAGTCATTCAACAGCAACTTCAAAGTTAGTAACAAGAGCAAGAACGGTCCAAAGGGCCAATTGCTGTCGTCAGATGTGGATGGAGATGAGGCAGCGTCACCGCCGGAAGTTAACTCTCACATCTTTAGTGATGAGAATGCCAACTCTTGCCGAGTTATGTGAAAAATTATGTGTTAAATCAGTTTTAAGGTTCTTATAATCCCTGTTAGTTTAGTTCTTTGTTTTTAATATAACATAATTTACGCTAGATTTAGATTTATGTTATATTAGATTAGACTTAGGTTTATTTAGGTTTACCCACACACACACACACACACACACACAAGAAGAAGAGAGTTTTAACGTCGTAGGAAACTATCCCAAAAGACGTTAAAGATTAGGTTAGATGTAGACTTACGTTAAATTAGATTTAGGTTTATTTTTAGTTAGATTTACGTTTATTTAGATTTACGCTTATTTACGTTAGATCGAGTCCACGCAAGAATTACTTACGGTTTAGGGTTTAGAGTTAGACGAACAGTGAAAAGATCTACTGTGAAAAGATGTTAAGTTGCTGTGAAGTGCTACAGCTAGAGAAGAGGCAAAGGGGTTTTGTCCACTACATGCAGTATCATGTAGACGTGGGTCTGTAGATTTCTTGTACCCACAAATATAGGTATTGACCAATAAAGACGAGATTATAACCTGATGGTTCTGATCTCCGTGCACCTCTAGACCGAGGTGTGCGGGGATTGGACATGACTAGAGAATGTGAGGTAGAGAGAGAGAGAGAGATAAGACGAAGAATGCCAATAGAATATTAAATTTGTTGTCTAGGCTATAAGATTTTTATCCTCATTATGAGTAGTAACGAGGATGTGGGACCGTCCAACCGAAACACCTATCTCTCAACGAGGGTCTTATGTCCTTGTAATCAATGCAAGCATGCTGTGCGACGGACAAGACGTGTTTCTTTGCAGCACGTTCGCGAATTTGGCGAGTTAGATCCATGTATTATAGATCTAGTTGTTGCTAATTATAACTCGTCGGACTCTGACGCTGGCCAACAAGCAACAATCTTGCAACCCAATAGACGTGTTCGCAGGCGCTTTGGTCAAGCAGCATATGTGAGGCCACAAGATGTAGCCTCTGATAGCTCGGGGGATGATCATGCAGAGCACATTCCCAACAAGGCAATGTTTGAGCCCGAGATTGATGAAATGATCAAGACGATCATGGATTCAGAAAGGCTTATCTATGATGATATGAAAAGTGAAGCCGATACGCCATTGTATAATGGAGCACGTATGTCTAGATTGAAAGCACTCCTAGTTCTTCTCAACATGCAGGCAAAGTTTGGATGGAGTGACACTAGTGTCACAACGCTTTTCACGTGATCTATTACAATTAGTTTACTTTAATAAAACTCTAAATGTATAATGATCTGATAGATTTTTACACGACTGTATCGTATTTTTATGTTGTGTAGATTGCTTAAAGAGCACATACTACCAGCTGACAATGTGATGCCAGATTCCCGAGATGAAGCAAGAAAGATTTTGCGAAACTTGGGGATGGATTACAATTCTATCCACGCTTGTCCTAATGACTGCATTCTTTTCAGAGGGGAATACATAGACATGGAGAAGTGTCCGAAATGTGATTCCGAAAGATATCGAGTAGATCTCCACAGGACAAAAATTCCACAAAAGGTTTTGCGACATTTTCCTCCGCTTCCTCGCATCAAGCATTTCTTTGAATGTAAGTCCATGGTTGCCCTAGCATCATGGCATGAGGAGAATAAATCTTCGGATGGTGTGCTACGAATTCCTGTAGATTGCGTAGCCTGGAAACATATAGATGGAACATGGTCGAATTTTGCCAGGGAAGCTCGAAATTTGCGCTTAGGCCTGGCTATGGATGGCGTAAATCCATTTGGTCAAAGATCAACATCTTACAGTGTATGGACCGTTGTCATCGTCAACTACAACATTCCCCCGTGGTTGACTGCGAAGAAGGGGCACCTATGGCTAAGCTTGATTGTGCCAGGGCGATATAAAGTGGAGAATATGGATGTGTATCTTCGTCCACTATTGGAAGAGCTACAAAAATTGTGGATTGGCATAGAGGTGGTGGATATGAGCCGACACACAGGACGACGAAATGCTTTGATCAGAGGCATTCTAATGTGGACCATGCATGACTATCCTTAGCTAACAGAATGCTCAGGTGATCTATTGACACTCCTCACTCAGACACTGTAAATCTTGTTTTTTCCCATAGTTGATCTATTATCATGTGTATACATGCAGGGCTTCAAACAAGCGGATACAGAGCATGTGTCACATGTGGACCTAGACTGAATGCACGTAGGGCGCCCTCACTGAAGAAGCAAATCTACGAAGGTCATCAAGCGTATCTTCTAGAGAATCATGTGTTACGCGACGGCTTTTTGGGAAGAGAGCCACCAAGGATGTCTGCACAAGCATGGTTAGAGCAGAAGGAGATGTGCGATGACGGATTGCCTCCAGGGATGAAGAGACTATCTCTATGGTATGAGTTACCATATTGACCCCGACTCATGATCAATCACTTGCTTGATCCAATGCACATATTCAAGAATGTGGGTAATCTACTATGGTAATCTACTATGGGACCATCTGACCGGCTCGTGTTCGACGAGGCTCTTTACCCTCCCCTTCTTTGCCCGCCCCCACACTAGCCACAGCATCGCCATCTACGCCAGGTTTTGCGCGGCTGACTGTTCCTAGCAGCTACACACCTCTACCTACTCCGCCAGGAGCCACCCCACTCGACACTCCTCGCTTTGGGGCCCAGACGCCGGTGGAGACACCTGACGTCCGTACCCCCATCGACACGCCGCCAGAGACCCCTGCCGGGACACCCAAGTTCACGCGTCACCGGCCAGAGGGCTTGCCTTACTCCGTCGACTTCAGCGGCGGCATCATCATGGATGATGACGGCAAGAAGGTGATCTCGCGCATGCGTGGTCTTTGCTCTCAGATGTTTAGACACTACATAGTAAACAAATGGAGTGAAGTACCAAGTGATTTAAAAAACAGAGTCATCAGCATACTTCATGATGAGTTTCCCGTTCCAACAAGGGATCAGCGCTTCAATGAAGACCTGATGAAGATTCGAATGCGCGAATACTGCAAACACAAGCGTTCCGAAGTGCAAAAAGCAATCAAGCATGGGTGGAACAGGCCAGATTGGCTGGCCAAAGAAGATTGGAAGAATGCGAAGAAAGCAATGCGCGAGAATCCCGACAAGTGGAAGCAACAAAAGGATGCAGCCAGAGCACGAGTAGAGGTAGGGAGCTCGCACCACTTGGGGAGCGGTGGATGGGCATCATTTGAGGCCGATTTTGTAAGTGTTTTCGCATTGCTCTTTCTGTTCGATAGTTTAGGGTTTATGAGTTTTTTAATTCTAACATAATGAAATCTTTGTATGTTTTGACAGTGGTCGATGACAGGACGTGATCCCACACCGTACGAGCACGAGTACGCAGGCAGGAAGGGCTTAAACGCCCTGATGGACATTCTCAGTTCTCCCGGCGGCATGGTTAGTATTAGGGTTTACTCTTTTCTATTTTTTGTATTGTTTTATAAATGTCGTTATATGTTTATACTTACTCAAAGCTATCTTATTGTCTTTTTTTGCAGAATCCGACAGATACGCCGCTTGGACGCGATGAGACGTCTGACTAGACGATGTCAGTTTAGCCGTAGCTAGATAGCATTAGTTTAGGGTTTCTCATAGCTTATGTATCATGAGACAGATTTTATACGTCTTTTTGAACCATGTATATTATTACATTTGTCACCGCAGTTCATTTTGCCAATCAATTCTTTATGCCTATGATGTTGTACAATTGTCATTATTACATTTGCCAATCAATTCATTTTGCCTATGATGTGTACAATTGTCAATTTTACGCTTGTCAATTTTGCAAACAATGCGTCTTGTGGGTGACTATTTTGGGTCTATTATCTACCCTTGCACTTTTTTAAAAAAGTGAATCAAGTACAATATGGATGATGGGTGGCAGGGCATTCAATGCCCTGTCACCAAAAAAAAATTCTCTCGGGCGTCGCTATAACCGTCGCTATTTATGGCTCTGTAGTGTCTCTATGAGCGTCGCTATAGACTTTTGTGTAAACGTCGCTATGACCGTCGCTATAAGCGTCTCTATATAGCGACGCTTATAGCGACGCATATAACGATGCTCTCGTAGCGACGCTATTAGCGACGGTTTTAGCGACGCCGGGGGTTATAAAAACTCAGTGTATTTCCGTCGCTAACAGCGTCACAAGAGCACACAACCTCTTGTAGTGTAAGCACATGTCTATATCTTAACACTTGTTCCCGTTTATTCTCCCACATTAAGTGATCAATTTAATATGAGAAAATCATTTGGTTTGGTTAGATATTAGATATTAGATTTTATGACATGCAATTGAAAGTATTTGGCCTCAAACCAATGCATCAAGCTCAACTCCATAATACAGACTATCACTCTATCACATCACTTCACCCACCTTGCTTTTTGCAAAAAAGCACCTAAAAACATAAAAAGCTAAAAATAGCGGATTTTTTCAAAATTGAGTTAAACGTCTGTCTAACCTACTGAAACATGGAAACGACCTTGCTTTTTACTTTAGAACCTTCCAATGCTGTCAATCAAGCATCTTAAGTCAAAAAAATGACAAAATAGATATTGAAAGCTATTTTTCTTATTTTTAAAAAAGACCCAAAAAATTGAGGATATTACATAATCAATGCCATTGGATAACCATTGGAATTTATATCATTAGTGTGGCATGGATAATCCCTCGCCTACTAATAATTATAGTAATCAAGTAATGTGATAAGTTTTGAGGTTAATACATCATATAGGCTTGTAGTGTTGGGGATTAGTGTAGGAAATATGGGCCACTTTTGTGGATTACATTAGAAATTTATTTAACCGCTTGAGAATATTTATTGAAAAACAATTTAGTAATTGGTCTCTTGGTTATTTGAGCACTTAGTTTTACTTCTAAGATTAATTTGGTGCAAGGAGTTCTCTTGGTTTTTATGAACCTTCATTCTTCCTTCCAAGTGGACAATAGCCGTGCAAAAAACAAACTCTTACCTATACATGCCTCTATTTATCCTAAGGGCATACAATAGGGCTCACTTAGTTGTTTTCAAGAAAACTCTTTTATCTCAAGGTGAGAATAGATGGTATCTTACTTAGAATTCACTGGCTGTGTTGAGCCAACAACTCTTATCTCTTAGGGAAGAGAAGGTCATTTGTAAATTTAGGCATAACTTGGCTATGTTTGAGCAATAGTTCTTACCTCCATGTTTGCATAAAATTATGTTTTAAGGTCTCTTGGTGTTCTGAACTTACACTCTTACTTCCAAGAGACATTGACTCAGTGGAATGTCAACTAGTATTACTTTGTTGTTAATGAGTTAGCTCTCTTTTACCTCCAAGTATGCTAATAGCCTCATATGTCAATGTCCATTGATGAATGTTGTTTAGACTCTAAACCCTAGTACTTGTAAATTGCATTGTACTTTACAAGAATTACATCCACTTGGTTAATATTAGCAATTTCATGAAAATATAAACTAATTGTACGGTCTATGCACATTGTTGTATGCAGGTGTCAATGCAACGCCTATGGCCATGCCTTCAATGGCAATGCAACTCAAATCAAGAAGCACTTGTTTGGTGTTGGCACGGCGGGGGGGGGTTGTCACTACAATTAAAAAAAATCCTATCACTTGGATTCAATCTTAGGGATTATTTTATTCAATATTTTCTCACATTTTCACATACAAAAGAATGTTGGAAAAATGATCTTGAAAAAACATTTACAGATTGAATAGAAAAAGGTTTTCTTTTATTAGTGAAAATTTCATAGCTAAAGGGTTTTATATATAGTCCTTGAATGCATACAATATGTAGATTTTACATATAATGAACCCCCCCCCCCCCCCCCCCCCCCCAAAAAAAAAGAAAAAAACCAAAAAAATTGGGTTCACTTTGTAGCCTATGTAAAGTAGTGCAAAGAGAAAGGACATCTTTCTAAAAAATGCAAGGTTGGGTCATATTTAGATGGACCCTATACTAGAGCTTCAATGAAAGTATGCGAGGACATTGAAGGTGATAACATAGGTACACCAATGCAAAAAGGGAAGTGTTTAGAGTTACATGGATCAAGTGCCTCAAGATCAACACAAGTGATCCCAAGTGCAAGGAGTAGACTTTCCACTCCTTAAACTATGCAACAACTTTCCAAAAGAAAAACATGTACACATTACACCTAAAGTGGACAAACACTTTCATGGCATGTGGAATTTCTTTCAATATCATTAGAAATCCACCTTGTGTCCATTGCAAGAAAAGGGTTTGTTTTCTTTGACCATGAAGAAATGCATAGAGAATATGTTAATAAAGCTAAGGTTTCCATGGAGGATATACTCAACCAAATAGTGCTTGATTTTGTGCCAATGTTTGCTATACCTTAGCCCCGGGAGGACCAACTACCACAAAAAAAACATTGATCAACATAATGGTGATTTTCCCTAAGGGCTCAATGTTTTTGGAGCCAATTAATACCTCTCTAAAGGAGAAAACAATTAAAATTTTAAAAAAGGTGTATGAGTGTGCCATCCACTCCATAGGGGGGGCCCAAAATGTCATAGCAATTGTGATCAACAATGCCTCCAACTATAAGGGTGCATGCTTGAACATTGAAGAGAAGTACCCTGGGATCATGTGGGTACCATGTGTAGCCCATACATTGAATTTTCTCTCGGAAGACTTAGAAATATGCCATTTGTAAATCAGGTTTTGCTAGATGTCAATCATGTGGTGAAATTTATCAAGGAGCATTTGTTCACCTACACGCTATTTTGGGCCAAGTCACCTAACAAGGCCCTTCAAATATTTTTTGGAATCCACTTTGCAATGATGTACTATTTTTGGGATGGTCTATAGACTATTAAAGATGCATTGATAGAGACAATCACTGATTGAAGATGGGAAGGATGGCTCTCAAGGTATCCCAATTGTCAAGCGGTAGTACCCAAAGATGTGTGTCTCTTGTCAAACTCATCAGTTTTTCTGGCATAATATAGAGAAGGTATGTGGAATTAGAAAGCCTTATGTGGAGATCCTAGAATAAGTATTTTTGACACCAACAAATTTGTAATTGGAAAGGTATACTAGTAGATCTTTAAAGCTATTAGACAACCAAAGAATCTAACCAATTTATTGCTAGAGAAAAGGTACAAGTAGTAGGGGCTACAAGAAAGACGTTGAGCCCAAATGCATACACCTTTTCATGGGGCATCATTTATTTTGAGCCCCAAATTTCAACTACATAATCGGGCCTCTAATAGATAGGTCATGGGAGACTTCAAAAAGGTATGCAAATAATTTTTCTCATGTGATGAGGGTAGAGAGTATTTTCCCCAACGTCTTGATTATGCTAATAGAGAATGTAGCTTCAGAGACTCTTCAAAGATTCATGGAACATTGAAGAAATCAAGAGGCACTCAAGTATAATGTGATGGAAAGAGCATGGGGCAAACAAAGTGGAACTCCAACACGTGGCCACTGAGTGTTATCGGTTTCTACCTATAGTGGCAGTTGCAAATGCAACTGGTTTGTATATGATTTCATTCAGTCCAATCATAGAAATCATCTTAGTCTTGAGAATGCCAAATATAATGTGTATGTTTTTTGCACCATGTGTTTAATTCATTGCCCATCACCAATTGTAGCAACGGTAGCACATAACCATTTCCACCCATCATAGACCCATAAAAGCCTTGCCTCAAAACAAGTGAGTAATGATAAAATGGATTGGGAAGTGACATCAAAGAATTTTGACCAAGAGGAGATTGTTGATCTAGTGCATGTGATAGATGGGTGTCAAGAGTCACATACTCTCAACTTTGTAATGGATTGCTCCTATTTTTCAAATAAAAATGTTGAGCGCTCTTTGACTTGTTAAATCTTCAAATTAATTAGTACACATATTTACAATTTATTTTCCAAAAAACCAAAGTTTGATAGAGCGTTGCAGCATGAAAGATGAGGCACAATATAAAGGAGAAGACAAAGAGTTGAAGGTGATTATTGTGGCTCGATCTCTATTGGGTTAAGCTCACCTCATTTGATCATTGGGGCCAAAAATGGATAAAAAAGGGCTTTATGCTAATCACTTTAAAGAATTGCAAGTAGAATTTTGATTCATGTACAAAAATATGACTTTCTTGCCTTTCTAGCTCAAGATTTTCTTGGATGATTTTTGGCTAGAAACGTCTAAATGGACCTCTATTTTGTTAGAAATTTCTAAGTCAACTAACGGTTTGGCCATTTTTTGAGGATAACATAAAGGCTTGGGCACATAGTACAAGGGTACTTTTTACATTTTTAGGAACTAAAAATTGTTTGAGCATTGGATATGATAATGCTTGAGTGTTTTTCATAATATGAGAGAAGATGGATGTTAGCATATGGGCCAGACAAGCACTCTCCATTCGGCCACCTCGTTAGATAAAGCCGCCAATTCTGTACTCCCATTATTTTTTGAAGAAAATCCTTGTAAATAAGAGGAGCTCTGATTTTTAGTTGAGTGATCATTGAGCCCAACTTTTGTAAAATCTGATTTGTGTTAGAATTAGGCTTGCAAGAAAACACACAGAGCTTGGAGAAGACGAAGGAAGCTCAAGGCACACAACAGAGAGTGTATTACTTAGTGTGCAATGGAAAGATAGATAGCCCTAGAATGAATGGGTGTATATACAATGCACGGGGAAGAAAGATAGATATCCCTAGAATGAATGGGTGTATATACAATGCACAGGGAAGCAAACTCCTAAAGAGGGCAAAAATGCCCCGTTGGTCCTAAGTGTGTTCACACATCAGTACCACATGTATATGGTAACAAATCCCCCCTAGAGTGATGCGGTGAGTGAGAGCTAGCACATGAGTAAAGGGAAGTGCCATGCCCTAAGGACATGATCAGTCGACAAAGGGAAGTAAGCCCAAAGCTTTGTGAAAAGCTTCAAACTTCTCACTAGGCAATGCCTTTGTGAAAATATCTGCAAGGTTGTCCTGTGTTGGCACATAAGCCAAGCTGATCTCTCCTATTGAGAGAATCTCCCTGACATAGTGGTAATTCACCTCAATGTGCTTTGTGCGAGCATGAAAACTGAGTTCCTTGCAACTGCCAATGCTCTTTGGTTGTCAGTGTAGATAGTGTTGGTAGTGTCTTGTCCAACACCCAAATCAGCCATAAGGTGTCTGAGACATACACACTCAACCATGGTTGTGAAGACTACCTTGTACTCAGCCTCACAACTAGAAGTGGCCACAATAGGTTGCTTCTTGCTCAACAATGATATAAGTGAATTGCCAAGCATGAAACAAAAACCACTTATGGACACTCGCGTGTCAAAACAACTAGACCAATCTAAGTCTGAAAAAGCATGTAAGTCTGGCGGCACTGATCCCCCTTTGGGATAAAACAAGCCAAAATGTAAAGTGCCACTCAAGTAGTGGAAAATCCTCTTGATAGCCTACCAATGCTTAGACCCTGGGCTATGCATAAATCTACTGACCCATAAGACTGCAAACTGAATATCCGGCCTTGTGTTGCATGCATAAATGAGGCATCCATTGGTAAAGAGTGACATCTGCAGGATTACCATCATCATGAAGACTCAATTTGAAACCTGTTTCCATGGAAGTGGCAATAGGTTTGCAATCCTCAAGTCCAAACTTACATAGCAATGTCTCTATGTAACTTTTTTGACACAAGGCAATACCACCATCACACAGCTTAAATTGTATACCCGAGTAATGATGCAACAGCCCCAAATCTTTCATCTTGAAAGTAGCATTCAAATCGGACTTAAATTCAACAATATGTCTCTCATTTTGTCTAGTGATTAGCAAATCATCTACATAAAGAACTACAATGAGAAGTACATCACCCTCACGCTTTACATACAATGTGCTTTCTGTTGGACTGTTACAAAAGCCTCCTTTGACCAAATGAGTGTCAGCCTTCTCATACCAAGCACAACGATATAGCTTCAATCCATACAAAGCTTTGTTACATTTTCACACCTTATTCTCTTGTCCTTTTTTGAAAAAAAACACAAGGCTGAGTTACATAAACTTCCTCAAATACGTCACCATTCAAGAAAGTAGTAACAATGTTTGACTGATGTACATCCCAACCAAAATGAGCTGCCAATGCACATAGAAAACACCCAATAGTCAGGACAAGTGGGAGAAAAAGTCTCTTCATAATCTATGCTTTTTTGTTGTGCATAACCCTTTGCAACAAGTCAAGCCTTACAGCAATCAATCTCACCATCGGGCTTGCGTTTCAACTTGTAAACCCACTTCCTACCAATGGCCTTTTTGCCATGACTCAAATCACATAAAGTCCATGTGTCATTTTCTATAAGTGCATCGTATTCTAATTGCATGGGAGCCATCCAATTTTTTGAATTATGTGCTTCATCAAAATACAAAGGTTCCTCAACATCATGTAGGCTAGACACAACCAAAGCATAACAATCTGATGCATGAGATGCATGGCAAGAACATGAACGAGTATGATTAGACAAAGGTGCATCCAATTTACTGTCATGCAATGTATGCACCAACCATTTTGACATACCTCTAGCCTGCTCATTCTTAGTCCTTTCCTCATCAAGTATATCATGTTCATCTGCATCAGTATAATAAGCTGATCTGCAACATTTTCAGAAACCCCCATAGGTTGTACATTTGCCTCATTGGAATTTACATTTGAGCTTCACCACTGAAAAGAGGCAACAAAGTGTTATAAATGTCCTGTGAGCTTACATTATTGTCTCTAGTACATGACAGCAAGGGTGAAATAGAATCTTTCACAAACATAACATCCAGTGAAACCAGAACACGCTTTGTTTGCGGATGATACAACCTGTAACCTTTTATTTCTGCACTATAACCAACAAAAATACATTTGACAGCCTTATCATCCAATTTTATGCGCTATGTTTGTGGCACCAAAGCATATGCCAAACAACCAAAAACACGCATGTGCTCAATAGAAGGCTTTCTATCATGACATGCTTTATATGGAGTAATAGATTGCAAAGATTTTTCAGGACACATGTTTAGTACATAAGTGGAAAACATGATGGCCTCAAGCCAAAACGAATGCAAAAAAGCTTGAATTTTGAACATACATCGTGCCGTTTTCATAAGTGACATGTTTTCCCTCTCAGTAACACCATTTTGCTAAGGTGTATAAGGAACTATACATTGGTGTTTTATCCCATGACTAACCAAAAATGCATTAAATTCATGAGACATATACTCCCCCCCTCGATTGGAATGGAGGGTGCCCATAGTACAGTTTGCGACATTTTCAACCATAGCCAGAAATTGTTTGAAGCACATAAAAACTTCGGACTTCGCTTTAAGCGGAAATACCCATGCATGCCTGGAGTAATCATCAATGAAAGTCACAAAGTAAAGGTAATTGCCCAAGGACGGAGTTTACATGGGCCCACAAACATCACTATGCTCAAGCTGCAACCTGCATGTGGCCCTAACTAAACCATCCTTTGGAAACTGAATTCCCATGAGGGACAGACTCAAGACAGGTGAACAAATCACGATGTGAGGTAATGTGATTTGTAGCACCACTTTCAAAATACCACACATGTGTATCTGTAGCAACTGACACATATGCATCATGGACATCAGGATTATAGGTACACTCTGCACTAAAAGCCCATTCTACATCAACATCAGCATCACAGTCTCCTTTCATAGAAGACTCAACAATAGCTCCATTTGTAGTGGAGCTAGCATTTGCTTGTGCAATACTACTTGTAGTGGAAATGGAGGTCAAAATGAGCCCAAATCAGAAATCTGAGCAAATTGAGTTCTACAAGCTCACCCAAAAAATTTGTTAACCTGCGAACGCTTGCCAAAGCTCACAAAAATCAAAGGAAAAAAGCAGGTGTGTGCTGGAGCTGCCTGCGACTAAGCCCGAGAGGATGCAACATGCTCTGATACCAGTTGTTGGAATTAGGGTTGCAAGAAAACACACACAACTTGGAGAAGAAGGAAGCTCAAGGCACACAACAGAGATTGTGTTATTTATTGTGCAATGGAAAGATAGATAGCCCTAGAATGAACGGACATATATACAATGCACGGGGGGAAAAACCTCCTAAAGAGGGAAAAAATGCCCCAGTAGTCCTAAGTGTGTTCACATACATCACTACCACATGTGTATGGTAACAAATTGTTATGATTGATTTTGCATTTGAGCCTTGTAAGCCAGCCACCACTAGCCAAAAGAAGCCCTAGGTATAAAGCCTAGTTTTGTATGTTTGAAAACATCACTTATCATTATCAAAGGTTTTTGCACGACTAAGAGTGACTACTCTCAAGCAGCTTGTAATCGATTTTTCTCAAGCTCTGGTAATCCAAATTCATTTTTGACAATTATATTGTGTGCCTTGTCTTGTGCTCTTTAATTCAAGTGTAACCACTCTCACTTTTGTTGTGGTTTGCGACTCCACATCTCGGGGGGTTCACTATGTGTAAAACTACCATATCACGTGCGTTCAAGACATGTTTGTAAAACCCCTTATCTGTGAATTTTGTTAAGAATATAATGTACCCTTTTCTTTTAAAATCTGTAAGTTTTTTTCAAATTTGAAAAAATAATGCCCTTTTGTATATATATTTCTGTAAGTTTCAAGAACTTTAAATACCCTTCTGTTGAACTCACGTGATAGGTTACATTTTTATTAGGTGACCTACCCGAGCTCCACATCGGCAATCTAAATCTACTATTTTGAGTCCATAAAAAATGGTCTTTTTTTATGTTTTGACCATAGGAGAGTGTTCTTGACCATAAGGAAACCTTTTTGGACTGTTCTATTAAAATTTCAGGACCTTGATCATGATGGATTGTGATTTTGGTACCTTGTTGGATTTGCAACTAGACTTCGTAGGACAGTGTCCCTAGAGGTCTTAGATCTCCTCCTAAAGTTTCATTGCATTTTGACTTTGTTTGAGTGTCAAAAATGGCTTAAAGACCGAAGCGGTCAGATAGGACATAGGCAAACTTCCTCAGTAGAGAGATAGATTTGCTATGGTAGAGATGGCTTCATTTTGTAGGTTCACTTCTTAAGGTTGACACCCTCAAAGAGTCTTTGTGCCCCATCCGAGGTACTTCCCTTAGTATTGATAGTATATTAGTGCCAGCCAGGTATGCTATAGACGTCCAATTGCGGCAACCTGCTAACATTTGCAATGTTATAGGGGATAGTGACCCTTAGGTGGTGAGTGACCTAGTCGTCACTTTTACTTTCAAGACCTTTGATTTTGATTTTTGTTCCATTTACGCCTTAGAAGTCAAGCATCTAGACGTGGTGTTTAGTGCTTTTGGTAGAGACTAGAAGTCGGGGGCTTTCTAGATCTACTCTTGAGAGGCATAGGGAGTTGTGAGTGAGATACGAAAATCATTTCATTCTTTATTTTTCACTATGCTTCGAAAGTATTTTTCCATCATCCATTTATACTTTCAGTTTTGTACTGCTTTTTGGTTTTTGTTCCTAGGATTCATGTTAACACTTACAAGTAGGCTAGGTAACAACCAAAATCATCAAATTGGGTTGAGAAGTTCAGGGAAAAAAGTGCAAAAATCATATTTTGGTAAGTGAGACCATAACTCTAAAAATTTGAAAATTTGATGGTCAAAACTCAAAAGTTGATCTTAACCAAAAATGAGTGCAAAAAGGGGACAACCAAACCAAAAAGAGTCTATCTAGCAATTTTCAATCCATTTGGTGCAAGAACATGGATCGCAATCCACGTACCTTTATGATTGTTTAAGTAGAAACTGAAACCATTGGGTTAGTGTGGTTCCTAATCATTGAAGACACACTTTGGGTGAGAAATGGACACTGAAAACTCACTCAAATCAAGAAATTGAGCAAAAGGCATAAAAAAACTTGAAAATTGACCAAAATTTGGGATAATTTAACTTTTTCAGATCCAAATTCAAAAAGGAGTGAAAAATCGACCTCTACAGAGTGCAAACATTCAATTGACCAAATTTCATGTTTAGATGTGGTCAAACATGGATCGCAATCCATGTACCTTTTTGATCATCTGAGGCTAAGATTTTAGCAACAGATAGCTGGCAATATTTGGAACAACTTTTTTGATCAAATCATTAGAAAACCAGTTGCAAGTCAAAAACCATAGGATGGATACAAAAATTTACTTTTATCAACAAAAAGTTTGGTGGTGCCCGTGCAATATCAATTTGAGAATGAGTAGGATGCTAAAATCTACAAATATGCTATGGATCTTTATTGTGTGTGAAAATAGAAGAGAGACCTACCGAGTTCAAGATCATAGTACCTATAGATTATAGTGGCAATCAATACTTTGACAAGGAAGGAAACATGTATTTAGTTGTCAAAAAATCCTTTATTGTGCACGAGTTCAAGAAAGAAATGTACTTGAGGAAAGCTCACGTACAAATGATGGGGATTCACAATGAAACAACGCAAACATATTAGAATCTGATGAGACTTTGGGGTGTACTGGCCTCATATTCAGCAAAGCGTCCATGACTATGTTAGTTCATATGCTAGTTGTGTAATTCAGACGCCAATCAAACACGCTACACTATTCATAGTAGTAGAGGCACCCAAGTGGGGTAAATACATTATGGATTACCTAGAAAAAGGAGTCCTATGCAACAAAAAATGAATACATTCTAATACATGAGCAAGAACATGCTGGACCAATAGGAGGTTACTTTTTGGCAGAAAAAACCACAAAAGCAATAGCTATATTGCAAGGATCTGGTGGCCAACTCTGTGCATGGATGTGGAGCAATACATGAAAAGATGTGAAGATTGCCAAAACAAACAAAAGTACCTATGGGATGCAATGAAATGCCATTAAGACCAATGATGGATGCAAGGGCTTTTGCCAAATTGAGAATAGACTTTATTGGACCTATCTCACCATCGGCCTAATGAAATGCATGCTCAATGCATCATAGTAGCCACATATTACTTGACCAAATGGATATAGGCCAAAGTGATGCAAAAGAATGATGCCAGAATGATAGTGCAGCTCTTATACAAGAACATTTTCACTTCATATGGGCTTCCAATAGAGATAGTGAGTGATCTAGGGACTCACTTCATAAACAATACGCTCGACTATCTATTGCAAGAATTTATGGTGCTCATTCAAAGTTAGCGCCATATCACCCTCAAGAAAACAAGCAAGATGAGAGCACAAACAATATTATATGCATTGTCCTCACCAAAATTGTAAATGAATCAAGAGCTAATTGGGACCAAAAATTACACTTAGCTCTATGGGGGTATAGGGTAGTATACAAAACGACATTGAATAGAAGACTTCTCACCATTTGTTGCATTCTGTCTGTTTTGTAATCGCATGAATATCTTGAGTCTTGGGTTTGGTGGATCAAGGAAAAGACAATTTATTTAGGTTTGGAAAAGGATGTTTGTCTCAATGATCTGGATTCTCCTTTTCCACCTCCAAATGTTTCAAAGGGAAATTAGCCTCTTAAGAGTACTCAAGGCATGAATATTGGAAGAAAAGAAAGCCTAAGCAAGGAGAAATGAAAGAAGAAACAAAAGACTTCAATCAAAAGTTAAGGCAAGGGTCCCTGTTGGACGGATACGCTGTGACGGACGTCAGCATAGCGAGAACTCACCTAACATATAATGTCAGCTAAGGACAAAGCTTGACCCGCAGGCGCGTGGAAGCAAGCAAAGGGTGTCAACCTCTACTCGACCGACTAATGACTACTTCCTACAGAGATATCAAATCTACATGCCATCGGTTCTGTGAATGTGAGAGTTTCCTATGATGCTACTGCAAGCCAAAAGCCCTTTAGACGTTCTCGAAACGTTACGAAACTTGAGGGATATCCTATCAACACCAATAGGCCACTCTCCCTAAGGACCGTGACCAAAAAAACCTACCCAATACCCTCCGTGCAGGAAACGCGTAGGATGTCTCGCCGGTTTTTTCAAGTCAACGTTTTCAAAAACTAAAGTGCCTAATGTGTAGCTCTACTCGCTCTGATTGCGTGGATATGCTGAAATGCAAAAACGGACAACATTTACTCACCGAAACTCCAAAAGTAGCTCGCGGGTGAATCTGCCAAAACACAGACGAACGCACGTGATGTAAGCATCAACGTGTAGCTCTCCTCATGGGCAACACACTGCTGCTCTCCGTTTGCGACTCCGACCACCGTAGCTTCTGTAGCACACACACACACTCTCTCTCTCACTCTCTCGCAGTCTCCCAACGACACAGAAGATTCGATTATTAGAAGTCTCCTTACAAAGCTTTAGGTTTTGGTTTATATACTAAGCCTTAGAAAACCTAATGTCCGACCAAAATGACCTTATTTGTCCCTAGGCTTATTTGTCTTTATTTAGAATCTTTAGAGAATCTTTATGGAATCTTTGTGGAAGCGTTGTTGAAAGGTTGACCTTTCAACACTCTCCCCCTCCGAAGTCTTGTCATCCCCGACAATACCCTATGTCTGCAATGGCCTTGGAAAGTGCTTCATGTTTTGGTGTTGGTTGAAGCTTTTGTTGTTGCAGTTGCTTCTACCAGATGCTTTGTATGTTGTAGAGTTACCTTTTTCTGGTACTAGTGTAGTTGAAGCCATAGCTCTCCCCCTCCGATTGGTTGTTGTAGCATGAATAGGTTGAGTGAGGTTTGTTGTTGCAACAAGTCTTTACCGTGGCAGCTCTGTATTGTTTGTTCTTTGGGTGTCATTCTGCATGTGTACATGTAATCTTGATGCCTTTTTGAATTTTTTTCTGGGCCGTTCCCCTTTGATCTTCTAGTTGATGAGCATGTAGTTGTTTGGGGATGTCGTTGGTCTGCTTTTCTATGTTTTTATAAGAAAAATAAGATAGTAAAAATAAAATGTGGCGTATATTACAAAATGAAGGTCTTGGATACCTGAATAGGACAAAAGGGAAAAACCCAGTGGGAAAAAAATGCCTTTAGTCACCATTAAATGTGAGGCTATATGTACTTATGTTTGATGTAACCGATTTTTGTTGAGTTAAAGTACTTATGGCCGTATGGCTACTATTATTGACTTGATATACATTGGATAAGTATTAGTAGCTTGAAGTTAGAGTCGTTGTTGTTGAGCAAATGCTTATGAAACCTGTTACCGCTTCGTCATTGTCATTTTGTTGTGTAAGTGCATGGTTGGAACACAAATCCTGTCAAATGCAGATGTCCAATGATGGGACATTATATATGCTTGCACAAATAGATGCATGGGAAACAATATGTGGTGCGAGAGGAGTTTGAATGGGTTCTTCCAGGAGTGAATGTAGCTAGAGAAGCAAAAATATATTTGACTTCAAGAGTTTCCGTTACTCACAAGAAGGGTTTTTGTCGACGAGGTTTTTTCCACTCTCCTCAGTGTGTTCATGTGCATGAGTGTTTTATGGACTACTCTGCCACTCCACCATTTAAAGTAGTAGACTTCGACTCTTATGCTCACCTATCCAACATGAGCGACCCCATTTTACAATATGCTCAACTCTTCCAACTTGGGATATAATCTAAATATCTTGACTCATAGACCACAAAAAATATTAAGACATGAAGCTTGGGTCTGACGCTTGCTCATTTAGTGGCTCAGCTGCCCGACTCTTGACTCTTATGCCATGATTTTTATGGTAACTTGACTTACTCTCGGGAGCTTTTGACCAAGAATAGGTTTTGAAATTCAAACTCCCATCCTCGAAGAGAGGATTTGTAAAGGACCATACTGGCAATATTGGTTTCTTTTGCCATACCTGGGTGACCTTGGTTGTCAAAATTTCTTTTTGTTGTTGTTGGTCCCTTGGTTGAGAAGATTGGCTCGCTCCATTCTCCGTAACACTTTGTCTATCATGTCTTGACATTTCTTGAGAGCTAGAGATGACTTCAATATTCTTCGTTATGTGTTGTTCTTTTGGCACCCATTTGTATCTACATCGTGTGATTAGCGTGTCTTTGCAGATATCCTTTGCCTTGACTGTGACATTGTCCTTGATTTTGCCTTCCGTGAAATTGAAATTATTTTCATGTTGAAGTCGTCGGATTGAAGAATGTTTACCTGACACCTTTGGTAGCCAGATTCTTCGATTTCCTTGATAGTAACCTCGTGCTTGAAGAATTGTAGATGGCACTTCCCATGATGTTTTTGATGTCGTATTGAGATGTACAAGAGTGCCATTTTTGGGATTATTTATCGATGAAGTACTATGTTGGTATGAAGGCCAGTTGGATTTGAAATTTCCTGCATCCCTTTGGCGAGCCTTGTTGGTTGGTCTCCTTTGGCGATATAAATATGAGCTTTGTTGCTTTTGGGGGCGCTTTTTGAAACCTTTATCCACCACATAAGCCGAGGTCTGTGGTTTTGGTAACCAAAGTTTCTTTTGACCCTCATAATAGCCTTGCTCTGCTAAGCTGTAGTGGGAGGCTATCCATCCCATGTGTTTACCTTTTGTCAATTGGCTAGGATCATTTACCCATATTGGGCCCTTGACCTTTATTTCTTCAGTTTTTATGTAGACCATTGAAAACCTTTGGAGGCGGTGATCTCGCAGTGTAGGATATTTTGGTTGAAAGACTTTCTTTGGAGTCTGTCTTTCATGTGGAAGCATGTGGTCAGTTGATGTCGAAGCTCTGTCTTGAACTTTTCGGGGCTGGATTGAAGACTCTGATTTAAGGGGATGCGTGTGTTGATAGGACATTTATGTGCTAACTTTAGCTTTTCCTTTGTCAGCAGCTAATAATCTTAGAGCGGTTGTAGGCTGGCTTTCTTGAGAGCTAGTCATGATGACCATCATTGAAGATTCAAATTCTTCTTCAAGTGTTTTTTCCCATAGCTTGGACAAAATCAAATGTGTACTCATTTTCGATGAATCCACCACTAGGATTTTGTCTTTGAATACCTTTGACCGTAGTTTAAGGGTAGCTTTTGCAATCCCTAAACTTGTGACAGCAGCTATTCCATGTGATATAGGAACCTGTACCTGAATTTCATACAGTTCTAGCTTATCTAGAAGTAACCACAGCCCATAAGACATGACATTAGTCGTGGCAGTGCAATTTGTCTCTGCTGTAAAATTGAATTTCAGTTTCTCATGCACATCCAACGAGAGTTTAATCTTCTTGTTGGATGCCAAGTAACTGATGTCAGTGCCTAATGTGTAGCTCTACTCGCTCTCATCGCATGGATATGCTAAAATGAAAAAATGGACAACAATTACTCACCGAAACTCCAAAAGTAGCTCGCGAGTGAATCTACCAAAACACAGATGAACGCACGTGATGTAAGCATCAACGCGTAGCTCTCCTCGTGGGCAACACACTGTTGCTCTCCGTTTGCGATTCCGACCACTGTAGCTCCTGTAGCACACACACACTCTCTCACTCTCTCGCAGTCTCCCAACGACACAGAAGATCCGATTATTAGAAGTCTCCTTACAAAGCTGTTAGCGGGTACGCCGCGACGGGCGATGGAGCACAGCGAGAACACAGACCAACAAACTGTCAATTGGAGGATGTAGCTGACCCGACTAGGGCATGGAGGCAATCTCTGGGTTGTCAACCCTGAGCTAGACACGAACAACACTCTACAGTCACTAATCCTACCACAACACTACCATAAAGCAAAGAAACAGACAACGCATCCTACGAAACACTACAAGCTCGAAACAGTCTCAAATCATATCGGAATGACTCGAAACCGGAGGGTAAGACTCACAAGGACATATCCTATGTGGCCAAACACCTAAACCCTGAAAACCATAACTGTAAGACCTCTAATCGTTGTCGCGATAGACTCAAAACAGCAATTTCCAAAGTGTCCGGAACTGATCTACAAAGACATCAACACGAAGAGCTTCTCGCCTTGATTCTAACGACTACTCGATCATTCGGAACGGATGTCGTTTGAGGTACTTATGACCAAATATAGCTCGTAGCAGGTGGGCTCGCGATGTGGTCCTCTACTTGCATTCCTTGCATCGATGCGGAGAGCTCCTCGATGCTAGCATGCTCCTACTCTCATATCTGCAATGTGATTAGTGTACGTGACAGTGTGTGTGCGTGAAGCTCACTACTGTGTGCTGCAGAACCCACGACTGTATATTAATTGAGATAACGTAATGTCCTCTTTACAAAGCCTTAGGTTTCAGCTTATATACCAAGCCTTCAAACCTAATGTCCGACCAAATGATCTGAATTGTCCCTAGGCTTCTACAGAGCTTAATTACAAGAAACTGAGTTGGCTTTACTCATTATACAAGCATCTGCGGCCAAAATACAAGTGCCGATTTAAAATATGAGGTTCCCGTAAACATTACAAAAGTGGCCGTAATGGCTCAAAATAATACTAACGGGATATTCGATGACGTCCATGAACTTGTATCTTCATGTTGCAGCATCCATCTTCATCTTCATTACTTCATCACCATCTTCATGTGGAATATTTATAGAATCTTTGAGGAATCTTTAATGGAATATTTATGGAAACGTTGTTGAAAGGGCATCCTTTCAACACTCTCCCCCTCCGAATTCCTGTCGTCCCCGACAAGACCCTATGTCTTTGCTGGCCTTGACGAGTTCTTGATGTCTTGGTGTTGGTTGAAGTTGTTGTGGCAGCCTCTTCTGTAGTTGGTTGCTTTGCGTGATGTTAAAGCTGCCTTGAAGTTGTACCTGTAGTGTATCTAAAGCCTGGAACTCTCCCCCTTCGATTGGTTGTTGTATCTTGACTTGCATGAGGTTGTATCGACTTGTTGGTGGTCGTTGTCATTGTAGCTCTAGTATTTGCTTTTCCTGTGGTTGTTATCTCGCAGTTGTACCTGTAAGTTGACTTGAAGCTTTGTCAAGCTGTTTTTTGGCCTCTCCCTTTTGACTTGTCAGTAGATTTGCAATTAGTAGTGTGGGGATATCGTGGTTCTTCTTGTTTTTGTTGTTATAAAAAATAAAAGAGTAAAAGTAAAATGTAGCGTATATACAAAATGAAGGTCTTAGATACCTGGATAAGACTAAAGGGAAAAACCCAGTGGGAAAAAATGTCTTTAGTCATAATTAAATGCGAGGCTATATGTACTTAGGTTTTGATGTTATAGAGTTATGCTGAGTTAAAGTACATATGGCCATATGGCTACTAGTATGGACTTGATATACATGGATAAGTGTTAGTAGCTTGAAGTCAGAGTCATTGTTATTGAGCAAAGGCTTATAAAACCTGTTTCTGCTTGGTCATCGTCATTTGTTTGTGTAAGCGCATGGGTGGAATAAAAAAGAGTGCCTAATGCATATGTCCAATGATGGGACATCTATATGCTTGCACAGAGTTATGCATGTTAAACAAGATGCGGTGCGAGAGAAGAGCATTGATGGGTTCTTCATGGAGTTAGTGTAGCAAGCAAAACATATAGCATGAGTGCTTCAAAATCTTTCACTACTCACAAGAAGGGTTTTCGTTGTCGAGGTTTTTCACTCTTCCTCACTGTGTTAAGTGCGTGAGTGTTTTTGTTTTGGACTACTTCGCCTTCTCCACCTTATATATTATATGGACTTTGACTCTTATGCTCACCTCTTCCAGCATGAGCGACATGACTTTATGTATCCTCAAATCTCCAGCTTGAGCTTATACCTATTAGCTAGACTCATAGACCATAGAAAAATATTAACTTGAAGCTTGGGTCTGACAGTTTGCTCATTTAATGGCTTAGGTGCCCGACTCTAGACTCTTATGCCATGTAAGTTTAATGGCGACTTGGACTTACCTGATCGCGGCCTGAAATCCAATTCCATATGCTTTTGATGTTTAGGCCTTTCTCGTTAGTTTCTATTTGAGATGCCATGTTGTCCAATACATTGGCATATATCTGCTCTTCATTCCTTGATAGCAAATTGTGGTCGCTTGATGAGACAGTGATTGATGTTGAAGCAATGGTTGATGAAGTCTTCTTCTTCCAGATAGTGTTCTTCAAAACTGTGAACTCCGCATTTACCGTTGCTTTCTTTTTGTTGTTAAGAGGCTGTAAAGGAGTTGTGTATCTTTCTTGTTGTTGAGCGTCAATCGCGGATTTTGGAACCCACATTGTTCTTGGGCCTGGTGTGATCTCTTTTGCCACTTGCCTCGTTTCTTCTTTGACTTGATGGTACCTTGTCTTTAATTTCCAAATATGGCTGTTACTTAGCCTTGCTCTTGTAGTAATTGACGAGGGATCCATTGATAGGCTGTAGTACTCTTGGGTGTAGCGGGTGGCTGCTCTTGATTTCTTGATGTTTCCTGCTTTTCCTGGGTGATTCCTTGATAAGCTACTACCTTAGGTAACCATATTTGAAAGTTACCCTCATAGAATCCTTGTGCTTCGAGTAACTCGACTAGAATGAATCTTTGGACTTTCTTGGAGGTGATCTTCACTTGACTTTGTTGGGTAGTCTGGTAGAATTCTGATTTCATTACCCGGACTTGTCGTATGGTTTGTCCAGTGGAAGACCTTCTCTTTTGATTTTTGTACCTATCCTTTCTCTTGGTTGAGTTATGTGATTGACGTTGACGGCTTTGTTGATTCCTGACTGAGTGGTTGTCATGGGATGGATATCGCCAGGCTGTTATCTTGGGTTTGTTGACCCAAACATTTGAATTTCCTTTCTTGTAGCCTTGTGCAATAATTGACTCGCTTGATGTGATCCATCCTGTTACCTTTGCTTGTTGAGGTTGTTCCTGTGATTGTATCCAAGTTGGATCATTAACTTTAATTTGTGCCTTGGATACTAGCACTTGGTTGACCTGTTTTGACTTCCTTTGGAGACATTCGGGCGATGGAAACTTTGGTTGATAGACTTTTTGCTTGGGTTTCCATTTTTTTGTTGACGGTTTGGCTTTTGATGTAGAGGCTTTGTCTTGCACTTGCATTGGCTGGCTAGAAACTGTGGGCTTACTTTAGCTTTTCCTTTTTCAATAGCCAAGAATCTTGGAATTGTTGTAGGCTTGACCTCTGTTGCCACTTGATAGCTTGTCGTGATGACCATTGTTGAAGATTCAGGATCGTTTTCAAAGACTTGTGCCCATGGCTTGGACAAAATCAAGTGTGTTCCCATTTGTCGAGAATCTACCACCAAGAATTTTTCTTTGACATTGTGTGAGTGTAGTTGGAGAGTAGCTTTTGCAATCCCCATACTTATAACATCTACTTCAGGTGAGAGATTTACCTTTATCTGAATAAAGGTTTGGCTTACCTAGAAGTAACCACATGCCATATGACATGACATTAGTTGTGGAATTTGTATCAATTTCTGCCATAAAATTCATCTTGACTCCATCTTGTGCACTTAGCAAAAAGTTGATCTTCTTTGGTACTAGATTGCCTGTGTTCTCTTGAGTGACTTGAGAAATCTTTGTCCTGGACTCCTTGTCGTCTTCTTCTTCATTGTTCACACTTGTGAGTTCATCTGTGTGTTCTAGCTCCTACTTGACCGATATGTCTTTTGGAGAGACAAAATCAGCTTTTGGTTCCTGTAGAGTAATAGGCTCTTCTTCCTCGACTTCAGCTGTTGAAATGTCACCAATAGTGTCTGAACTTCTTGTCACTTGCTGCACCTCTTCTTTGATTGATTCCAAGTCTTCATATTGCTCATTTGTAGGCATTGGACCTGAAGCATCTTCTTTGGATCTTAGCCCTTCTTCCTGCAACTTTGCTTCGTTGACTTGCGGCTCCTCCTTTGTACTATGCATTCAAGTTGGACAGTTTGTAATCAAGTGTGTTATCGCACATTGATCACAAAGAGCACCTATTTATATATGACCAGTATTCGGGCTAGGTATCTGGTTTTGTGTTATCCCGATAGCTGATAACCCTGTTTCAAACTCATACTCAGATTCGTCATCTGTCTCACCCATAACCCTTAACATGTAGTAGGGGACTATGTCATACCCATTCTCATCGCAAAATTTTGTTGGTGTGGTCTCATTAACACAGAAATCCAAAGTAGCCAATATCTGAGTCCACTCTAGCGATTCTAACACCTCTTCCGGAAAAGGTTCTCTTATGTAAGCATCATCTTCTAAGACCCTCTCTAAGGCATTCTCATTTCTCCCAAAGTCACTACACTCTGATGCTCCGCACATCCAGATTTCTTTCTTTTTGCCCATCCACGGATGGTTTGTTGATCCACTTTGTGTTGCAGAATCAAAATCTTCCACGGGCGTTCTAGTTACATCTTGGTAACTATGATTTCTCATATTTACACGTGTTGTGGTTTCAGCATGTCTCAAATATAGATAATCATAACCCCAATCTTGTACCATCTTGAGTTGTCTCATGAATGGTCTTCCAAGGATGATTTCATAGTTATTTTTCTTGCCAAAGTCAACTATGGCAAAAGTATGTGCATACTCTATACCACAAGAAGACACCACTATCGCTTCTAGCAATCCCATGGGTCTTTCCACATGCCCATCCACTAACTTTAATTTTATTCTGGTTGTTCTAAAGGCAGGCCTACCCCATTTCTCCCATATTCGTTTTGTTGCTATGGAAATTCCTGCTCCGCTGTCAAGTATAGCTTTCGTTTCAATCCCATTGTACTCGACAGGCAAAGTGGCATTACCATCTTCTCCTTCACAGTACTCTCCTACTTTGTTCAGAGGTACCTGTCTTACATTTGATCTAGGCTTCTCGATCTCATCTAGCTCTTTTTCCAGGAACCTTAACGGGCATTTGATCCCAATTTTTTCCAAGCATTTTCCTATATCCGTCCACATACTTGGCCTGATTTTCAAAAGTTCTGCCAATGTAATTGTGCACTTCACTGGTGTGGATAGCAAGTCAGTCAAAATTTTTGTGTCCAATTCTTTTGTCCCTCCTAGCCTCTGTGATGGAACTCTCACAATCTCATACTTCGCCTCAAAATCTCCCATGTACTGTGGCAAAGTTCTTAACGATGCAGGTCTACTGTCTTCGGAGGCTACCGATCCTACGTCACCATGATATGACCTCGCATCAACACTCATTTGTGGTCTATCTAATGTGATTTTAGGGAATGGTGCTGGTCCAGCATCCTCTTCTCTTTTTTGGGCATCTCGAACAGCCTTCCATAACTCCTCTGGCCACTGCTCCTCAACTATAGGAACATAAGGTGGGAAATCCCTCATTGATTCATCTGTTGTATTTTGGACTACCCTCGAGTCTTGCGACCTTGGCAGTGGTTCATCCCTATGATCCACCTCTTCTCTAGGAAATTCGTCTACTTTAATGCTCTCATCTTTGTGCAATAGGGTGACTATCCTATCCTTCAATTCTGGTGGAGGTGGTTCTAGCAATGCTTGAGCAGTTTTAATGAGCTGCTTACACATTTCTAGCCTCTTCTTCTCTAGTTCGGGATAAGGATGGGTCATCCATCTTTGTTCTAAGGTCTGTCTATCTGCAAATCTAGCCTCATAAGCCTGTAAAATTGCGTCTAAAGGCTCATTCACTTTGTCCACTAGGACAGATCCTCCTGAACTAGCACTCTTGGGTGCTTCAGCTGGTTTAAGGGTTTCAGCTTCCCTTTGCTGTGTCTGTTGCTCTTGAGTTGTTTCCAACTCAACTGTAACAACCTTTTCTTCTCCTTTTTCCCTTTCTAGTCTCGCTTTCATTCTAGTCCTTCTTGCTCGTCTTGAGTTTCTACGGCTTTTGGAACTCTTACTAGTATCTCCATCTGTAGGCTTCTGCTCTTGCACTTTTGCTTGTGCTCTTGTGACAACGTTTACTGGAGCAACTTGCTTACTTTCATCTTCTTGTTATTTAAGCACCTGTTCTTTTGCAATTGTTTCTTGCTCTATTGTTGTTGTCGTCTCTCCTTTTGTTGCGGCTCGTTCTTTCTCTGATTTGCTGGTAGAAGGAAAGGTAACATGTGGTTGCATTTTACCTTTCTTTCTTGGATTCTTAGGACAATCCAAAATCATATGTGTGATTGCACACTCATTACAATATACATTTATCATGATATCATGGTGTGGACAATCCTTAATCAAGTGATCACTACTACCACATCTGTCACATAGACGTATTGGCTGTTGTGGCAATACTTGATATTGACCTTGAAGTGGCCTCTGATCTACCACATATCTTTCTATTTGAAGCTCATGACTCACACATGCATTTCTAGCAACTATGGGTCTTTCACTTAAGAACACTTGTTCCACTATAGGATGATATCTAGGTGGTTGAGACATAACATGCTCAAACCCTGGTGGAGTCTTAGGTCTATAGTCAGGACAATGTTGCGTCGGTTGGTCCCCTCCACATGTCATGCACCTTCGTTGTTGAGGACTTTATAGGCTGGTACTCTGTCAGAGTGGTTGATGCGTTGCATCAAATTCTCTATGATTTGCTCCTCAAAATTTACTTGGTTTTGTCCTAGATTCCCTCTTTGATCCTCAAGATCAGTGGTTTTATTTTTCTCACTCGCATCATTCATCTTCTTCTGACCATCGTCATAGAATTTGCAATTGTCAACTAGGTCAACTGCCGCTTTGGTCACCTCTTCCAAGGTTTGGTATCTTTTCATGTGTAGGTCCTTTTGGAGATTCTCATTCCTAAGCCCTCTGATGAAGCATAGGATCTGACGTTCTGGCGTGGGTAACTCTTGGGTAGGACATCTAGCAACATATTGCTTGAAACGCAGTATTGCATGTCGTAATGTTTTTGTTTCGCCTTGTTTAAATTCTTGAATCTTAGGAAGGGTGTTATGTTTTATGCCCCTCTTGGTGAATTCTTGAAAAAATTCATCCAACATTTTCTCAATGGTTGTGAACTCTCTCCGGTTCAATAGTTCAAACCATGCTTGTGCATTGTCCTCCAATGTAAGTCCAAAACCCTCATACTGTGTGTGAAAGTCCTCTACAAATATCCACCCATCTCTAATTTGGTTCGCGGATTTGTGCTTTCTACAGCTCTATATTCTCGTCCATACTTGTCAACAAATAAAGATGTTCATTGTCAGTCGACCTCGTATGTATAGACATATAAGAGCTTGTACTCTGTCAGCTCATCTGGGTAGGGCTCTAAGCAACTGTAAAGATTGAATTGATTTCCATTAATATACCTATATAGTCCTTCACTTTCACGGTTATACGTCCAAAATCTCTCCACAAAATTGGTCTTTATATACTGTAGGTTTGGAAGATCTATTCTGGGCGGGTGCTCATCTATCCCTGCAATCCATGTGCTTGTATAAGCTAACTCTGAGTCTGATGTAGACATGACTTCTAGGCTTAACATCTCTAGCTTGCTGTAGTAATACCTCTCTCAGTGTGTTCAAGTATTTTGGTTAGGGAAAATCCAAAACTATGTCCAAACCGTGAGCGTTTTCTTACAATTCTCTCAAATTGTCGATTTTAGACACCCCTGACTTCTGGATGCATTTTGAGGCCTTAAACAACGTTTTTTTCAAAACAGACCAAAATGTATGCCGTTGGCAACTATTTTGGTTATTTTTCTCCAGTATCTGTAGTGCTGCTCTCAAGCTACGTTTTGATAAAAAAAAGTTTTGGAATCGGAGTCCGTATGTGAAAGTTATGACCAAAACAGTGAGATGTAATTTGGAAAGTTGCTCTATCTGATGTTTCTGCAAGTGGTCAGTTTGAGCCCAAAATTGGTGTGTGCACTCCTTAGGCAATGATAAACCCAGTGGTATACTTGGTTTCAAAAATTTTCTCAAATTTTTTTCCTCAGTTGTCTATCGCGATAGACTCACCAAGTACCCCTTGCAGATGTCCAAATGCACTCAAACTTTGTGTACAGGGTGTAATGGGCCTTCTGAACCCAAATATGAGGTCAGATTTGAATTTTGATTTTTCTACAGTGAATTTCTGAGTCTATCGCGATAGACTCACCAGAGTGTTATTGGGATACAGTTTTTCAACTGTTTTTACAGATTTGAGTTCCCCCTTCTCTTGAGATACTACTCACCAAGTTTCAAGAAATTTGGAATACTTTTCCTTTGTTACTTGCATCAAACAATAGTTTCTTTTCTGATCTTATGAAGTAATCCTCTTAGATGCACTTACAATACTCCAAATTTACTCCAAATCTAACCATAGGCTCACAACAACATGTAGAACAAGGCTCTAAGGTCAGTTTTCAAAAATTTCAATTTCTGTGAAAAAGCCCTAGTCTATTGCGATAGACTCAGCAGATTCTTCAATTTTGAAAATTTTCCAGATTTCTCTTCATCACTTTGTTCCCTATGCTCTGTACACCTTGCTCACCAATTTCCACTTGTTTTGGAGTTTTTCTTAGGTCTCTAATTCCAACTCTAGAATTCTGAGTCTATCGGATCACTAGAAAATAGACTTAGGATGACTTCCCAATGTCCAAAGTCCACCAAATTTTGTGTGTAACCTCCTGAGAGGCTAAGCAAGCTATGCTCCAGAGGGTTTTGAAAATTTCAATTTCTTTGGCCCTACTTTGAGTCTATCGCGATAGACTCAGCAAGTACCCCTTTTATAGGTCAAACTTGAACTTTGACTATACCACTTTGTTCCAACACCTCTCCTTAGTCCTCCTACCAATTTTCAAGTGGTTTGGACTTTAACTTTGTCAGTTAGACCAGATCTGGTGTTTTCTACAAGTTGAATCCTCTCAAATGGTCTTAGACCCACTTTTTGATGTCCAAATGACTTCAAAATTTTTATGTGTCCTTGATAGCACCTTTCCAAGCTATGCCACATAGGTTTTTGAAAAATTTAGTTTCTATCACTGGGTTCTTAGTCTATCGCGATAGACTCACCAAGTATGCTAAAATGACACTTTTTTCAAATTTTCTCTTCACAGATGTGTTCCCTACCCTCTGTAGATCATGTATACCAAGTTTCACAAGGTTTGGAAATTTGGTCAAGTCTCTTTACCCAATTTGTCTCTGAAGTCTGACTCAAAACACCAGACAAGTGCTTTGGTGGTCTTCTTGATGTCCAATTTCAAATTTGAAATGATGGTTAACACTAGGTTGGTAATGGGACACTTTTATGTCCTGGGACACTTTTATGTCCTGTTAAGTGACCGTTTTCCTTGAATTATGTAAAGAGTTTCAAAATGGATTTTGAGGTGCTATCTGTCCAGAAAGTTGTCTCATGAGCTGAAAAAAACTCGACATTTTTTTGGAATATCAATTCCATCTTTAACCTTGTCCTTGCACAACATTTCACAACCTAAACTGTGTGAAAAAACGGGTGTTGTTTTTGGCTTTTTTCACCTTTTTGCAACTATACCACTCTAGAATTCATGTTTGTGAGGTTTATAATGCTAGAGAACTATCTTTAGTAGTCCTCAACATGTGCTGATGCTTCTAGGGAGAAATAAATGTTAAAGTTCTAAGTTATGACCAAATTACAAAAATTGTCAAATCGTGTTTTTTAGCCAATTTTAGCTCTTCTATGATTTTTTGGTGGCTTTCATGATATCCAAATGTAGTTTTGATTTTCTATGTCGCATATTGTAACATAAAGCTAATATTCCTTGAGTTTTGGGGCACCTAATACCCTATTTTGCATAGTAGACAATGATGGTTGATTTTTTCAATTAGAGAAGAAAACAAAACATTCTAGTATATCAAGTATAGCTTTTTCAATATTGTTAGTTTCTTGTGACAACTACATGTATTTTGTAGGTAGTAACCATATCTAGTCATAAGGATCAAATTTGGTTAGATATTGAATAATTTCTATGGGATTCTACAACTCATAATGTTGAACCCATTTTTTTCATGTTTGCTGTATTTAGCACTTCATCTTTGTCCCCAAGATTCCCCTTGGTAAGAGATGTATTATTCTTTTGACATGCTCCATGGCTCCTTATGAACCTAAAGGACAATAGGGAACTAAGAAAACATGCATATATTATTTGTATTGAGCGTGGATATAGAAACTTTGATGATAGGTTTGCAGAATGGTAAAAATTCAACTTTTTTTAACCTATTTCTTTTGGCAAAACAAAAAATAGTGAGTGAGAAGCAATCATATGTTTAGATCACCAACCCATTGAAGTTAACTAGGGAATTTATCTCAAGTCCTACAAAAATCCCTAATCTTATTTTTATGGAACAAAACGTAAGAAATGACTGTTTTGATGAAAATGTACTGGTCCATCAAATTTGGAGGCTTGGTGTGACCAAAAGATGAGAAATTTTACAAGTTTCTTATTTTTTCCATGTGTAGTAGGCCTTGAACTATAACCTCATGAAAGGATTTTACAAAATGAGTGGATCTACTATGGTTTTGGAAGTTTTTTTCAAAACCCTGAAAGGACACTTTTATGTCCTATTAGGTTACCAACCTAGTGTTAAGGTCTAGGTGAGGAGTGGATTCAAGCTATCTAGTCACAATTTCCAAAAATTATCCCACTCAAAATGTCATGAGTCTATCGCGATAGACACAGCAGATTGTGCAGGAAAAGTCAACTCAAAATTGTGACTTCACTTTTAGATTCCCCTTACTCTCTTGTGTCTATCCCTCAAATTTCATGCAATTTGGACACTTGGTTTGTGTTTTGGGCCATTTTTAGTGTTTTTGTCAAAACTTGAATCTCTATCTGGGCTTTAGATTCACTTCTAGTGATCCAAACACCTTGAAATTTTGTGTGTATGCTATGTAGGCTCCTGCTTAAGCTATCCCTAGGAGGGATTTGCAAAATAAGGTTCACAGCTAAATATCCCCAACCTGTCGCGATAGGCTCATCAAGTTTCCCAGTTTTGGTCTTTTTACAAAGTTGTCTTCACAACTAGTTTCCTTATCCTCTGTATAGTGAATACACAAAGTTGTGCAATGTTTGGACTATTGGTCAAGGTCTTTTTACCACTGTGTCTCTGAACTTAGACTCTAAACACCAGACTTAAGGTTTAGTGGTCAAGCAGGTGTCCAGGTACACTCAATTTTTGGGAGCAGCCTTGTATTGATGTGTTTTACCTGTGGTATGAGGGGTTTTGCCTGATTGTGAGTCTATCTCCAATTCACCAATCTATCGCGATAGACTAGGCAGAGAGCCACTGGAAAGTATTTTTTTCTCTTTTTTTGGACAGTTTGGCTCCCAATGCCCTTAGAAACCTATCCCCAAAGTTTCATTCAATTTGGACTTCTTTTCCTTTGGATTCAAGCATTTCACAGTTCACTTCCTTACACTCAGAAAAAGCAAATTCCCACTTAGATGCACAAGCACTGATGCAAATGCTTTGAAATTTCACATGCAAGCTCCTGAGCATATGCAAAACAAGGTCTTGAGGTCAAACTTTTTTGAAAATTGCAGATTTGGTTTTAGATTTTTGTTTTTTTTTTGGGTTTTTTAGGGGTTTTTTTTTATAGATTGGACCAAATCTGTGTTTTGCTCCTACCTTAAGGTCTCCAATGCAAAAACAAGCACTCAAATCGGCTTTCAAACGACCATTTTAGAGCACTTTTACCATAATTAGCACAATTCCGCCTTTTGTGTTTTCAAGCACATTTTCATGTCAAAATTGCTCTAGATCAACACCAGATGTCCTACACTACCTAAAGTCCTACTTTGGATGGTTGTTTTTGCTTTCTGGCAAGCAAACAGCCTCCTGCTTACCTTTTGCGTTTTTTTTTTTCTCTTTCAAGTTCTTCACAACCATAAGTCACAACCAAACACACAAACCATAAAACCTAATCTAAACACACAACAAAATAATATAACCATACCTCACCCTCATGGTGCACCACCTCGGTGAGACGCAGGCTCCCTAGCTATCCCTCAGTCAAGAGATCCGCTCTCTGACTCCCCACTAAGAAGGCAAATGGTGACAACACTCTAGAAAACTCTAGAGAAATGCTATACTATCATACATGAGTGATGCAGTCTACGCTAGTTTAGGCGCTTCATCCCCGACAACGGCGCCAATGTTATCGGGTACGCCGCGACGGATGATGGAGCACAGCGAGAACACAGTCCAACAAACTATCAATCCGAGGACGTAGCTGACCCGACTAGGGCATGGAGGAAATCTTTGGGTTGTCAACCCTGAGCTAAACACGAACAACACTCTACAGTCACTAATCCTACCACAACACTACCATAAAGCAAAGAAACAGACAACGCATCCTACGAAACACTACAAGCTCGAAACAGTCTCAAATCATATCAGAATGACTCGAAACCGGAGGGTAAGACTCACAAGGACATATCCTATGTGGCCAAACACCTAAACCCTGAAAACCATAACTGTAAGACCTCTAATCACTGTTGCAATAGACTCAAAACAACAATTTCCAAAGTTTCCGGAACTGATCTACAAAGAAATCAACACGAAGAGCTTCTCGCCCTGATTCTAACGACTACTCGATCATTCAGAACGGATGTTGTTTGAGGTACTTACGACCAAATATAGCTCGTAGCAGGTGGGCTTGTGATGTGGACCTCGGCTTGAATTTCTTGTGTCGACGCGGAGAGCTCCTCGATGCTAATACACTCCTACTCTCATATCTGCAATGTGATTAGTGTGCGCGACAGTGTGTGTGCGTGAAGCTCACTACTGTGTGCTGCAGAATCCACGACTGTATATTAATTGAGATAACGTAATGTCCTCTTTACAAAGCCTTAGGTTTCAGCTTATATACCAAGCCTTCAAACCTAATGTCCGGCCAAATGATCTGAATTGTCCCTAGGCTTCTACAGAGCTTAATTACAAGAAACTGAGTTGGCTTTACTAATTATACAATCATTTGCGGCCAAAATACAAGTGCCGATTTAAAATATGAGGTTCCCGTAAACATTACTAAAGTGGCCGTAATGGCTCAAAATAATAATAACGGGATATTCGATGACGTCCATGAACTTGTATCTTCATGTTGAAGCATCCATCTTCATCTTCATTACTTCATCACCATCTTCATGTGGAATCTTTATAGAATCTTTAATGGAATATTTATGGAAACGTTGTTGAAAGGGCGTCCTTTCAACAAAAGCTTTAGGTTTTGGCTTATATACTAAGCCTAGAAAACCTAATGTCCAACCAAAATGACCTTATTTTTCCCTAGGCTTCTATAGAGCTTAATTACAACACCGTGATCTGGCTTTGCTCATCCAACAAGTATTTGTGGCCTAAATACAATTGCCGACTTAAAATATTAAGTTTCCGTAAACATTACAAAAGTGGCCGTAATGGCTCAAAATAATAATAACAGGATATTCGATGATGTCCATGAGCTTGTATCTTCACATTACAGCATCCATCTTCGTCTTCATCACTTCATCAGCATCTTTATTTAGAATATTTAGAGAATCTTTGAAGAATCTTTATGGAATCTTTGTGGAAGCGTTGTTGAGCAATTAATTTTACACTACAAAGGCCCCACTCTGAAAAGAAGGAGAGGAATATTTTATCACGGTCATCAGACTAAGTTGGAACTCAACCTTCCAGGGTCAACTGGTGGGAGTTCTCTAATTCACCCTTGGTTCAAGGTCATTGACACTTTTTCCCCAGTTAGGACCGAGCATAGCCGTCAATGCATTCCCCTAAGGTGAGTGTATGATAATCTACATGAATCCCTCTATCCCAAGTTGTTCCCCGCTCCGTGGATTGGAATTCACTTTTCCCCGCTCTGGACTTAATTGCTAAGACAACATAAAATTGGGTTGAACTTTTCGGCCAACAATTAACCCTCCGAAATCTGCCCACCCACCGAACCGTTGATAAATGCACCTTCACAAGGTAGTACTATGATACTAGAAAGCAATACTCCAATCATGGCAAACCAAGAATACATTTCAAGCATTTGAAAGTAGCATACAAACGTTGCATACCCTTGCAAATGTGCATTTATCAGATCATTCCCATATTTTTCCTTTCTAGAATATTTTTACTTCTTTTTTCCTTTAATATTATTAAGATTATCTAGTTATCCTTCAAGCAGTCACATATACTTCTCCAAGCATATCCCTATCCTCGTCCTAGGACCAGGGTATCTTGTCTCCTCCGCCACGTGAGAAGGCAGCACCTTTACACAAATTCCGATTCTTATTTTTCTTTATCTTGTATGGGAAAGGATTCAAAAATAATCTACTTTAGGTTCCTTTTAAATCAATAATCCCGAGAAGAAGAGCAAAGGTCCCGGCTGATGAGGACAATTGCGGAATAGCCCATTTAGGTTCCTAGCCTTTCCAAGGTTCCTTTTTTCCAAACAATTTGAAGAGTTCCTTAATTAAATCACATCCTCCTCCCTTATCACGATCCCTCCATGGATCCTTTTTCCTTCCTCCTTTTCCCATCGGCATCAGGCCTACTCGGACTAGGTCGATTTCCAGACGCGTCCACGGGTCACATCCACCCGGCCGGGACACACTCCCATTCAATCCCATTTCTAGGGCAATGAATGAACCCTGAGCTCAAACATAGACCAACGGTTATCAGTCCTAGCCGAAAAGGACCATCCCCCGTTGTATCCCACAGGTAAACACCTGCGCCGGCCTTTTTCCAAGCATGAGACAAGTTCACACATAAATCGCTATGTTATGCTAAGGCTATCCACGTCAATCTTCTCTGTAAATTTTTTAATCCTAGTTTAAATTTTAGATTAATCTCTGTGAGTTATAAACCTTTATTTCCTAATTGATTTTAAGTTTTTGATTCAAACAAGACCTTAAAAAAACAACGAATCTCATGGAAGTTTAAGGTTTTGTCTCTATGTAAGTTTCAAGTTATCCCCGACTTCGATGAATCCCATTTTGGTCCCTTTTCATCATTTGCCATCCATGGAGCATCTCCATGGAAGCTTTGGGAGTTTTATGTTCAAGCAACACGGTCACAACATCCGTGAAGATATCCCCTTACTCCCCCCTTCGAATTTGCAAAACAAACTTGGAAGCAGACAAACTTGAAATGAACAATGCATATGCTTTTTATATTGAGTTTTTCTTGGTGTGTCTATGCATGGTACACACAAAAAATTCGAACTGCACCAACTTACAACCTTGGGGCAACTAACTAAAACTTCTGTTGAGTGCCTATGCAAGAGTAAAACCCTTCTATGCATGGTAGTGTAAAATGGCAAAGTTCCTAAGAGTGGACTTGCTAGTGTATCGTAAAATATGCATGTAATAGTGTATGAATGATTAACAATTCTTTTGTAGGAAGGGATTTAGGCGTACCTTTACTACCGTGGAGAGGATTAATGAAGTGTCTTAAAGAGGCTTAAGGTTTTAGAACCTTAATGTAAAGATAGTAGGGTCTTCTCCCAGGTTTGGAAGAGTAATGGCAAGTGTAGTGACATGGCCGGATCTTTTCCACTTCCCTTTGCTTGAAAACCACCAATTTGGCTATTGGAATAGAAAGAGATTAAGAAAATTCAATCTATGGAAAGCTTGTAGATTAAGAGAGAGAAGGTGAAGAGGGTAATGGTAATTTGGATTATGGTTATGGCTTCTCTTGAGGAGGGGATTTCTAATCGTCGAGCAAAAAAAATCGAGCGAAGTCATATTCCGACTAAGTCCAAAGTAAATTGACACAATAGAAACAATTGTGAAATAAAATAATTATGCCATGCATGTTATTTTTAGTATCACAAATCTTTGAACCGATTAGAGACAAATTTCGATTTTAGAACCATTCATAAAACATAATACTTGACACATAGCGTAATTCAAGGTGATCCTCTCCAAAATAGTCGACCAAAAATTTGGCACATACATTTCTCATAAAAAGTCAACACATGAACTCTATCACCTAGGATGCTATCCAATAACCTCCCAAAGCTTGAAATAGCTCTACTTTCGTAAGTGCAGATTGATGCACAAAATTATAGGCAATAGAGTCCAGACCCAAGATTCTAAGAAACACAAAGTAGATGTGCTTGCAAGGCACATATGCAACACGTTTTCTATCACGCCTCTGAAAATCCTCACATGAGCATCCAGGGAAGTCTGCAAGTGTGACAGCATAACACCGTTCTCCACTGACCAATTGTAGTAACATGAAACACATGTGATACATTCGGGACCACAATCACCTCCCTTACTAATTTGGCCGCCATAGTTCTTCCCTATGCAATCCTATCCTGGAAATATCTTGTAAGTTTTGATCGCCATCTAACGAGTTTTCCATCTCTAAATTTTGGACGAAATGAACTCGGTGTGCTCCCACATATTCTAACATTGCGGCTGCACTCACCATTTGCATGTGATTCTTTAAGAACAAACCCATTGTTCAACAACATTTCAACTTCAGATGGCTGTAGATTAGTGCCCTCCGCCACAACCCAAGTCCTAGGTGCAGGTCCTATGAGCCTCTTATCAAAGTCTTGAAGTGTCACTGGCAGCCAAAAAGTGGGTGTCGAGTTCAAGTGATGGAAAATACATTTCCTTAGCTCGTGAAAATTACTCTAAAAGTTCTCAATATTTCATAATTTTTCAAAAGGATTTAATAGTGTTTTTTAATAGACTCGGCTATTTCCTTAGACCAACTGGGAACAATGACCCTGATTTTAGTCTTGCCTCATTTGGGCTTCTGCCATGTTTGAACCAAGCAGACAATCGAAAATTCAACAAGGAAACTACAATTTCCATAGCATGTGAAAATTACACTAAAAATCTTCAATGTTTCATAATTTTTTTAAAGCATTTAATTGTGTTTTTAAATAGACTTAGATATTTTCTTAGACTAAATGGGAAACATGACCCTTATTTTACTCTTGCCTCATTTGGGACTCCACCCATGTTTGAATCAAGTAGAGCATCAAAAATTCAATTTCTCCTTAGTTCGCGCTGCAATAAAACCATAGCTTGCACACAAATTTGGATGGTTCTTGCTGCACTGATTTGCAATCCTAGCGGGTAAGACAATACAACATCCTGCCCCTACTCACTTCTAATACACCTTGGTTCGGTACTGCAACCAGTCCGCGCCGGTGCGGACTGGTTGCAGCAGTACAGAACCAAGGTGTATTGGAAGTGATATTGTGCTGGTCGCAGGAGCAGGAGGTATGAGGACTTTTCAATGACTAAGTTAATCTGCACTACATACCAATAAACTTAGTTAAACGCCTAATGTTAATAGTCTAACCACGGCCAAAGATACACTTTAGCCAAGCCCATGAATGCTCAGATGTTTGTTGGATGAAACCATCGCATGCTTAAATACTAATGTGGTCAGCTCTTGCTGTGTTGATCTGCAATCCTAGCGAGTGAACTAGCAAATTATCCACCTCGACAGTTGACGGCTGCTGGGAACTCTTCTGCATTGCAAGTCGTCACGACATGGGATAGGTAAGACAATCCAATTTTCACCTCCTCAATCAGCACAAATGGCACCCTTGAGTAGCTGCTTGTGGCTATTGGCTTGCGCAACAATTTCCGGAATAGACAAGCATACCACCTAGTTATCACGGGGCAGTAGATTCAGGGCTGGTCGTTGCATTACAGTAATGCCTTCTCCTTCAAGTGTCCGCTATAATCAATTCCAAAAGAAGCCTCATTCGGTGCTGCAACCAGTCCGTGCCGGCGCGGACTGGTTACAGCACTGAACCACGATTCTTTTGGAATTCATTTTGCACTGCTGAGGAGGTGAAAATTGGCGGATTTATTTTCAAAATTTTAGTTAATATGCACTGCAGACTAATCCGAACCAAAATTTTAGTTAATATGCACTACAGACTAATTCGAACCAGAATTCTTTTGGAATTGATTTTGCACAGTGCATAATTCGAACCAGAATTCTTTTGGAAATTGATTTTGCAGTGCTGAGGAGGTGAAAATTGGCGGATTTATTTTAAAAATTTTAGTTAATATACGCTGCAAACTAATTTTGCCAGCATATTTATTTAAGGCAAAATACCCCTCTAATTTTTGGAAACTTCCAAAATACCCCTCAAATTTCAAAATTCCAAAAATACCCTTGTATCTATTTTGGTTGAATTGTTCAAGAATTTTTAATCTTTATTCCTTTTTGATAATTGAGATCCATTTTTGCATGCTTAACATGTAATTTGCCACAAATTACCTTGCAAAAAAAGGCGATTATGTCTAGAGATAATGAAGCAATTCATCTCCAAAGCCTACATAATCGACTCAAACTTGGATTTAGCATCTTATATTGATAAGCAATGAGACTTCTTATGAAAAGCTACAGCTTTTTTAATCTTTGGAGAAATTTGATTTCACAACCAAGGGTATTTTGGGAATTTTGGAAAATTTGAAGGGCATTTTGGGAATTTATGACAAAATATTGGGGGTGTTGTCGGAATTTTTGAACTTTGAGGGGTATTTTGGAAATTTCCACAAATTAGAGAGGTATTTAGGTAATTTTCCCTTTATTTAATTTGCACTGCAGACACCTACTGCTACTCTTGCAGTAAGGTGTATTGTTGGAGGCCTAACTCTTGCGTCCGATGTTGTTATAAGTGTGAAGTGTTCTCCACATTCGATGGGTCTGGGTGCCATTTTAATAGCAGTTTAGACGTTGTTGAGAATTGTCTTGAGGCCTTGAAACTTGGTGTACTAAGACCTTGGGTTTTTCTTTTCTAGGGATTTTAGATGGAGATACATGTATAAAGATTTATGAGTGGTTAAAAACCCATATGACCCGGGCCACAAATTGGACCAGTAGGCCATTTTTTATATATGTGGCCATGATGAGACTGTTAAGATTAGGTGTCATTACTGTAGTTATTTTATGTCATTGTTTTTGCGAGCTTTTGGAGGCCTTTCATTCTTTAGTTTAGGAGGCTCAATGAAGGAGGCTCTGCTCCATCCTACAGTCCAATTCATATAACCAGGTATAATCAAATTCAAATTTATGCTTTGGAAATGACTTCTTTGGAGGTGTAAATTCAAGGTCACTGGTTTTTGTGTTGTTTGAGGGTGGTGTTGGAATTTGGACCCAAAATATAATTTGTTCACATGCAGTGAGTGAGCGAAGCCACGCTACAGTAAAACATACTCAAGCCTTAAAGCATCAGACTTTGGTCGCCTCTTGCTGCGTAGACTTACATTCCTAGCGAGTAAGCAACACCAACCTTCTGCTCCTAAGCCAGCTTAAGAACAATTCCTTAAAAGCTTGGTTAGGTGCTGCAACTAGTCTGCACTGAATCAAGATTATAAGGAATTGTTTCTAAGCTGGCTTAGGAGTAGAAGGTTGGCATATATTTTTTCCAGAAAAATTTTAATGAAGCATGTTAATTTGCACTGCGTTATGTATTCTTGATTGTAATTGCATAATTTTGCTAAGTTGGTTCACACGATTCAAATTGCAAATATAATTCCTATTGTTGCTCTCGGCAGTTGGTTCTTCCCATCCCGGCATAATACCACACTAAAATGCCACCTCGCCGACGTCAAACTTCCAGGTACACCAAATTAAATACCATCAATATTGATGTAACCAGTTTCAAATGTTGTTATTTATTGGATTGTTTGATATCTGATTTAACAATATTTAATAACTCCATGATGAAAACTTTAAGAAAATATAGAGTTTTAATAAATTTCATGATGGTAAGCAAGCATAAATGTGCAGTTTTGAAATTTGATTTTCTGTTTCCTTGTGATGCGACAGCTCTATTATAGTAGTGATCCAATATAAACCTTTTACTATAAACCTCTTCGACTCAGAAGCCCGGCCCATGACTAAACATAAGCGCAAAAGAATAATGGCGGCATCATGGGTACTATAAACCTCCTTGGGTTGGCTCTAGTACATAGCAGTGGTCCAATATTATGACCCTAGGAGACTTGGAGGAGAGTTAGGGAATGTATGTGATGTTTGATTGTCGTAGCTCCATGAAAAAACAAGAAGAGGGAGTGGTAGTAAGTGGTGTGGCTACATTTGTGCTAGTAGAGTGACCTATTGTCAACTCATATGGTAGAGTTTGAACAAAAGTTATTAAACTAAACCAGACTCGATGTGTTGCAACCATAAGTCCCTCCCCTAAGCATGGACATAGGGTAGTGTTCAATTGCATTCTTTCTAGTGGGTCTTGCTCGGTTCTACCATTCGCTCGGTATATTTTGCTCGGTGTATCGTAAGACTCCTTGAGGAGAGAAGTGTGTGTAGGGTGTGTATGAAGAAGAAGGATTAGCTATGGCTTTCATAGCTTACTATCAAGATTGCAATTTCAAAATGTGTAGAGAAATGAAGTTCAGTGACGTGTAGCAAAGTGTAGCGAAGTGTTTAATGAGTAGGGAAGATCTCCTTTTAAGCTTAATTTTGATAAGTCCCTTAATTTATCGTGATAATTTACTTTTACATATCTTGATATCCTTTCTTGCTTTTCAAAACTTCTCCAACAAGCTACTTATACAAGAAGCTACTTTTCCTACAAGTGGCTTATACAAGAAGCAAATTTTCTACAAGTGGCTTCTTCAACAAGCTACTTTCAACAAGTGGATTTTTCAACAAGTTACTTTTTCACCTTACCCTATTCTTTCTTTATCTTCTTATGCAATTTTTTCTTTTCTTTTCTTTTCTTGAGATAAAACTAATATCGCATGCATTGGTTATATCCACGTTCCCATGGTTAAAACCGAAAGCGTCTCGTGGGTAGCTAGGGTGCTTTACTTGATCGTATTTGGAAAGTCGATGGCTCAGATATTTCAACAAGAGTAAGGGCTAAAAGGAGGACCTTACAAACTCCCCAACAAAAAGAAAGAGCTTTCCTCAGCTCGAAATAAATAAGGAAGCTGGGAAATCTTCATTCGCACGTTACACTTTCAACTTCTGGGTAACTCTAATTTATCCTTCCTTGGCTAGCTAGCCTATAGAAGGTGCACTATATTTTCATTTCTTCCAGTATTATTTCCTTTGTTTTCCACTTTTCTTTCCATCCCTTGTCAGAATTCCTTAGGTTTGTCTCTTTACTCATTATCTTACGTTATGGATCGGTGGAAAGAGATAGTTTTATCTGTAGTCATTCCTCATCTACAACAAACAAGTGAATCCGTGAGGAGAGATTTTATGGAGCGATATGGACGCTTGCTATTTCCTCACTTGGTAACTTCAGTAGCTCAAACCAAATGGCAAACATTTCAAAGTATAACAAGGGTGACCCTTTGGGGTTGGGATCACATTCGTAATAATGTCCGTTTGGCTATGGTTATTGAAGCTATGGGTTTGAGTCCTCGGTATTACTGCGTGATGAGGTCAATGCATTGAGGTTTTTCAGAACGAGCCTTTTTGCTTGCTCAATTCCTTCCTCATCAAAAGATATATCTTTATCCTCACTTTGGTTTACCACTTAGAGGGCCCTTTAATTTCACACCTCATACTAGAGAGATCAGTCAACAATTTCACAACGAATCCTTCCTATTAATGAGAGGCCTAATATGTGCCCTGCTTGTGATAGTTTCTTTTGTGATCATGCAATGGATGGGCTTATTGACCTCTAGAAAATGTATCTTTGTTATATCCCTTAACAAGTTCATCATGTTCTAAGATCTTGGTCCTGGTCTTAAGTCCTTCTTTCTCTGATTTTTCTTGATGGATATAATGAAATTGGTTCCGAGTTCTTATATCTTGTATTTGATAGAAGTCCTTGAGATAATTTCAAACTTAGCTAAATCTATTTATTGATTTTTTAATTCCATACACAGATCCAAGTCACAAGATGTAAAGGAAAACGCTAATCTCGTTATTATTTAGCAAAAGGTCAGGTTACAAAGGTTCAGTAAGATAGAACTTTTATTTTGTAGCTACATGGGCTAACATGGTTTAGTTTGAGTAGAAAAAAGAGGAGAATCCCGATCAAAAAGATGAGGAAACTGAGAAGTAAGGCGTTCCCAATCTTCCCAAGAGGCATCTTCAATGGGATAGCCCTTCCACTGGACTAAAACCTCCCGAATTGTTCGGTGTCGTAGCTTTCGCTCCTTCATGTCTAAAATTTGTTATGGCTCCATCTGGAATTCTTCCTGTGTAATAAGAATAGTATCTTTGTGATTTAGGATGTGAAGGGGATCTGAAACATATCTTTTTAGCAACCTAACATAAAAAACATTGTGCACATGCAAGTGAGGGGGTAAAGCGAGTTCGTAAGATTGGTCCCCTATCCTTCTCAAAATCTCAAAGGGTCCACAATATCTATATGCTAACTTCCTATATTTTTCCAATTTGAGTGAACTTCTCTTTGGCTTGACCCTAAGGAAAAATCTATCTCCTGCCTTAAATATCCGGGGGGATCTATGTAAATCAGCATAACTCTTTTGCCTATCACTTGCTCTCTTAAGGTTCTCCCTTATTATTTTGATTTGACGATCCATTTCTTCAAGTGTATTCTTTGTTACAGGTACTGGGAGACTTGGGTCGGCCATTCTGAGTGGAATGATGCAGTCTTGTCCATAAAGAGCGTTGAATGGTGACATTCCTAGGCTTCTATGGTAGGAAGAATTATAAGCAAATTACACTAAGGGTAAAAACTTGGTCCAAAGATAGGTTGTTGACTGCAGTATGATCTCAACATATCTTCTATGACTTGATTAACTCTTTCAGTTTGTCCATCTGTCTCTGGATGATAGGCTGAACTTAGGTTTAATTGAGTGCCTAAGGATTGGAACATGGACTTCCAAAACTTAGAGGTAAACTTGGCATCACGATCACTGATTATCCTAGCAGGTATTCCATGTAATCTGCTAATTTCTTTTACAAAAATTTGAGTAATATTTGTTAGGTAAAGGCGGTGTGTCTCATCGTGCTTTGCCCGTGTCCGTCGGCCAATGTCCGACTGCCCACATTTATTTCCTTATCCTTTATACATACAAAGAATAAGGAGCTCTCAGTCACATTCACACATGGTGCTCACACTGTGAGATTTGGGAGCTCCACCCCACATACTGCGTCATTCTCTCTCTCTCCCTCTCTCCCCTTCGCACTCTCTGCGCACGTGCACCGCATCTACGCACTCACAACTGGTATCAGAGCTGGTTTCATTCCCAAAATCGCTTCTGCGCGCACGCACTTTCAAGAGTGCAAACAGGGTTTCGACTTCGGCATCGGCAAATTCAGCTTTTTGAGAGCATTTCCAGTAGGTGTCCTGACGGTTTACCCCCCTTTTGAAGCCATTCGAGCCATCAAAAACTTCATTCGAGCTACGGTTGAGGAGATGCATTTTTCAGCCCTCTTTTGGCAGTTTATGCTGCGTTTTTGGGCCAAAACGGAGGTTTTTGGCATAGCTTTCACACCTGGACTCAGATACATGTGATCCAGGAGTCTACCTTGGGGTTTTGGCACGCTCCGGACGTGCTCATCATATCAAAATTTTAAAATTCTGAATGCTGAATTTTCTGCACCAGCAGTTGTTTATTGTGTGTCGAGGATTCCACACATGGTTTGCTCTCAAATGTGAGAGTGATATTTGCTACAAGTTTCCTCACAGGTGGGAGGATACGATGTATGCCTTATGTGGTTTGATGCTCAGGGAGACTACTATGATTGCATTTTGAGCTCGACAATGTATGCCTCGAGCATGTTTTTTGGCAGTCACAGGTAGAGCAGATATTTGTGTACTAGATTTGCAGGTGTTTGCAATGATGTATGCAAAGTGTGGATATTGGTGCATGCATTTGGAGTGCGTTTTGATGCGCTTTGGTTGCTCATGATTTTGAGCGTGGAGTCAGTTTGGTTACTGGTTTTGTGGCCATTTTGCTGACAAAAATCTGGCAAAATTTTCCCAGGAGTTTTATGCGCATTGTTGGTGCGATCGAGATTGTGATTGCTTATAGCACTGAGGATTTGTGTACAGTGTTTTTCCTTTTGGGTGGTGCATTGCGAGCATGTTTTGCTCTACTTTTTTGGTCTTGAGCTGTGTGTGCTCAACCATTTGGAGCTTCCAGTTTTGACTCCCGGCCCCCCCCGGTTGAGTCTAGTACTCCCACAGGTGTTGCCATTTGCAGTTGAGGACATCTTCTGTAGTGTTTTGGCTTGCATACCAGTTTCGACACAGCAGGTGTCTTGAGCTTTTGCTTTGTGTATGCTTTTGTGGGATAGTGGTTGGAGATTACTCGCCATAGTTTGTGATCGAGCTTGGCTCTCACATTGACAGGTTTTGTCAGTTTGGACACAGTTTGGTGTTCTTGTACCCACTCTCGTAGGAGTGAGGATTTGTGTATGCTATGGTTATCTGGCACATTGTTCATTCGTTGACACATTTTGGTAGCAGTTTTTCACTCACATATGTATGTCATTTGTAGCGCCGTTGAGTGATACTCTGGCTAGAGCGGTTTGGCTCTGTGTATGACTTTGTGAGGTGATTTTAGATGAGTACATTCCCGGATTGGCCATTTGGGCATTTTTTGTTGTCTCCATTGCGATTTACTGTTGAGTTTTTGCTCCAGTTTTTACAGAGGAGACTCTGTCGAAATTTTGCCAGATATGTATGCCTATTGTAGAGGCTAGTGCGCTTCACCTCTTGGTCATCTTCTTTGCTTGAGACAGTGGTTTGCTCTTGGGTGGGAGAGTTTTGTTATCTCGAGCATTGTTTGCCATAGTGTTTGGCAGTTTGGATTGCGACGTGTATTCCGCATCCATCTCTTTTGCCCGCAGATTGTGGTTCTAGTGGGAGAATGTAAGGTAAATGCGGTGTGCCTCACCGTGGTTTGCCCGTGTCCGTCGGCCAGTGTCCGACTGCCCACATTTATTTCCTTATTCTTTATACATACAAAGAATAAGGACCTCTCACTCACATTCACACATGGTACTCATACAGTGAGATTTGGGAGCTCCACCCCACATCCTGTGTCGTGCTCTCTCTCTCTCCCTCTCTCCCCTTCGCACTCTCTGCGCACGTGCACCGCATCTGCGCACTCACAACTGGTATGAGAGCATTGTTTGCCATAGTTTTGGCATGGAGACGCTTCAGGTTAGAGGCGGTTCTCGTTCACGATCGCGACTGACATGTTGGCACTGCGGCCATGATGGACATATTAGGCGCCGTTGCTTCAGGCGTATGAGGCAGCGGAAGAGGCAGATGCATGGTGCTACCACGAGGACAGATGCTAGAGAGTATGCATGTGACGGACATGTCACTTTTGAGTCTAGCTTGCCTTCAGACTACTTTGTGTCTTGGGATAGCACATTGTCTACGTGTTTTCTACTAGACGAGCATGCAGTTTTTCATGTGACGCCACGTCGTGATTTGTTTTGCTCTTTCTCTAGTGGGAGACCTTCTGCGTACTTTGTGCATCGAGATATTCCACACTTTCTTTTTTGGTTCCGTCTCAATTGTGTGGTTGCCAACAGTTTTCCGGATTGGTTTTACTGCTCTTTGGTTGTACAGGTTGCCAGACATGGCAGTACGCACGTCAGAGTTTGAGCTCTTTGTTACGAGATTTGATGGGTCAAATTTTTCTTGGTGGAGCTCGCATATGCTTGATGCATTGACTTGTTTGGGCCAGGCATTGCCACTGCAGGGCAAGGATGCGAGGCCAGAGTCCATGTCTGACAGTGCGTGGGAGGACTTGGATGCACTAGCGTGGTCGACAATTATGTTGAGCCTAGTAGAGTCAGTCTATTGCATAGTTATGCATGCACGTACAACTAGAGATTTATGGCAGTTGTTGTGTCAGAGATATGGTACCTCACAGTCCAGGGATACGCCTAGAGCAAGATGCAGGTCTCAGAGATGGAGACTGCACACTTGTTGGCATTGTGGACACACAGGACACATTCAGAGGCGTTGTTTTCGTAGGATGCGACAGTGCAAACATCAGTACAAGTTGGATGCTTCAGCTTTGACTACATCGGAGGCAGATGTTGTGTATGAGGCTACACACGACGGTGAGGTCGTTCTTGCTTCCATGTTTACTCCTGAGGTTCTCATGTCATGCGATGGCACATTACCTTCGCAGTGGATGCTAGATATTGATGCTTCATTTCAGGTCTCGCCGAGACGCGAGTACTTTTGCTCCTATGCTAGAGGTTTTCTTGGACATGTGCGCTTGATTGATGGTTCAGTCCATGACATTGTTGGTGCAGGAGATGTTCGGATGTCATTGCCAAGTGGAGCAATGCTAGTGCTGAGGCATGTTCGCCATGTGCCGAGTTTGACTCGGAGTTTGGTCTCCATGAGTCAGTTGAGAGACAGTGGGTGCCATGTTGTCCTAGATGAGCACAGTTTTAGTTTGCATCGTGGACAGCTTGTTTTAGCTAGAGGTGCTAGTGTTGATAGAACATATCCGATGCATGTTAGTCACGTGAGAGATGGCACTATCTCTGTGACATTGTTGCAGCCATGTAGACAGCAGAGACGGGTTTCCTTTGCTAGTGGGTTGCATGCTGCCTTGCCTTTGTGTCAGCAGAGCAGTGAGACAGTTTTGTGTGTGCCTAATGAGGTTAGGAAATTAGAGCAGGCAGGCTCTTGTGAGACACAACAGGTTGTGCATCTGTCTTATGGTGATGTTCACGCAGACAGTGGTATCTCTGAGGATGCACACCTTGGTCAGTCATCCGTTGAGATGACATCGGTTGAGCTAGAGATCGATGCATTTTTCTATGATGCATTTGATACGTTTGAGGGTGACAGTGTCCTTCAGAAAACTGTGTGTGATTGCAGTGGTGCTGATTTTTTGGTTTTGCAGTCATTCTTAGCAGATATGCCTTTGCTAGATGATGCTGACATGGTGATGCATAGTTAGGTGGTTCGTGATGAGGATGCATATGGCACTCAGGTTGCTGACAGGGATAGGTTAGCACACATAATGCATGTTTCGTCAGCTTTTGGGTCTCTCATGTCTGACCTTTTGGTCTCGAGACCTGATCTTGCTTATGCAGTTGGTGCATTTGCAGTGGGAGTTGTCAATCGTGCGATGACTGACACTGGCATTGTGCATTGTGGAGCCATGCAGGTCGTCACTCGATACCTGCATCATGAGTGTTATCGTAGCTCTAGCCCTAGTGGTATGCATGTTGCATCTACACTAGAGCATGTTTGGAGTGAGCCAGTGGGTATAGGTTGAGAGTCGTCTTCTCTCACCTCTTGTATATACTAGTTGTAGGCTAGTCTTCTCGCCACTTATCGGCACACAGCCTTTAGTGGGAGAATGTTAGGTAAAGGCGGTGTGCCTCACCATGCTTTGCTCGTGTCCTTCGGCCAGTGTCCGACTGCCCACATTTATTTCCTTATTCTTTATACATACAAAGAATAAGGAGCTCTCACTCACATTCACACATGGTGCTCACACTGTGAGATTTGGGAGCTCCACCCCACATACTGTGTCGTGCTCTCTCTCTCTCTCTCTCCCTCTCTCCCCTTCGCACTCTCTGTGCACGCGCACCACATCTGCGCACTCACAATATCTGCTGGAGAGGCAGTGGTTTTGACTAGGACAAGGTGAGCTACTTTGGTGAGTTTATCCACCACCACGAAAATTGAATCAAAATTTCCAGCAGTCTTGGGTAACCCTGTTACAAAATCCATACTGATGCACTCCCACTTCATTGTAGGTATATCCAATGGTTGTAGCTTCCCAGGAATATTAACTCTTTTAGCCTTCACCTTTTGGCATACCAAACATTTCTTGACATACTCTAAGGTATCCTTTTTCATCTTAGGCCAATAGAAATTTTGTTTAGGAGAAGCAAACATTTTGTGATAACCTGGGTGAGCTGCAAGGGGAGTTTCAAGAGCTTCCTTTAGAATTTTCATCCTTAAGCATGTAGGTATGCACAATCGATTCCTGAAGAATAAGAGTCCATCTTGAATAGAGTAACCTTCCACATATCTTTTCTGAACTTGAGCTTGGATTTCTTGGATAAACGGACCAAATTGCTCATCAGTTGGGAGGGTATTTTGAACTTCTTCGGGTAGAGTTGAATGGACTAGTGTAATGGAGAGGTCCACTACTCGTCGGCTTAGAGCATCGGTAGCTTGATTTTCCTTGCCTGGTCTAAAATTGATCTCAAAAGTGAACTCTTGAAGGAACTCAACCCATTGCCTTTGTCGCATATTGAGATCTGGCTGGGTGAAAATCCACTTGAGACTTTTGTGGTCAGTAACAAGCTCAAACATCTGACCTAGAAGATAGTGTCTCCACTTTTTTGTTAAAGAATATGTCCATTGTGCTATGGGCGCCCGGACACTGACTATACTATGTTGTAAATATACTTTAGATAATAGTTCAAAGAGAAGAAGAGAAGTGCAGCACGTTGAATGGCTGCTGCAGGGTAACGATTGTGTGTGTGTGTCTCGATGTGTGTTGGTGTGTGTGCGTAGTCTTCTTTTCTACCTTCTCCATCACCTGTGCACTCTACAAAGTGGTATCAGATCTCAGTTTAAAGAGCTACAGTCAATACATAGGTTTCCGCAGCTCTGGAAAACAGCAAAAAAGAGAGGTTTTTTGGTCATAAATCCCTCACCCGAACTCGGAATACAGTGATCCAGGAGTCTATCTTTGTGTTTTTGGACATTTTGGACGCATTGGCATACTCAGATTTGCCAAAATCTTCAATTTTCTGCATCAAATAGCCAGCTTACACAAGCATAGGAGATGTCCAGTTTTGCACTCGACAGTAGATTTACAGGTTACAGGTGAAGAATTCAGCATTTACACAGGTTTTGGAGAGTGACATAGAGCTTTTGCATCATGATATTGTGTTATCAAAGATTATGTTTGGTTGTTGTGGATCCATTATGGACAGCCGCCTATGTAAGAAAGGTTGTGGGAAGAAGTTGAGGCGGTTATATTGTCAAATTGAGTACTTTGTGGTTATGTATGGACATGCGGTCAATGTATTTTGAAAAACTGCAGCCTTTGTGAGGGTCGAGTGAGGTTTTTTGAAGCCGTCCCTTGGGAGCTTTGGTACCTTGGCAAGGTGGATTAGGTACTGCCCCGAACCCCCGACTGGCCTCGCGAAAGACCTCATATGTCGTTTACGACTATGGGAAGAAGGTGGATGTATGGATATGTGGTACATGACAGCGTATGGATTGCATTTTCATACAGGTCCATGTGGACATTGTTTTAGAGTATTTATGCATAGTACTGAGTCAATCTGTGGCAAAGTGAGTCAGTGGATTTTCCCTTGGCAGTGAGAGATTTTCTGCCAGTGTTTATGAGCACTTTGGTTGAGATTTTCACTTGAGATATTGTCCAAATACAAACGAAACTCTGCCGAAATTTTATCAAAAATCCTTTGGAAGAAATTCAGAGAGTGAAGATGGCAGAAAGTTCAACTCAAGTCACACAGATTGTTGGAGAGAAGCTGACCAGAGAGAACTACAACATATGGTCTTACAAGATGGAGAACTTTATCATGGGAAAAGGTTTATGGGATTATATTACAGGTGAACAAGAGTGTGCCGAGGTTGGTTTGGAACCAAATAGAGAGAATGCTGAAGCACATAAAACATGGCAAAAGCAGGAGTAGAATCTTACAAGAAGTGGATTGAGAATTCAAGCAAAGTGATGCATTGGATTTCACTATGCATTAGTGACTTCTTTATACCACATGTGAAGAAGGCTCAATCTCCAAAGGAAGCATGGGAGATACTAGCAAGAATGAACAGCTCCAATACAGAACCACGAAAAGTTCACTTGAAGCAAAGGTTACATTGCGTATGGTGAGGAAATAGATCCATATCAGATTATGTGACAGAGATAAAGCAAATACAGGAAGATCTTGCGAGTATTAATGTTGAAGTTCAAGATGATGACTTAGTTTCAGTGACATTGAATGGTTTGGGACCGGAATACAAGTCATTGGATACATCTATATCTGTTCGAGGACACATGCCTGATTTTGAAGAGTTAGTAAACCTTTGTTTGCAAGAAGAGGTGAAGTTAGGCAAGTCAGGTCCTTCTACATCAAATAACAATTCCAGAGATCAGGTTTTTTACTCTAGAGGTCGTGGAAACAATAGAGGTGGAAGAGGAAACTATGGCCGTGGAAACAATGCTGGAAGAGGTCAATGGCAAAACCAACAAAGTCAAAGTTACAATGATTATAGCCAAAGAGGCAGGGGGAGAGCCCGAACTCGTGGACGTGGAGGTGGAGGTGGACGATTTGTACATACTCAAAGAGATGGATATTGTAACAGATGTGGCATTTATGGTCACTTTGAAAGAGAATGTTACACAAGGCTAAATCAAAATCATGATCACGGTGGAAGAGGTCGAGGTTATGGCAGACATGGAGGAAAGTTTGCTAGATACAATCCTCATGATCAAAATATATATGACAATAGATCTAGTGGACATTTATTTCCTATGGAGCATGTTGTTGGAAGCATGGTGGAGCCACATCATACAGATGATTGGTATTTAGATAGTGGTGCCACAAATCATATAACATATCATGGTGAATGGTTTGACAGAAAAGAGAAATTAGAAGAGGATGAGTTTGTCGCTATAGGTGATGATACTATGCATCGGATTACACATGTTGGTTCAGTTCCATTGCTAGAAAAGGACAGGAAACATTGGGAGATGTTCTATATGTGCCTTCAATCACAAAGAATTTAGCATCAGTTGGACAAATGACAGATCAAGGGTTGCAAGTCCGTTTTAATCGTTATGGCTGCTTCATAGAGGAGTTTCACAAAGGCAGACCAGGCAAGATATTGGCACGTGGAAGAAAGAAAAGTCGCTTGTTCTCATTGGAAGCTGGAGATCCATGTTTACACAGTGGTATGTATGCAAACAAATCAGTCACTCAAGATGATTGGGTAGAGTTATGGCATAAGAGGATTGGTCATGTCAATTTTAGAAGACTAAAGCATATGCAATCAAATCAAATTGTACGTGGATTACCAAAGTTTGGCAGATTGAATTTTGATCATGTTTGTGAAGCTTGTCAATTTGGAAAGCAATCTCGTTTACCATTTCCAAAGAGGGGGAGAATTAGCCAAAGTCCTTTGGAAATTGTTCATTCAGATATTTGGTGACCTTGTGATCATGCTACGCCAAATGGTTGTCGATATTTTATCACATTTATGGATGATTATAGCAGAATGACATGGGTTTACTTTCTAAAGGCAAAGTCAGAGGCATTTGAGGTATTCTTGGAGTTCAAAGTTATGGTTGAGAAAGAGAATGGTTGTCAAATTAAATGCCTACGTACAGATGGAGGGGGACAGTACATGTCACATAGTTTTGATGATCACTTACGTGAACAAGGCATAAGAAGACAGATTACTTGCAGATACACACCACAACAAAATGGAGTTGCTGAGAGAAAGAATAGAGTCATAGCAGAGATTGCAAGAGCCATGATGAATGAGATGAATATTCCATTAACATATTGGGCTGAAGCAGTTCATACAGCAATACACATTATGAATCGAACACCAACAGTTGCCATTCATGAAATTTCACCTTATGAGAGACTTTATGGGATCAAGCCAACAATTTCCTACATGAAAGTTTTTGGATGTGTTTGCTATGTTCATGTGCCAAATGAAGTAAGAAAGAAGATGGATCCAAAGGCAGTGAAGTGTATATTCTTGGGCTACCCAGTTGAAAAGAAAGGTTACAAGTGCTATGATCCTACGACAAGACGAGTTTATGTCAGTAGAGATGTCATATTTTGTGAGCATGAACCATGGTATAAACCAAAGCCAGTGATGATAAAAGATGAGTATGAAGAGAAAGAGAATGTGCGTCATGTTGTTGATAAGCCAGGACCATCAACAAGAACTATTTCAGGACCACATATGGCAGAGGAGAGTACAGGAAGTGTCAATCGTTTGCGAGATAAGAAGCAAGACGAGAAAGGCAAGAAGAAAGTGGTTGAAGAGAGTTCTGGAGATGAAAGCCTCAATGAAGAGCATGGTTTACCACATTTGAGGACACCTGGCAGTAAGCATATTGAGAAATATGTACCCCCATATGCAAGAGTTGAAGAGAAGAGTGCACCACCATTGAGAAGATCACACAGGGTGCGTTATCCAGTTGATAGATTGACATACAACGGCTACATGCATACACATTATGCATACATGGTTTCACGTGTGCAACATAAAGATCCTACATGTTTTCAAGAGGCAATTGGAAAATCAGAATGGGAGTCAGCTATGATTGATGAGATGGATGCTCTTGTGAAGAATGACACTTGGGATTTGGTTCGCTTGCCAAGTGGAAAGAAAGCAATTGTTTCAAAATGGGTATACAAAGTCAAGTGCAAGTCAGATGGTAGTGTGGAAAGATACAAAGCAAGGCTTTTTGCTAAAGTTTATGCACAAACAAAAGGTCTTGATTATGATGAGACATTTAGTCCAGTTGCAAAGATGACAACAGTCAAATTGGTGATAGCAATGGCAAGTATGTTCGGTTGGAAGTTACGGCAAATGGATGTGGATAATGCATTCTTGAATGGTGACTTGGAAGAAGAAGTTTATATGATACAACCAGAGGGTTATCAACATCCAGAGTTTCCATATTATGTGTGTAAGTTGAAGAAAGCATTGTATGGTTTGAAGCAAGCATCTAGAGCTTGGTGTGAAAAGATAACCAGATTCTTGAAGAAGATTGGATTTAAACAGTCTACTGCTGATCACTCATTGTTTTTGAAGCATGTTGATGGAGAGATTGTCGTTATTGTTATCTATGTTGATGACTTGATTCTCACTGGAAGTCATGATGAGCAAATTTTGCATGTCAAGAAGAGTTTGTTGAGAGAATTCAACATAAAGGACCTCGGTGAGTTGAGATATTTCTTGGGAATTGAAATTGTCAACACTTTATCAGGAATTTGGATGATACAAAGACAATACGCATTGGATATGCTTGATAAGTATGGAATGACAACGTGCAAACCGGTTGATACACCTCTTGATCAAAATGTGAAGTTTTTTGATGATGTACATTACATTGACGATGTCACCTTGTTTACTTGTTATTGTCAAGTAAACAAGGCTTCCAACCATCCTGTGATACATAGTGACGATGTCACTATGTATCGCAGGATGGTTGGAAGCCTTGTTTACTTGACAATAACAAGGCCAGATTTGAGTTATGCAGTGGGTGTTGTGAGTCAATTCATGCAAAATCCATGTAAAAGTCATCTTGATGCAGTGAGACGGATTATGAGACATGTGAAAGCCACTGTCAGTTATGGAATGTTTTATGAAAAGAATGGGAAGCTTTGTCTTTATGATTACACAGATGCAGATTGGGCAGGAGATTTTATGGATAGAAGATCTACAAGTGGTTATGCATTTTCCATTGGCAATGGTATGATAAGTTAGAGTAGCAAGAAGCAATCAACTGTACCATTATCAAGTACAGAAGCTGAATATCGTGGAGCAGCTTTGGCAGCATGTGAAGAGTCATGGTTGAGAGTACTTATGGTAGACTTTGGTTTTGACTATCTTGACAGTGTCATTATATATTGTGACAATATTAGCAGCATCATGTTGGCAAAGAATCCAGTCTACCATGCTCGCACTAAACACATTGAGGTACATTATCACTTCATTAGAGAAAAAGTTTTGGCAAATGAGATTGATTTGGTGTATGTGAAGACAAATGATCAAGTTGCGGATATATTCACAAAAGCTCTTGGAAAGGAGAAGTTTTGCTACCTTCGTGAAGCATTGGGAATCCAACATATGCAAGCTCACTCTGAGCTTGAGGGGGAGTGTTAAAGAATATGTCCATTGTGCTATGGGCGCCTGGACACTGACTATACTATGTTGTAAATATACTTTGGATAATAGTTCAAAGAGAAGAAGAGAAGTGCATCACGTTGAATGGCTGTTGTAGGGTAATGATTGTGTGTGTGTGTCTCGATGTGTGTTGGTGTGTGTGCGTAGTCTTCTTTTATACCTTCTCCATCACCTGCGCACTCTACATTTTTGAGGGCATGAACCACAGCTAGTAGTTTGAGGTCATGGGTGGGATAATTCTTCTCATGAATCTTGAGCTGCCGTGATTCATAATCTATGGGATGGCCTTCTTGTTGTAGGATTCCACCTATACCTTGTATGCAAGCATCCACTATCACCTCAAAGGTTTTTTGAAAATCTGGAAGTTTGAGAACAGGTTCACTGGCCAAAATCTCCTTTAATTTTTTGAAGGCTTTATCCCTTTTGTCTGACCAGATAAAGGGTTCCTCCTTCTTCGTGAGTTCAGTGAGAGGGTCTGCAATGAGTGCATAGTTTTTGATAAATATTCTACACCATCCTGTGAGGCCAAGAAATCCCCGTACTTTTGAAACAGCCTTGGGAATGGGCCATTGAACTACAGCTTCCACCTTATTTGGGTTGGGAGAAAGACCATCCTTTGAAACTATGTATCCCAAATAGGCAACCTTCTCTACAAAGAAAGAGCATTTGCTATGCTTGGCGTAGAGTTGGGCTTTTCTGAGAATCTCCAAGACATGGCGTATATGCCTTTCATGATCTTCTCTAGTGTTTGAATATATAAGGATTTCATCAAAGAATACTAGAACAAACTCATCTATCTCTGTTCTGAAGAGGTCGGCCATGAGACGATTGAATGTGGCAGGGGCATTAGTTAGGCCAAATGGCATGACCGTGAACTCATAATGCCCAAAACTTGTGTTAAAAGCTGTTTTCGAAATATCCTCCCTTTTTATCCCAACTTGGTAATAGCCTGACCTGAGATCAATCTTGGTGAAAAATTTGGAACCACCGAGTTGATCAAGCAACTCATCTATGCGAGGCAAGGGATAGTTGTTCTTGACAGTGCACTGATTTAGGCCTCGAAAATCAATGCAAAGTCTGAACATTCCATCTTTCTTCTTTTGGAAGAGTACAGGAGCACCCTAGGGAGAGACACTCGGTTTGATGAAACCTTGTTCCAAAAGCTGAGTCAACTGATTCTTCAGCTCTATGGATTTGGAAGGTGACATCTTGTAGGGAGTCCTTGCTATTGGTTGGGCACCAAGAATGAGCTCGATCTCGTGCACTAATTCCCTAGGTGGTGGAAGAGTTGTCAATTCCACTGGAAAAATATATTGATATTCATTTAGCCATTTAGGCTCTGATTCTTTTGAATAGGTCTCTGGTTTATTGAGCCTTATAACATAAATTGGCAGTCCTTTCTTTAACCCCTTAACCAAACGACTGGCTTTGACCAGCTTCGGGGGAGCTTTCCCTGTTCTGCCTTGCACTAAGACTTGTTCACCCTTTGAGTTTGAAAAAGAGATTCTTCCTTCACTGCAATGGATGTTGGCTTTATTTTTTCTCAGCCAATCCATCCCTAAGATTCCATCAAATCGGCCCATCTTTAGGATTCTAAATCTTTTCTAGGTTGAGTGACCTTCTAGTTGAAAGGATAGGTCTACCATCTGTTCATCTATCAGAATGGTGGATCCCATTTCTAGAGAAACCTGTAACTTACGGCCTGTGGGTTGGGAGGTAACTTGCAATCTTTTTACAGTGTTAGGTGACAAAAATGAATGTGAGCTACCAGAATCAATAATAAAGGAAAGAGGTTTATCCTCATACTCTCCCTTAGTCTCAAGAATAGAGAATTGTTGATTTCGGGGGCATAGATGTGGGCTTGCTCCTCCATCTCATCCTTTACTAAAATGAAGTTCATAGTTGATGATCTAGGTGGGTTGTTGGTTGGATTTTGTACATGAAGATGAGGCATAGGATTAGGTCTTGCTTGTGCTTGATTTCTCCCTCTGGTTTGAAGGTTTTTGAATTGTCCCCCTTGATTGGGTGGATTCAAACAGTTAGCAGGAGGCACCAAATAATTTGAGTCATTTCCTTTAGGGAATTCGGCCTTCTTATGACCAAACTCTAGGCACTTGTAGCATTGAATTTGTCTTCCACTTTGAGTGATAGGAAGGGCATTCACACGAACAAGGTGGGGTGGCGGTTGGGGTTGGGCAGTTGGCTTTGGGATAAATGGTACTTTATTTTCTTGATAGGGTGACCCTGGTAAGAAGGAAATTCTCGCTTTCTATCAGTTGTGGTGCTTCCCTTAAAAAGGCTCTTATGTTTTGACTTGGCCCAAATTAAAGCGTTTGCGAGTGAAACAGGTCGGAGAGACTCTACTTCGGAAGCCAAATCTCCTCCAAGTCCAAGGATGAAGCGACTTAGATTATGTTCCCCTGTCTCATGAGAGGAGCATATTGTGAAAGCCAGACAAATTCCTCTTAGTAAACTTTGACAGACCTATTCCCCAGCTTGCATGAAAGAAACTCGTTCATCTTAGTGGTGGAGTAGTCTAGGGGAAGATAGCGTTCCTTGAGATGATGCTTTAACTCATCCCAACTTTGAGTCACTTCTGCTACTTGGCGGGTTTGACGCTTGAGCTTCCACCATGTTTTTGCAGGACCTTCTAGCTTGGCTCTTCCCATTATTACGTGAGCTACTGAATTGTAACCAGCAAGAGCAAAGTAGTCATCCATCTGAATTATCCCCTCTTCTAGTTGGGTAGGCACATCATCACCCGTTCCTAAAAATGGATGCGGTTGTACAGATTTGAGAAGGGCGTTGAGATCTTTGTCACGCCCAAAATCCTCTACAAGGGCTGCAGCAAGCAACATTTGGTTGGAACGTGGCACAGGTGTAGCTTGGGGTGTTGGTGGCACTTGTGAATCAAGGGGTGCATGATCTGAAGCACCCTTTCTCTTAGCAATCGAGTTGAAAAACCTTTCAGGTATAAAAGACTAGTTAAATTATTTTTTTAGAGATAGACCTTTCAAAATGGTAAATTCTTTGTTGTTTTCTCTCGTTCAAAGCTTTTTTTCTTCTTATTTTTTCTCTTTGTATTATGCCAAAGACTTTATACATCTCGGGGAAATAATTACTGATATAGGCTAGCACTTCTTTAGTACTTTCTAGACATCAAGTTCTTCCATTTGCGTTTGGAAAATTTTGAGTACTTCCTCTTCTTGAGAGGTCCACATCATCTCTAATTTGAGAAGTTATTTTCCATTACCTCACCTTTTCCTACAAGAGTCAGTTAAACCTTTATCTATCCAAGGACAAAAACTGCGCTCTGATACCACTTTTGAGGGCCATGTCCGGGGACCACTGGCTGTACCATCTCCACATGGAAACACCGTGATCTCCGACATCCCTCCCGCTTGAGGCTGACACCAAGACAAGACTCCTCCTACTCTTCGATGCCAACTCAAGGGGGTGATAACATTCACTTTATCTCATATCGATCCCTTAACCTCGAAGAACCTTTGCTTACCGATCAAACTTACCCATCGAAGTCATCAGACTAACTTGCAACTCAACCTTCCAAGGTCAACTGGTGGGAGTTCTCTAATTCACCCTTGGTTCAAGGTCATTGATGCTTTCTTCCCAGTTAGGACCGAGCAGAGTTGTCAATACTGTTGAGATGTCGAGCTCTACACCTTGAGCTGGCATCCACTACGGGTCTTGGCCGCTTACGGCATTTACTCACTGGCGCGTTAGGTGACCGACACGGAGGATCTCTGCCAGTGATTTTACAGCTGGACTACACTTATAGTGCCAGCCTAGTACGCTTCTAGCGAGTTCACACTTAGTGACCGCATGTACATATGTGCTACTTTTCAGCTTTAGCACTTAGTCATTTTGTACTCTCTTTTCTGTGAAGAAGAAGAAGAAGCTTTCCATCTCTGTGTGCTCTGAACAGGTCTCCAAAGTGCAGTATACAGAGATTTACTGTACAAGTACAGTGGTTGTATGTACGCTTGATTGTGGACACTCGTTGAGTGTAGAAAGCGTTACAGGTACCACGATAGCAGGTTCAGCAGATTTGCAGGTTTTTGCAGATTGCAGCTATTTTGTCTTAGTGCTTCAAGATGTCTGACGGTTTCAGTCGGATTGTCACTGAGAATCTTGAGAAAAATAACTACCCTGCATGGAAGTTCAGAATAACAAATTTCCTAAAAGGAAAAGGTTATTGGGACTATGTAGAAGGAGACAATGAAAAGGAACCAGAGATTCTCGAGGCAAATGCTACAGCAGAACAAAGGAAAGCTTTGAGGGACTGGCAACAAGGCCAGAGAAAAGTGATGTATTGGCTTTCTATGAGCATCACAGATGGCATGATGGGCTATCTACAGGATGCTGAAACCCCCGCCATTGCATGGAGAAACTTAGGCAGAGTGTTCGAGGTGAACACCAAGGCCAAGAAGCTTCGACTAAAGTCGGAGCTAAATCAGGTTAAGAGGAACAACCTCTCAATCAATGATTATGCCTTGAAGATCAAGAGTATCATTGAGGCTCTTGGATGTATTAAAGTCTTAGTGGAAGACGATGACATTGTCCGTGCATGCTTGGATGGTCTAGGAGATGAGTATGTACATTTTAGGTCTTCCATGAATACAAGAGACGACATCCCCGTGTTCCAAGATTTGATTTCTATGCTTATTCTTGAGGAGAAGAACCTTGACACATCTTCTTCTCATGGCAGAAATAATTCTGAACAGGCCTTCTATTCTAACTCCAACAGAGGTAGAGGTAGAGGTCGTGGTCGAGGCCCAAGGGGTTGCAGGGGCCAATTTGTGGAAGGTCAATCAAATCAAAACAATACAGGTGGCAGGGGAAACCAGTCTCAAGGCAGGGGGAGTCAAAGAAGTCGTGGTGCAGGATCAAGCAGGCAGCAACATACTCCAGATAGCAGAGAATGTTGGACTTGTGGTGAAAGAGGTCACATGTCACGTGACTGTCCAAAGGGAAAAGCAAGTGGAAAGAGAGAATAGGGAAACTATGCATCTACTAACAGAGATGTAGATGGCAGCAAAAAAGAGCGCATGTTTGTTATGCAACATGTAATGAATACAATGACTACAGAGAATTCCACCCAAGATGATGTTTGGTATGTGGATTCAGGTACCTCTAATCACATGACGTCTCGTGGAGAGTGGTTTAGAGATATGCGCAAACCAGATGTGTCAAGCTATGTGCAGACAGGAGATGACACAGCTCACCCCATTGCTCATGTAGGGGACATACCTCTAAATACGAAGAGTGGGAAATCAAAGTACTTAGCATATGTACTTCATGTCCCAAACATTACAAAGAATCTTGTTTCTGTTGGACAAATGGTTGAGCAGGGTTTGCAGGTTCGCTTCAATCCAAATGGCTGTTACGTAGAAGATTTCCAGAATGGCTGTAAGCTAATCACAGAGGGCAAATGTGTGGGCAGAATGTTTACGTTGAATGTAAACATGCCTGAGGTAAAAGCTGCATTATTTGCACAGGGCACAGGTGTTGTGGCTGATGTTGACATTTGGCACAAATGCATTGGCCATGTCAATGAGCAGAGATTGCGCAGCATGCAATCAAAGCAGATTGTAAAAGGTTTGCCCAAATTCAAGGTGGATGGTATGCATAAAGTGTGTGCAGCATGCCAGTTTGGAAAATAGTCAAAGGGCTCATTTCCACATGAGCGCAATGTATGTAAAAAGCCACTTGAGGTGGTGCACACAGATGTTTGGGGTCCAACCGATACTGCAAGTATACATGGTTGCAGGTATTATGTCTCTTTCATTGATGACCATACAAGGAAAGTATGGGTCTACTTCATGCTTAACAAAAGTGAAGTGTTTGGTCACTTTCAAGACTTCAAAGTCATGATTGAGAAGGAGACAGATATGCAAATCAAGACATTGAGGTCAGATGGAGGGGGAGAGTACTTCTCCAATGATTTTTTCAGATTTTCTGTGAATGCATGGTATACGCAGGCAGTTTACATGCAGATATACTCCACAACAGAATGGGGTTGCAGAAAGGAAAAACATGCACATTGCAGAGGTTGCACGTGCATTGATGAATGAGAAGAACATGCCTCATCATTTCTGGGCTGAAGCCGTAAATATAGCTGTGTACATTATCAACAGGGCACCTACAACTGCGGTGCATGATGTAACACCTGAGGAAAATTTTATAGGTACAAAGCCTGATTTGGCACACTTGAAAGTGTTTGGCTGCATAGCTTACGTGCATGTACAAGATGAGTTGCGTAGGAAATTGGATCCTAAAGCAGAGAAATGTATTCTTGTGGGATATTCCCTTGAACAAAAGGGGTACAGGCGCTACAATCCTACTACACGAGAATTACGAGTGAGCAGAGATGTAGTCTTTGATGAGATGAGCAGCTGGTACAGTAATGCACATGGCACTATTGGGGCTGATGTAAAAGATGATGTGGTTGTACAAAATGTGAGGCCACAGTCACAGGTTTTGAGTGGACCACAAGAGTCCTCTTCTCATGGCTCTGTTGAGAAACCATGGAATGGTAGACTACGTACGCAGGTTACTCCACCAACAGGTATAGGGAATGTATCACGAAAAGGAAAGGAAAAGGTTGATGAACCTCCCTTTATGGCTGATGCATCATCAGGTTTTTCACATTTAGACATGGATTCAAATGGTTCTGAACAAAGTCTTGATGAGGAATTTGGAATTCCGGCTGTCAGGACACCTGGTGTAAGAAAAGTACAAGAAGATGCTAGAGGGCAAAGGAGTGACCCAGGACCGCGCAGATCTAATAGAGTCAGAAATCCAGTTCAGAAATTGACTTATGATGGGTATCTAGCGCATCACCAAGCCTACATGGCTAAGGTGATACAGGATGTGGAGCCCACATGTTTTGAGGATGCAGTTGGAAATGTGCATTGGGATGATGCAATGAATGAAGAGATGGATGCATTGGAAGCAAACGACACATGGGAGTTGGTGCCATTGCCAAGTGGCAAGAAAGCTATTGGCTGTAAATGGCTGTATAAAACCAAGCATAAGGCTGATGGTAACATTGAGCGTCACAAGTCAAGGCTGGTCGCAAAGGGTTATGCACAGACATATGGCATAGACTATGAGGAGACCTTTGCTCCAGTGGCAAAGATGACGACTGTGAGAGCTGTCATAGCAGTGGCTGCATCTAGAGGATGGATTATGCATCAAATGGATGTAAAGAATGCCTTCTTGAATGGTGAGTTGCAAGAGGAAGTGTATATGGATCAGCCACCTGGTTATGTCGATCCAGGTTACCCAGATTATGTATGCAGACTTCTCAAAGCTTTGTATGGTTTGAAGCAGGACTCTAGAGCATGGTATGACAGGATTGCCAAGTATCTTGTCAGTATTGGTTTTAGGAGAGCTCATGCTGATCATTCACTCTATGTACGTGAGAGTGATGTGGGGATTGTGGTCATTACCATATATGTAGATGACCTTATTATTGTTGGTGACAATGCTATGGAGATTGACCATGTGAAGGGTCTTCTCAAACAGGAGTTTGAAATGAAATATTTAGGCGAGTTGCGCTACTTTCTTGGCATTGAGGTGATCAGGACTCCAGAGGGTGTATGGCTATCACAGAGATAGTATGCTTTGGACATGTTGTCAAAGTATGGTATGGCTGATTGTAAGCCAATTTCTATTCCCTTGGATGTGAATGCAAAGCTGAGTGCAGAGAAGGGTGATGTTGTTGAGGATGTCAACATGTACAGGAAGATTGTGGGTAGTCTAATCTACTTGACTATCACGAGGCCAGACTTGAGCTACACAGTAGGCTTGGAGAGTCAGTTCATGCAGCTTCCGAGGAAGCCACATTTGGATGGAGTACGACGCACACTTAGGTATGTGCAAGGTACTCTTGACTACGCATTGTTCTATGCAGCAGATGCACCATTAGCATTGTATGGGTATACAGATGCAGATTGGGCAGGTAGCATTGTTGATAGGAGATCTATGAGTGGCTTCATGTTCTCTTTTGGGAGTGCTGCTATTACTTGGAGCAGCAAAAAGCAGCCTACGGTTGCTTTATCGAGCACAGAGGCCGAGTACAGAGGTGCAGCAGTTGTGGCGTGCGAGGTAGCTTGGCTATGCACATTACTTGAGGACTTGGGAGTGCAGGTGGACCAACAGATTTTCATCCATTGTGACAACCTCAGCAGCATGCAGTTGGCTAGGAACCCAGTGTTCCATGCCACGACCAAACACATAGAGGTCCATTACCACTACGTTCGAGAGCGAGTGTTGGCGGGCGACATCGACTTGGTCTACATCATCACAGAGGAGCAGATAGCGGATATCTTTACCAAGGCCCTCGGAGCTGAGAAGCTTCGACGTTTCCGGACTATGCTTGGACTCTGCGACATGCAGAGCTCGAGGGGGAGTGTTGAGATGTCGAGCTCTACACCTTGAGCTGGCATCCACTACGGGTCTTGGCCGCTTACGGCATTTAATCCACAGAACCGTTTGATAAATGTACCTTCACAAGGTAGTACTATGATACTAGAAAGCAGTACTCCAATCATGGCAAACCAAGAATACATTTCAAGCATTTGAAATTAGCATGCAAACTGTTGCATACCCTTGCAAATGTGCATTTATCAGGTCGTTACCACCTTTTTCCTTTATAGAATATTTTCACTTCTTTTTTCCTTTAATATTATTAAGATTATCTAGTTATCTTTCAAGAAGTCACATATACTTCTCCAGGCATATCCATATCCTCATCCCAGGACCAATGTATCCTATCTCCTCCGTCACGTGAGAAGGCGGCACCTTTACACAGATTCCAATTCTTATTTTTTTTAATCTTGTATGGGAAAGGCTTCAAAAATGATCTACTTTAGGTTCCTTTTAAATCAATAATCCTGAGAAGAAGAGCAAAGGTCCGGCTGATGAGGACAATTGTGGAATAGCTCATTTAGGTTCCTAGCCTTTCCAAGGTTCCTTTTTCCCAAACATTTTGAAGAGTTCCTTAATTAAATCACATCCTCCTCCCTTATCATGATCCCTCCATGGATCCTTTTTCCTTCCTCCCTTTTCTCGTCGGCATCAGGCCTACCTGGACTAGGTCGATTTCCAGACGCATCCGCGGGTCACATCCACCCGGCCAGGACACACTCCCATTCAATCCCATTTTTAGGGCAATGAATGAACCCTGAACTCAAACATAGACCAACGGTTATCAGTCCTAGCGGAAAAGGACCATCCCCCGTTGTATCCCACAGGTAAATACCTGCGCCGACCTTTTTCCAAACATGAAGACAAGTTCACACTTAAATCGCTATGTTATGCTAGGGCTATCCACGTCAATCTTCTCGGTAAAGTTTTTAATCTTAGTTTAAATTTTAGATTAAGATCCTTGAGTTATAAACCCTTAATTCCTAATTCCTTTGAATTTTTAAATTCAAACAAGACCTTAAGAAAACAACGAATCTCATGGAAGTTTAAGTTTTTGTCTCTACGTAAGTTTCAAGTTATCCTCAACTTCAATGAATCCCATTTTGGTCCCTTTTTATCATTTTCCATCCATGGGGCATCTCCATGGAAGCTTTGGGAGTTTTATGTTCAAGCAACATGGTCACGACATCCGTGAAGCTATCCCCTTACTCCCCCCTTCGAATTTGCAAAACAAACTTGGAAGCAGACAAACTTGAAATGAACAATGCATATGCTTTTTATATTGAGTTTTTCTTGGTGTGTCTATGCATGGTACACACAAAACATTCGAACTACACCAACTTACAACCTGGGGGCAACTAACTAAAACTTCCGTTGAGTGCCTATGCAAGAGTAAAACCCTTCTATGCATGGTAGTGTAAAATGGCAAAGTTCCTAAGAGTGGACTTGTTAGTGTATCGTAAAATATGCATGTAATAGTGTATGAATGATTAACAATTCTTCTTTAGGAAGGGATTTAGGCGTACCTTTACTACCGTGGAGAGGATTAATGAAGTGGCTTAAAGAGGCTTAAGGTTTCGGAACCTTAATGTAAAGATATTAGGGTCTTCTTCTTGGTTTGGAAGAGTAATGGCAAGTGTATTGACATGGCCGGATCTTTTCCGCTTCCCTTTGCTTGAAAACCACCAATTTGGCTATGGGAATAGAAAGAGATTAAGAAAATTCAACCTATGGAAAGCTTGTAGGTTAAGAGAGAGAAGGTGAAGAGGGTAATGGTAATTTGGATTTTGGTTATGGCTTCTCTTGAGGAGAGAAGTGTGTGTAGGGTGTGTATGAAGAAGAAGTATTAGCTATGGCTTTCATAGCTTACTATCAAGCTTGCAATTTCAAAATGTGTAGAGAAATGAAGTGAAGTGAAGCGTAGCAAGTGTTTAATGAGTAGGGAAGGCCTCCTTTTAAGGTTAATTTTGATAAGTCCCTTAACTTATCGTGATAAGTTACTTTTACATATCTTGATATCCTTTCTTGCTTTTCAAAACTTCTCCAATAAGCTACTTATACAAGAAGCTACTTTTCCTACAAGTGGCTTAAACAAGAAGTAACTTTTCTACAAGTGGCTTCTTCAACAAGCTACTTTCAACAAGTGGACTTTTCAACAAGTTACTTTTTCACCTTACCCTATTCTTTCTTTGTTTTCTTATGCAATTTTGTTTTTCTTTTTTTTTCTTGGATAAAACTAATATCCCATGCATTGGTTATATCCACGTTCCCATGGTTAAAATCGTATTTCAAAAACTCCTATATATATTTGCACTTGTAAGCAAAGCTTTAATGGTAACTTTGCACTTAGATGTAAGCTTTAGTGATTACCTTGCATTTTTAGGTTTTAAGCTTTAATGAAAACCTTGCAATTAGGGTAAGTGATAGGAGTATCTACTCATCATCAAGTTAAGCTTCAAAGGTAGATTTTCACTCGTAATCTAAGCTTTAATGGTAACTTTTCACTTAGATGTAAGCTTTAGTGATTACGTTGCATTTTTAGGTTCTAAGCTTTAATGGAAACCTCGCAATTAGGGTCAAGTGACAAGAGTATCTATGCATCATAAAGTCAAACTTTAAATGTATATTTGCTCTCGGAAGCTAAGCTTTAATGGTAACTTTGCACTTAGGTGTAAGCTTTAGTGACTACCTTGCATTTTTAAGTTTAAGCTTTAATGGAAACCTCGCAATTAGGTTAAGTGCTAAGAGTATCTATACATCATTAAGTTAAGTTTCAAAGGTAGATTTTCACTCTTAAGCTAAGCATTAATGGTAACTTTGCACTTAGGTGTAAGCTTTAGTGACTACCTTGTATTTTAGGTTTAAGTTAATGGAAAGCTCGAAAACTCATAAATTATAGGATGACCTTCTAGCTTCCTAAAATGGAAAGCTAGGTATCATAAGAAAAGAGTAGTTGTCTAAGCTCGATAGAAGTAGTTCAATTTTTGGTATTGAAGAGTATTTCTAAAGTTTTCAATTTCAAGTTTGTTTGCAAATACGAGATGGGGGAGATAGGGGATAACTTCAGGGAATTGATCTCCGTGTTGTTTGAACCGAAAACTCTACAAGCTTCCATGGAGATGCCCCATGGATGGCAAAGGATTGCAAAAACCTGGGAATCGACAAAACGGGGATTGAACTTAAAAAGTTTGCATATTCGAAGATACATTAACCATCAAATGCCTATGGCAAAAACTCGCTTGTATTTTCTAAATAAACTTGGCTGATAGATAATTAATGAAAGTAGGAAGTAAGGTTGATAAATGAATGAACTTGGAAATTACCAACTAGGAGTTAAAAAGTAATCTCGAGAGGTGATAGGGATAGCCCATTGCAAAACATAGATTTAACTATGAGTTTTGAAGATTTTCTGGAAATGACCGGGAACCAAGATGGATCTTCTTGGGGTCAATTTGATTGAAAGGCCGGCCCATTGAGAGGATTCTCTTGGGGAACTTATCGGAGATTGGCCCTTTTCAGCTAGGGCAGTGTAACCGGCAAGATGTTTTACCTAGGTCATTCATGCCCGAGGGATAAGCGATGAATGGGTTTGTTTTATTTTTGCCCGACCAGGTGAAGTACCCGCCCCGCGGTATCTTATTGGAAATCGGCCATAATCCGGGTATGGCCTGATGCCAATAGTTGGATGAGAAGGTTATACTCAGGGAGGATGATGTGAATTTAATTAAGGAAATTTTTTCGACTTGGTTGCTTAAAAGGAACTGGAAAGGCTAGGAATATAGGGGCTATCCTGTGCATTTGTCACCAGATGGTGCTATACCTCTCGAAATAAAATGCTTAGGAAGGAATGATTAAATTACTTGATGAGCCTTTCCCAAACACTTAATTCTGGGAAATATTGTGAAGGTGATGCAATTTTGATGGCTTTTAACCGATTATCTTGGCCTGAATGGGGAGTTAAGATGAATTGGTTGAAACTAAATGTGTTGCATGATTAGTTAGGAAACTAGTTACGAGCTAATTATAGCAAATAAAGGAAAGGAAATGAATTAAAAGTTTCTAAATAAAGATCTGGTGGGAACAACCAGATGAATTTTCCTGAACGAGGATGTGCAACAGATTGCACGCTGCTTGTTGTTTGATGATGTTTGATTTCCAGTAACTTATAAAGAAGAAGTAGCGTATCAAAGAAGCCACAAACGCGATGACTCATTCAAGAAGATAGCTTATTAAGAAAGATTTTCCATGACTCCAATATTATATTAGAAGATTTTTGGGGGATGAAGAAGTGTAAGAGAGAAGTCAAGTTGAAAGCGTTAACAAGAAGTTAAGTCACGTTACGTATCCAAGAAGATTCATCAATTACATATTTTATTTGAGTTGAGGACAGCTCTTTCTTTTTTGTTGGGGAGAGATGCTGCCTTCAATAGACTCAAAGATCTCTTGACCAGCAGTCCTGTCCTTATCAACCCTGACTAATTTCACTCCTTAGCTCTTCTTTACCCGAGGAAGTTCAACAAAAAATTTAGGCAGACCCCTATTTTAGACCTCTTCTGCAAGAGATTCAAGCTCAGAACCAGAGGGAACACTTAACTGACTATACCTTAGCAGATGGTCTTCTTTACTACCTGGAAAGCTTCATCACCTAGATATTCCTCAGATGAAGTGGGAATTGTCTGAGTATGGACTTTGTCACTCGTCTTCCAAAGACAACTGGAAACTATGATTCTATTTTTGTCATAGTAGATAAGCTCACTAAGGTGGCTCATCTAATTCCAGTCAAGCAGACAGCCACCGTCATCGACATAGCCCAAGTATTTGTCAAAGAGGTAGTAAGATTACATGGAATCCCTGCAAGAATCATCAGTGATCGGGATGCCAACTTTACTTCTAAGTTTTGGCAAGCCATGTTTCGATCTCTAGGTACCCAACTGAATCTCAGCTCAATATATCATCCTGAGACTCATGGGCAAACTGAGCGAGTGAATCAAGTCATTGAAGATATGCTTCGAGCATACTGTAACCAATAGCCCCAGAAATGGATCAAGTTTCTTTCCCTAGTTGAGTTGCTTATAACTCTTCTCACCATCGCAGCCTCGGAATGTCACCCTTTAAAGCCTTGTATGGTCAGGAATGTTTAGTCCCTCTTCGATTAGCTGACCCAACTCTTCATGTTCCTGCCGCTAAGTCTACCCTAGAAGAGATAGATCATCAACTTCTAGTCATTAGAGACAGCCTGAAGAGAGCTAGTGATAGGCAGAAGAGCTACACTGATCTTCACCGCTCCACTAGAAGCTTTAGCAAAGACAAATAAGTTCTCATCAGAGTCAAACCCAAACACAACTCCTTAAAGCTAGGGAAATTCCGTAAGCTTGCATTCAAATATTGTGGACCTTTTGGAATCAAACCAATATCTCCCTTTTGTCCAAACCCTTGATCATATTTTTGGTTGGTTCTTCGGAACAACTTATAATTATTCTTCAAGATATCGATGGCACTTTGATGTTTTTTTTTTTGGAATTCAAACTTCTCTAGTCAATCAATTCTTTTGAGATTCAAATCGTCTATGGTGTTTTACAAGTCTAATTGTTATGATACATGGAATATCTGATTACCAATTGAAAGATAAGTTATAGACATAAGAGAAATAAGGATGGAGGAAATAAATTGGGTAGACAAGGGAGGAGATATTGCAAGATTTGATTGAAAGATGAGTATGAAATCCTTTCACTGTCAAGAACATGGCATCAGTTGGATGATATCAATAGAGAAATGAGTCAGCTCTCAAAACGGAAAAAAAGTTAAAGTTTAGGTAAGAATGGTAAGCATATTAAGGCTAGATAGAGAGCGAAGTGAAGAAATGATCTTCAGACCTAACAAGAGAAACGCAATCCAGTCACACCAAAGGAAAAATACCTAGTTGAGTAAGATCACACTTAGTAATTAAAGTAACCTCGAGTCATTAAGACTTCTTTATGATTAAGACTTTTGAGACAGCGTTAAAAATAGGTCCATACCAGCTTCACTGTCCTTAAATCTAAATACCCTAAATTTATTGACCATCTTCAATCATAAGTTGATCGAAGATTGAATCTGAACACTCTCTAAAGCATGTCCCCAGCTGAGGACAACTCTTTCTTTTTGTTGGGGATTTTGTAAGGTCCCTCTCTAAACCCTAGAGCCATTCATATCATTTTTCAGCCTAGAAAATAATTTAGAAAAAGCAAGACCGACAAAGAAGTCATGCGGACACAAGACTTTACTCCAGAATGAAAAGACAAGGATATGTTGGATAAGAAATTACGTCATCCCTATATTTTTCCAAAAAGATTAAGATTATTTTTATACTTCTTCGTGAAGATGCGGGTGGGAACTGATCTAGATCGAAACTTGGAGAAAAGGGGACTAACTTGATTGAAAGATAAAGTTAAGAGATAAGAACTAAGAAGAAAATTGGGGTCCAATAGGAATTAAGAAGAGAATTGGGGTCCAATAGCATTTGAGAAGAGAAATAAGGCCCAATAGCATTTGAGAAGAGAATTTGGGGTCCAATAGGAATTGAGAAGAGAATTGGGATCCAATAGGAATTGAGAAGAGAAATTGGGATCCAATAGGAATTGAGAAGAAAATTCCACCCACCATTTCCTATATAAGCACCCCCTCTCCTTTGTATACTTACACACACATATATTGCTAAGATACTTGCATACTTGCCATGCTCAAGACTATGCTTAAGTAAATCTAGGTTTCCATTAAACCTTGCTCTTGATCTCTCCCTCTCTTGAAGGCCAAATCCTCGAGGGTTTTGGGAAGAAGCTCCTCTCTCCTTCCTCTTAATCCTAAATCCCTTTCCTTCCTCCTTGAGCCTCACATCTCTTCAAGAAGGACTTCAACCCCACTTCCCTCTTGTTTAGAGGAGGTAATCTTCATTTCTAGTAGGATTAATTAATCCATGTGTTTTAATACTAGGAAGGTTTATATGCATCATTTTAGGTTTAAGCTTTAATGGTAACCTTGGAGTTAGGGTTAAGTATTAATGGTAGCTATGCATCATTAAGTTAAGTTTCAAAGGTAGATTTGCACTTATGAACCTAAAGGACAATAGGGAACTAAGAAAACATGCATATATTATTTGAATTGAGCGTGGCTATAGAAACTTTGATGATAGGTTTGCAGAATGGTAAAAATTCAACTTTTTTGTACCTATTTCTTTTGGCAAAACAAAAAATAGTGAGTGAAAAGCAATCATATGTTCTGATCACCAACCCATTGAAGTTAACTAGGGAATTCATCTCAAGTCCTACAAAAATCCGTAATCTTATTTTTATGCAACAAAACGTAAGAAATAACTGTTTTGTTGGAAATGTACTGGTCCATCAACTTTGGAGGCTTGTTGTGACCAAAAGATGAGAAATTTTACAAGTTTCTTATTTTTTCCATGTGTACTAGTCCTTGAACTATAACCTCATGAAAGTATTTTACAAAATGAGTGGATCTACTATGGTTTTGGAGGTTTTTTTTCAAAACCCTAAAAGGACACTTTTATGTCCTGTTAGGTTACCAACCTAATGTTAAGTGATAAGAGTATCTACGTATCATAAAGTTAAGCTTCAAAGGTAGATTTTCACTCGTAAGCTAAGCTTTAATGGTAACTTTGCACTTAGATGTAAGCTTTAGTGATTACCTTGCATTTTTAGGTTCTAAGCTTTAATGGAAACCTCGCAATTAGGGTCAAGTGATAAGAGTATCTATGCATCATAAAGTTAAACTTCAAAGATAGATTATGGTAACTTTGCACTTAGGTGTAAGCTTTACCTTGCATTTTTATGTTTAAGCTTTAATGGAAACCTTGCAATTAGGTTAAGTGCTAAGAGTATCTATACATCATTAAGTTAAGTTTCAAAGGTAGATTTTCACTTTTAAGCTAAGCATTAATGGTAACTTTGCACTTAGGTGTAAGCTTTAGTGACTACCTTGTATTTTAGGTTTAAGTTAATGGAAAGCTCGAAAACTCATAAATTATAGGATGACCTTCTATCTTCCTAAAATGGAAAGCTAGGTACCATAAGAAAAGAGTAGTTGTCTAAGCTCGATAGAAGTTCAGTTTTTGGTATTGAAGAGTATTTCTAAAGTTTTCAATTTCAAGTTTGGTTCCAAATGGATTGCAAAAACCTGGGAATCGACAAAACGGGGATTGAACTTAAAAAGTTTGCATATTCGAAGAGACATTAACCATCAAATGCCTATGGCAAAAACTCGCTTGTATTTTCTAAATAAACTTGGCTGGTAGATAATTAATGAAAGTAGGAAGTAAGGTTGATAAATGAATGAACCTGGAAATTGCCAACTAGGAGTTAAAAAGTAATCTCGAGAGGTGATAGGGATAGCCCATTGCAAAACATAGATTTAACTATGAGTTTTGAAGATTGTCTGGAAATGACCGGGAACCAAGATGGATCTTCTTGGGGTCAATTTGATTGAAAGGCCGGCCCATTGAGAGGATTCTCTTGGGGAACTTGTCGGAGATTGGCCCTTTTTAGCTAGGACAGTGTAACTGGCAAGTTGTTATACCGAGGTCATTCATGCCCGACGGATAAGGGATGAATGGGTTTGTTTTATTTTTGCCCGACCAGATGAAGTACCCGCCCCGCGGTATCTTATTGGAAATCGGCCATAATCCGGGTATGGCCTGATGCCAATAGTTGGATGAGAAGGTTATACTAAGGGAGGATGATGTGAATTTAATTAAGGAAATTTGTTCGACTTGGTTGCTTTAAAAGGAACTGGAAAGGCTAGGAATATAGGGGCTATCCTGTGCATTTGTCACCAGATGGTGCTATACCTCTCGAAATAAAATGCTTAGGAAGGAATGATTAAATTACTTGATGAGCCTTTCCCAAACACTTAATTCTGGGAAATATTGTGAAGGTGATGCCATTTTGATGGCTTTTAACCGATTATCTTGGCCTGAATGGGGAGTTAAGATGAATTGGTTGAAACTAAATGTGTTGCGTGATTAGTTAGGAAACTAGTTACGAGCTAATTATAGCAAATAAAGGAAAGGAAATGAATTAAAAGTTTCTAAATAAAGATCTGGTGGGAACAACCAGATGAATTTTCCTGAACGAGGGTGTGCCATAGATTGCACGTTGCTTGTTGTTTGATGATGTCTGATAGACTACTGTCTTCTTGATTTTGTAGTAGTTAAGTACTACCTCAGGAAGGGATTTTCATGAAATGGTTCGATGGGTGGGCGGATCCGGAGGGTCAGATGGCCGGATGCTGATTTAAAAAATTTATGTTAAACGCTAGGACTACGTGGGATAAAAATGGGTAATCGGGGACGAGCGAGACCAGGTAGGATTGCAAGATCCCTCTTCTTAGGGGAAAGTGATAACCGTCGTGCCTGCTTATCAAGAAAAAGGGGTTATCGCCATGAACCAAGGGAGAACAAGAAAGCAAGAGCAGACCCTCAAGTTAAAGATCAAGAATCAAGACTAAGGACCACGATTTGGTTGCGGAAAGCTGTCAAGGACAGATTGATTATGAGAATCGGATAGAATCATTGAATGAAGGGATGTACCCCCTTGGGTTGGCATTCGAGATAGGCCGGAGTCCCGTCTGAGTGTCGATCCCAAGTGGGAGGGATATCTACAAATAGATCTACGTCATTCCTTGGGACGGTCTTGAGGACTGAGGGAGGTGAGTAGGGTCAAGGGTATGGCCCTTGCAACCTACAAATGGTGGATGTCTCTCAAGGAGAAGAATATCATACCACAGAGTTGGGCAACTTTTGAAACTATGTTTCGCAAAGAATTCTTGCCTACAGATGAGGGAGATCGGAATTAAACAGCTTGGGACACGTGTTCCATGTGCCAATACCCATCATTAATTGAATATATATCTCACTATCGGGATGTTATCCTCAAGTTGGAAGGCCTAGACACCTTTCAGCAAGTACGTGGGTTTATCCGTGGTCTGACGCAAAGCTTAAGAAGCACGTCAAGACTCAAGACCCTAAAAAACTTGAGGAAGCCATAGTGAAAGCACATATTCACGATTATCTGATGAAAAGAAATCACATCATAATCACGTGCCTACTAATACACATGGTAAAACACGCACACAGTAACAACACAATATAAGAAAATTTATAGTATCCAATTCAAAAGCATAAAAAAAACCCAAGGGGTCCAAAGGTCCTCTCTCTCCTGAGGTAAAGCTAAGAAAGAGATATTATATTTCCAATGCTTGGGAAGCAGTCATGGCAAAAAGGATTGTCCCAAGGGGAAATTTGCTGCTCATGGCAAGGAGAAAGCAGTGCACACGGTGCAACTGCTGCCTCTTCAGTCTTCCTCATGATTCTCTACAGTCAAAGTAACACACACCGAGGTGGTGCATGAATCCTGTCTCACAGCTTCCATGTGGCAACAGACCTTTGGACCACATGAGTTAGTATGTATGCACGGATCTTTGCAAGGTACAAGGTGTGCATCTTGGTAGATGATGGTGCTACTCACAATTTTATCAATTATGGATTGGTGAAAAAACTCAAATTGCCTCAAACTCCGAGTACCCACCGCTACGAGGTAGCAATGATGAATGGACATGATGCCAAAATCTAGGATACTCAAGTCCAAGTTGTTCCATTGGAAGTACAAGGCTACTCCACATCCTTGGATTTTCAGGTTATGAACATGGAGAGGGCAGACGTGGTCCTGGGTAGGAAATGGTTGCATAGCCTAGGAAAATCACTGAAGTGTAGCTATGAGCACAATAGCTTGATGTTTGAATCCCATGGTGCATATGTGTTGTTGTTAGGAGAGAAGGATGTACCTTTTTCACCATTGATATGTACAGCTGAGCTTATGCAGCTCGTTTTTGATAATGAAATAGATCAAGTTTTATTGTGTTACTCATTGTCTCATTTTCTTTCTAACATTGAATCTGTTGAACATTCCTCAACGCCGCATGCTTCTCTCTCATCTCTTCCACCAATGTATACTTCCCAACAAGCAATAGTTGCTAGTGAGTTAAAAAATTTAAATAAGAAATTTCACGATGTTTTTCCCAATGATTTTCCACCAGGATTACCGCCAACACGATTGGTGCAACATAGCATCGATGTGGTTGCAGGCCCTAAACCTGTCAGTAAACCACCCTACGACATGATTTACTCTGAAGCTGGTGAGGTGGAACGTCAGCTTACTGACTACCTTAGCAGAAGGTTTATCCAACCCAATTCTTCACCATGGGCTTCTCCTATCCTATTAGTGAAGAAAAAAGACGGCAGTATGCGCATGTGCGTAGACTACCATGGCTTAAATGTGGTTACTGTTAAGAACAAGTACCCATTGCCATGCGTGGATGAGTTGTTCGACAAACTCACTCATGCTTGTATTTTTACGAAAATAGACTTGCGGTTAGGATATCACCAATACGTATTCGACTTGATGATATACAAAACTGCATTTCGAACAAGGTTTGGACACTACGAGTTTTTGGTTATGCCTTTTGGGTTAACCAATGCGCCTGCAATATTCATGACACTTATGGACAGTGTCTTGAAGCCGTACTAGGGCAAATTTGTCATCATTTTTCTCGATAACATTCTAGTATATAGTGCTTCTGAAGAATAACACTTACAACATCTGAGGCAGGTGTTCGAATTGTTACGAACAAATAAATTATATGCCAAGGAATCTAAGTATGATTTTATCAAAGAAGAAATTCACTATCCTGGGCATGTTATTTCAGCTACAAGTCTACATATGGATCAATCCAAAGTGGATACAATCCGGCAGTGGCCTTCTCCTAAAAATCTAGAAGAGTTACATATTTTTTTAGGATTTACAGGTTTTTATCGACGATTCATTAAAAACTATGCTAATATTGTTGTTCCCACGACGGACCAACTGAAAGGAAAAGGCAAAGCTTTTCAGTGGGGACCCTCTCAAGAGCATAGTTTCGATATGCTCAAGGATGCATTAGCTACAGCTCCAATAATAGCTACTGTAGATCCTTTGAAACCATTCATTTTGGAAACGTATGCCAGTGACCGTGCTATTGGAGCAGTCCTATTACAAGACGGGCAGCCAATTGCATTTGAAAGCAAGAAGCTTGATGCAGCATAACAAAACTATTCTGCTTATGAACGTGAACTCTATGGAATAGTGTCTGCCTTAAAATCATGGCGACATTATTTGTATGGTGCTCAGTTTGAGATTGTTTTTGACCATGAAAGTATCAAATGGTTTCGACAACAAACTGATTTGAAGGGTCGGAGAGCCAGGTGGGCTGAGATTCTTCAGGAATATGATGCCAAGCTCCGGTATTGTAAAGGATGATACAATGTGGTGGCTGACGCTCTTAGTCGTATGCTGGAGATCAATTCTCTCTTGTTCACGGAACTTTGTAGTGAATTTTTGGATTCTCTAAAGGGAAAATATGAGCATGATGACGCATATTCCAAAGTGTGGAGCCATGTACAAATGAGGGATCCTTCTTGCTCCAATGATGGTAGTGTAACATTAACCTCCACACATAGTTCTCCTCTGTCGAGTGATGAACTACAACGATGGAAGCATTTCACCATTGACAATATACTCCATAAGGGGAGAGTTTGTGTACCGATGGACACAGACATTCGGTGCCCAATTCTTTATGAATGTCATGATAGTCTAAGTGCAGGGCACCCGAGTATTAGAAAGACTTATGCTCTCGTACGATGACAGTTTTACTGGCCATGTTTACATGGCTTTGTTCAAGATTATGTCTTGCATTGTAAAAAATGTCAAGTTAAGAAAGCGGAGCGCCTGAAAGCAGGAGGACTCTTACATCCTTTGGAGATTCCAAATGGTAAATGGGAAAGTGTCTCTATGGATCTTATTGTGGGTTTACCAACCACTGTACGAGGTCATGACTCGGTATGGGTGGTCGTAGACCGGTTGACTAAAATATGTAAGTTTATTCCAACCAAATCAACGATTAAGACTCCATAACTAGACAAGTTATTTGTGGACAACCTGTAAAGTTGTATGGTTTTCCAAGTAACATTGTCAATGATCGTGATCCCAAGGTTAACAATCATTTTTGGAGGGCTATGTTTAAACGATTGGGTACACAACTTAACCTCAGTACAGCCGATCATCCAAAAACAGATGGTCAGACTGAACGAGTTAACGAAGTGCTAGAGGATATGCTACGTGCCTACGTTAGCAAGAAACAGTTAGACTGGGAAGAATATTTACCTATTCTCGAGTATGCCTACAATAGTGCTAAGAATGTCACCAATGGATTTAGTCCTTTCATGCTCATGTATGGTTTTCAACCTAGGTCACCTGTTACGGTGGGGTTGGCAACCGAGAAACTCCAACTGATTAAGGATTTTCTCCAAGACCACATGGATATGTTGAAACTCGCTCGTTAGAATGTCCGACAAGCACATGATCGGTATAAGAAGTACACTGATGAGAAACGTCGACGAGTTACCTTTGAGAAGAGGAGGAAGTATTTTTACGTGTGCTAGAGCATTCAGAAAGTCTGAAAACTGGGTCAACACCTATATTATCTCCACAATATTGTAGGCCTTTCAAAATACTCAAGCGAGTAAGTGATCGTGCCTACAAATTATCGCTACCTACACATTCTCGTATTCATCCGGTGTTTCATGTAAACCGTTTAGGTAAGTGGTTACATGGGGACGACAATGTCATTGGCCAACAGATTCCGGTCAATTTCGTTGAGCCTCCTACCTTACCGCATGACCCTGAATGAATTCTCGACTATCATGATTTACATACGCATCATCATGTATGTCAACAAGCCTTAATCAAGTGGAAAGATCGACCTGAGGAAGGCGCCATTTGGGAGATTATTAGTGTTCTTAAGAAGAAGTTTTCCACTTTTGTTTTCGAGGACAAAAACTATTCCTCAAGAGGGGAGTAATGTCAGGACAAGGGCAAGGCTGGACTAGGCAGTGTGGAAAGGGAGTCCTAACTAGGGCAAAGGGCTAGGAGCTTGCTATATAGTGGGAGGTGGACTCCAAGGCACTAGTTCCCCTAGTCTTACATCATCCCTCAAAATAGGAAGGGTAGAACGCACCATTCATAGGAGGATTGATTCAATATGTCTATAAAAGATGTAGATATGATGTCAACTCTATGAGTGTGACTACAACCAATTAGTGGTAGATTAGGGATGCTCAAAAGACGTCTTGAACACGTAAGATATAGTAGATTTTCCCTCTTTAGGAGGGTTTTTTATTTCACGACTTGTACATACACTCTTCCACTCTAAGGCAAACCTTAACTTTGTATTGGCATAAACACTCGTTTTCTTGTGTTTTTTATGTTTTTTAGAGTCTTGTTCTCAAGACTTTTTTCGTCTACCAATAATTCTCCAAATCCTAATCTAAATCTACAATCCTACAGTCCTAAAGGTACTCAGCAAGTACGATTACTTCCAAGCTACTTCTACACAGCAAAAGACGACAATATTAAGCTATGCGGTTTCTAAAAGAGAGTTTTGAACTCTAGGCAAACCTAGAGGAAGTTAAAGGACAATTACACAAGACACTCATGTTTTTCTTTAGTTTAGGTCTCTTTGATCTCCTGCAACGGCGCCAAATGTGGGACGCATGTCTAACCTCACTATCCTATCTTATTGCAGTATTAGCGAGAACCACGATTAATTTGTCAAACCATGGGACGAAGCTGACTCGACTAGTGCATAGAGGCTACAAGAGGTTTTCAATCTCTTGGAAAACAACTAACAACTCACATCTAACTCAAGCTACACTCAAGTGACTGAAATCACCAAAAGCCAATCGCTCATCGGCAAGCAAATCACATCCGTTATAGCATCAAATGACATCCAAACGTAACGAAACTTCTAGGAAAAGTTTATAAGACATAAACAGACATGTCTATGGCCTCAAACCCCACTTTAGGTCAAGTTCCAAAATCGTGATTATCAACAGCAGTGGATTTTTGACCTAGTTGTTTTCGACCCAGAATGCATCTAAATGCTTAGCAATGATGTCCCAATACCTTGCCTATGCTTAGTTTTCGTTTTAAAAGTATAAATTCCTAGTTATGATGAAATTAGGCTGCGGGTCGACGACGCCAAAAGCTACGAAATACTGTGAACTGCTTACGTCAATGCGTAGAGCTCTTACTTGCGGTTGCAATGCAACAAACGCATTTGCAATGTGACAACCGGAGAGGGAGTAGGAAGTGCAAAAAGGAGAGAAGTGAGCGTCGTTAGCTCATACTGTGGATTTCTTATCCAAAAACTTACAAAAATTGGCTTTTATACCTTAGCCAAGGTTTTTGGGTGGTCAAAAGTAATAATCTAGAGTTCTACCAAAGCTGGGAATTGAATAGCTGATACAATCTGGAAGCTTGTAGCCCCGGCTCATTAATTACAAGGTTTATCAAGAAAACAGGAGTTACAATATTTTTGATTTATCAAAATAATAATTGTTTGACAAGGAAAACTCTGAAAAATGGTGTCCGTGTTAGCTTGTTGCTAACAACGTTCCTAGGAAGGAGGGGGAGAGCCCATATTGTAGGGGATGAGAGAGAAACACACATGCACACTCTAAGGCTCCCCCTTTACACAAAGGGAATACTAGACACATGTCAAGCTCCTAGGCCAGCTGCCCCCAACCTCCCCTCAAATCCTATTGGATGGCCATAGAGGTGAACCAATGAGAATTAGGCTAGAGTAAATTTAGTCTAGTCAATTTCAAAATTCTTGATAAAAGAATCAATAGAAATTAAGCTCCCTAGAAGACTATTGAACAGTCTACAAAGGGGTCCTATGAGCATTGAGCAACTCAATGGCTTGCCTGATTCCTATTGGCTAGAACACAAAAAGGTCCAATGAGAGTTTATATGAATTGATTAAATACCTAAAACTCTCACAAAGGGGGAAAGGGGGACACTTGTCAAAAGGCTATCAACTATGATTCTAATTTGTGATTGGCTAGGATTTACAGGAGCCAATGGGAGGCCAGCATGAGCATTAGGCAAGAGGGATCAATCGAGATGAGAGAAGGGGCTGCATTTTACTCTAACACAATGCTACACACACACACACACACACACACACACACAACTCATGTGTGCAAGAAGAACTCCATCTCCTTCTCTAAGCATTGAGAAGTAGAGGCCTACACCAACAACTCTTGGCTATAGAATGCAAATTCAACCAAGATCCAAGCTTCAATGGCATGCTCATCTCCTCTACCATGCTAAGTACTAAGCTAAGCTATGCTATTAGAGTGTGTGAGGAGAATACTTCTTTCTCATAAGATACCTCTTCTTACTCTCAATCTATCCTCATTCCCTACTAGCTCTCACCATTTTTGAAGGTGTGTGAGGTCTTGGGACTCACGCTAGGGACACATGTGTGTTTTTCAAGCACAATTTGGTGTATGAAGCTTCCGCCTTCATTACACCAACTAGTTTTATCAAGGAACTCAAAGATTGTATGGTACAAAAGTCTCCTTTGATCGGGAGAAGCTATAATACAAAGCCTTTATGAAGGGGGGACTAGCTCCATGTAAATCTGGTCCTCAATTGTTGTCAATTGTTCTATCTCTCTCTCTTTATAAGTATTGTTAATGCCAAATTAGCTAGGTGTAAATGCTACGTTGATTTCTCAATTATGTACTCTCTCTATGCTCATTAGGAACTTGTTCTTAATGAAATTCTTGCCATGTTATCAATTTCCACTACACACAAGTTATTAGTGCATTAAATGCTACATATGCATTGGAAGGCAATTAAACATATCTTTTGCTCCTTGAGTGTTATTGTACATTTTGGGTTGTTTACCAAGGGGGATCACTCAAATTTAGTCGATTGTAGTGAAACATGAATTTCGATTGGTGGATTTTTTTTTGTGCATGGTAGCTCATGTATATCTTGGTTGAGCTATGGTTGGGTGAGTTTGGCTCATACCACTTTTGACTTTGGTTTTTTGGGTACAATAGTCCACCACAATCTACACTGACAGTCAGAGTGCTTTGGCAGTTGTGAGGAATCTAGTGTTACATGCTCAATCAAACCATGTTGAGGCACATTATCATGATGTCAAGGAGAGGCTCTCTACAAGGAGAGGTCAGCTTGGCTTATGTGCATGGGCAAGAAAACCTTGCCGATGTTCACACAAAGGCTTTTCCTCATGAGAAATTCAAGCCTTTTGGAAAATCTTTGGGCTTACTTCCCTCTATGGAGTGATCACAACATAAGGTCTAGCACTTCCCTAAACATGAGTATCAGCTTGTGTTCACCACGTCACTCCCTCATCACTCCCAAGTCCTATTCGTTATCATATTATGGTTGTGATGTGTGAACACAATTAGGACCTCTATGGTGATTGTTTACCTCTTTAGGAGGTTTTTTTCCCTTGGATTGTATATACGTTCATCACTCTAGGGAAATCCTTATCTTTGTATTGGTACATTCAGTAATACTACTTCTTATGTTGTGTGATCTTGAGCTTCCCTTCATCTTCATCTTGTATTTAACATTGCAAGTAGTCAAAACCGAGGTCAAAATGAGCTCAAATTAAAATTCTAGTAGCCCAAAGATCAATGACCTTATCCTAAAGGTTATGCGGCCCCTCAAAGAGGTAACCCTATGTAATACTCTTGAGATAATACTACCGTATCATGTGTGCTTAGGGCCCTTTTTTAAAACCCTTACCTCCAAATTTTAAGAAAATTTAAGGACATTTTTCTATCAAGATCTATAAACTTTATTGGCAATTGTAAAAGAAAATCCGTTTTATAAATTTTTTTCTATAAAATTTAAAAAGAATCAAATACCCCTCAGTTGAACTCATGTGATAGCTTACATTTTCTTTAAGTGACCTATTCGGGTATCGCTCCATGAGAATGATCACCAAATATCACCTCAACCAAAGAGGGTGAGGCAGGGGGTTTCTGACAAAACTGTCTTTTGAGTATCACCTCAATTAGAGAACGTGAGTGAGAGTGTTCCTCGCAACACTATGTGGATTGTTGAAGCCTGCTTTGATATCAATTGTAGGAAATATAAATGTAAGAAGGCATGCAAAGATGGAGAAGATGAGGGAGAATATCAAGAGCACACAATGTGAAGATGGAGAAGATTATTTCAAATGCACACAACAACATAAGTAGCATTATTGAGTGTGCCAATACAAAGATAAAGCTTGCCTTAGACCGGAAGAGTGTATGTACAAGTCGTGAAATAAAAAACCCTCCTTAAGAGGGAAAATCTACTATATCTTACGTGTTCAAGATGTCTTTCGAGCATCCCTAATCTACCACTAACTGGTTGTAGTCACACTCATAGAGTTGACATCACATCTACATCTTTTATAGCCATATTGAATCAAATCCTCCTATGAATGGTGCATTCTACCCTTCCTATTTTGAGGGATGATAACTTTTCCCAATGGACGCTTCTCACTTTTCTTTGTGAGAAGTCCCATCCCTAGGGGTGTCACCAAAGGAGCGTTATACCCTTTTATCAATTCTGTAAGACTCAACATTTTAACCCATTATGCCCATTGTGATAAGCAACTTGAATCACGTGCTGCATCAGGGATTACAGGGCCTTAAAGAAGAGAGAAAATTGAGAGCGTAGCAAGAACGATCTATGCAAAGTTGACGGATGCTGATGAAGGATCAAGGAACTAAATTGTATGTGAGATAGTAAAGTACTTTGGTGAGAGGACCCAAAGAATGGAGACGACATTAAAGTGTGAGATCCTTAATAAAAGGTGGAGTATCCAACAATGCTAGGACTACTTGATAGAGGCTTGAGGGAGGAGAAAGAAGTGCAAGAAAATCTATTAGGCAAATTGAATGTCCACAATACATTATCAATTGTTAATGAGACCTCAACAAAAAAAGATGAACTGTTTCTTAATGAGCTCATATGAAGACTTGCTTGTGGCTAATGTGGCAATGGTTTTGTAGGTCTCAAAGCCATCCTTCTAAAGGGATAGGTCTAGTGTCCAAGCTACCTCTAATCATGGTTTTGGCTTATTCTCATCGTTGGCATGTTGGAACCAACAAAATTGCTCGGTCCATACCTAGTTTACCCATTTTGGCAATTTGAATCACGTTTTTCTCCCAATAAGAAGGATGTTTGTAGAAAATGATTGGGGAGGAGGAATAACCACATCCAAAATCTTATTCATCTACTTGATCAACAAAATGTATACTATTGTGCTATGTTAAGGACCATAAAGGAGACACTGTTTAGCACAATTGTTTCTATTGATCATGTATGATATATTCAAGCCACCTTGTGTTCATTAGTTCTATCATATTCCCCTAGTAATTATTATCATGTAATATGTGCTCAGTAACATACAAGCCTCATATAGGCATGTGTGAGGTCCCCAACCCCGAGAAGATTGGGGCGACTTTGATAGATGGCCTTCCTTTATTCTCCTTTTCCATTGATGACACCCTACTCTGTTTCCACAAAGTAGAGATACGAGCAACAGAAGAGAGGAAGTGCTCTATCCATCGTTTACGCGGTTATAAGGGTCATATGCCGCAAGCCAAGTCGATAAATCTAGGATTCTAATGAAGATTTTTCCTAACATAAAGATGAAATCCCATTGACATATTTAGAATTCATAAACAACGCCTTTTTCCCCACGTTTAAGAGGCACGGCTGCCATCCATAAACCATAAATATGATATGAGACTTAGTCTAAACTAAATAGTAATCTTTTGTCACGTAGATTTGGGCCATCTCAACTCTTGGCACAATGAGTCTCTAATTTCACTTCTCTTTATAAGAGGGAGTGGAGAGTTTCTCGACTAATCGAGACCACCCATCCTTGATTGGCAACCTGAGCCATCCCCCACTTTCCACCCCACACTCACACTTTTTACCACACTGTTTTACATATACAAACAGTGTTCCTTAATTAATTCCAAACATAGGTTCTTTATACAGCCCTTCAAACAATACCAAAACAATTCAAACAAGGCCTAATGAAGACAACCCTATAATTCAACAAAAATAAATTTTCCAATTTTTCATGAGTTTGCCGCTACCCGCGGACTTCCTCTGTCTAACCAACAGATCCTTTGTAAAGAATTTATTCGCTAACTGCGAATTGTGCAACCTTCCCATCTTGCTAACCACGAGGCATCCCGCTATCCGCGAGGCATCCTGCTAACCGCCAGGTATCCTGCTACCCGCGAGGCATCCCACTAACCGCTAGGAATCCCGCTAACCGCGAGGCATCCCGCTAACCGCGACGAACAAAAGAAAGCCGATAACCTCAGCTTAATCTCCATTAACCGCGAAATCATCTCGCTACCCGCGAGAAAAAAATATATTCTTTCAACAATTCTTCTCAATAAATGATTCATCAAACATGATCAACCGATTCTTCATATCAATCAGAATCCACTTATCAAACAATAATAATTTACTAAGCAATAACAATTAAAACAAATAGTGACAATTTATCAAACAATTCTTTCACTAATCTATGAAAACATATGCTTGTTTCTTGTGATAGAATCATGTTTCTTGGACGGTTTAAGGGGTTCCCTATGCTTAGCTTTCCAAGTCAAACATGAATAGCAATGCAGAATTATAAATTTGTCTTACCGGATTTGGAGCGCATGCGGCTAACTCTTGTGTTGGAGGTTGGACGACTTCGACTTCTTCTTCGATTGAGGCTTCCGCATGAGAGATGTTCGGAGTAGACACCTTTCTTCCCACCTTCCTTGGTGGTGCAACGGCATGGGCGTCCTTAGAACTTTACGTTACACGCTTCGGAGCCATAGCTTTGGAATATAGAAAAGAAAAGCGCATTGTTGGAGAGAGAGAGAGAGAGAGAGAGAGAGAGAGAGAGTTCACAAACCAGGAGACGGCACGTCGACGATTGGAGATGGAGATGGCTTGAAGGTGAGAGGTTAAGGGAGAGAGCCTCCCTCTGGGGCGTCGTTGCAAGAGAGCTTCTGCTTCTGTACATGTGTCTGTTCAAAGTGAGAGGAGAAGGGTCCTTTATATAGGCCCTAGGGGGGTGCTAAGAATACTTAGAGAGTTTCAAGAATAGGAGAAGGAAAGGCTCGCGCATCGTTGCGGCTCAATTTTATTTTATTTTTAACGTTCGGAATCCTATGCGTGATTTTTTTTTAAAGCTCTATACTTACAAGTTCCCATTCTATCTTGAGAGAGAGAAAGAAAGAAGTATCCTAATTTTGACTCACCTCTCTTTGTTTCCTAAAAATACTATCTCTAAGCTTTTTCTTCACACATAGATTAGGTTCCCACACAAACCTATTGTTTCACATAAAGAAAGATCGTAAATAAATAGATTCTGAACCCGATTTTCAATCCGATTGCTCTGATAAACTCATGATGAGTCACAAAATTGAGAATCTCAATTACTTTGCCAAATAACAGAAATGACTTATATGGATAAATGTTGGGTACATTACAATATCCCCAAATTAGGGATTCGAGATGTTCTCATCTTGAGGAAAAGTGAGGATACTCCTACTCTAATTACTAGCGACCATCATTATGTCTAGAAGGGTAATGTCCTTATTCTGCTTCACTTGCTATCTGATCCCCTGAGTGTACATCAATGTTTATAATAATTCAAATCTATAGGGTACTTTCCAAACTTAGACTTATCCAGTCCACTAAAAGCTCAATCGTATGACTTAACCAATCATTACTTATCTGATTCAATAAAACTCAATCACATGACCTAACCAATCTTGGCTTAACTAGTTCAATAAAACTCAATCGTATGACTTAACCAATCATTAATTATCTGATTCAATAAAACTCAATCACATGACCTAACCAATCTTGGCTTAACTAGTTCATCAAAACTTAGTCATATGACTTAACCAGCCATAACTTATCCAATCCGTCAAAACTCAATCATATGACTTAACCAGTCATGGCTCATTCAGTCCTCAAAAAACTCACTTTCATGATTTAACCAGTCAAACAATTTCTTTGTAGAAAAACAACTCAATCTTCTGTTCATAAAATCGTCAAAGTGTTATATAGGGGTTTACAAAAGGTCTCTCCACGAGAAAACTTAATGAAAGTTTCAACCATAACTATGGTACACGTCAATTGGCATAATGTAATATCTCTGCGAGTCCGGTAATGGGTATAGAAAACCATACACATGAGGAAGTTTGAAGTAGCCAACTAAATCTTTTTAACCTAGGCTCTGATACCAATTGTGAGGTCCCGAACCCCGAGAAGTTTGGGGTGACTTTGATAGATGGCCTTCCTTTCTTCTCCTTTTCCATTGACGACACCCTACTCTGTTTCCACAAAGTAGAGATACGAGCAACAAAATAGAGGAAGTCCTCTATCCATCGTTTATGTGGTTATAAGGGTCATACGCCACAAGCCATGTCGATAAATCTAGGATTCTAATGAAGCTTTTTCCTAACATAAAGATGAAATCCCATTGACATATTTAGAATTCATAAACAACGCCTTTTCCCCCACGTTTAAGAGGCACGGCCGCCATCCATAAACCATAAATATGATATGAGACTTAGTCTAAACTAAATAGTAATCTTTTGTCACGTAGATTTGGGCCATCTCAACTCTTGGCACAATGAGTCTCTAATTTCACTTCTCTTAATAAGAGGGAGTGGAGAGTTTCTCGACTAATCGAGACCACCCATCCTTGACTGGCAACCTGAGCCATCCCCCACTTTCCACGCCACACTCATACTTTTTACCACATTGTTTTACATATACAAACAGTGTTCCTTAATTAATTCCAAACACAGGTTCTTTTATACATCCCTTCAAACAATACCAAAACAATTCAAACAAGGCCTAATGAAGACAGCCATATAATTCAACAAAAATAACTTTTCCAATTTCTTATGAGTTTGCCGCTACCCGCAGAATTCCTCTATCTAACCAACAGTGCCTTTGCAAAGGATTTATTCGCTAACCGCGAATTCTGCAACCTTCCCATCTCGCTAACCGCGAGGCATCCCGCTACCTGCGATGCATCTTTCTAACCGCCAGGCATCCCGCTACCCGCGAGGCATCTTGCTAACCGCGAGGCATCCCGCTAACTACGAGGAACAAAACAAAGCCGATAACCTCAACTTAATCTCCGCTAATCGTGGAATCATCTCGCTACCCGCGAGAACAAAATATATTCTTTCAACAATTCTTCTCATTAAATGATTCATCAAACATGATCAACCGATTCTTCATATCAATCAGAATCCACTTATCAAACAATAATAATTTACTAAGCAATAACAATTCAAACAAACAGTGACAATTTATCAAACAGTTCTTTCACTAATCTATGAAAACATATGCTTGTTTCTTGTGATAGAATCACGTTTCTTGGACAATTTAAGGGGTTCCCTATGCTTAGCTTCCCAAGTCAAACATGAATAGCAATGCAGAATTATAAATTTGTTTTACCGGATTTGGAGCGCGTGCGGCTAACTCTTGTGCTAGAGGTTGGACGGCTTCCACTTCTTCTTTGGTTGATGCTTCCGCATGAGAGACGTTTAGACACCTTTCTTCCCACATTTCTTGGTGGTGAAACGACATGGGCATCCTTAGAACTTCGCGTTACAGGCTTTGGAGCCATAGCTTCGGAATATAGAAAAGAAAAGTGCGTTGTTGGAGAGAGAGAGAGAGAGAGAGAGAGAGAGAGAGAGAGAGAGTTCACAAACCGGGAGATGGTACGTCGGCGATTGGAGATGGAGATGGCTTGAAGGTGAGAGGTTAAGGGAGAGAGCCTCCCTCGGGGGCGTCATTACAAGAGAGCTTCCGCTTCTGTACATGTGTCTGTTCAAAGTGAGAGGAGACGGGTCCTTTATATAGGCCCTAGAGGGGTGCTAAGAATACTTAGAGGGTTTCAAGAATAGGAGAAGGAAAAGCTTGCACGTCGTCGCGGCTAATTTTTTTTTTTTTTTTACGTTCGCAAATCCTATGCGCGATTTTTTTTAAAATCTCTATAATTACAAGTTCCCATTCTATCTTGAGAGCGAGAAAGAAAGAAGTATCCTATTTTTGACTTACTACTATAGGCCTTGATTTCTTCCATTCACAACATCTTGACTAGGGGCACACACATTATGATTGGTAGCATACATGCCATGATTAGTAGCATATATAATATGGTAACTAGCATATACACTATGCTTGGTACCTTATATGCAATACTAGCTAGCATATGGGCCATGCTAAGTTTCATACATGCCATGCTTACTCGCATGCACACCATGACTAGTAGCGTAAAGTCCCTAGTTAGTATCATATGGGCTATGCTAACTAGCATACACGCACTGCTAACTCACATAAGAATTCCTAGTAGTTTACATACCATGCTAACTAGCATATGGGCCATTATTGGTTGCATAGAAGCCATGCTTAGTAGCATACACTCCACGATGGATAGCGTATGGGATATGCTAGCTAGCATACACTCCATGCTAACTAGCTATTGTTCATGCTAGATAACCTACATGCCATGATGACTAGCATATGGGCCATGCTTGGTAGCATACACTTTATGGTGCTAGTCCATGCTAGCTAGCATAAAACCCATGCTAACTAGCATACAATCCATGCTAGATAGCATGTTGTTTACGCTTGATACCCTACAATCCATGCTAACTAGCATATGGGCCATGCTTCCTTGCACACACATGCATGTTTAGTAGCATACATTCTATGCTAAGTAGAATAATCTTTATGGTAACTATCATACACCCCAGGATTGGTAGCATACACACCGTGCTAACTAGCATATTGTTCACTTTTTGCAAGATAGCATACATGAAGGGCTAAGCTCCATGTTTATATAGTTGGTAGCATATCTTAAGGAATGTGCCAATCTAATTGCTAGACTTGATTATTTACAGGTTGAGTTCTTTCGTAGATTCAAAGCTCTTCATCTAGAGTGCAATATTTAGTTGCATGCTTTTGAGTCTTTAAATCCTCCCTTCACCCATTGAGTGAAGGATAGATATACATGTTGCCATGAACCACATTGCATATATTCGATTGAATGATGAAAAAAATCGTATGAGTTGAAAATAAACACATAATCTCAAATTATACGTGAATAAGTGAATAAAAAACTATTTAATCTATTGATAAGCTTATCAATTGCTAAAGTATTGATAGATAAAAGTATAGTTATAAAATGGCAAAAATATGGATCGATAAAGGTGTAGTTATAAAATGGTAAAAATATTGTTGTCTCTCATATAGCTCTCTCTCTCTCTCTCTAGTCACTTATACACACACACACTCTCTCTCTCTAGCTACTTACAATCACACAATCCCTCTCTAGCTTGCGATCACACCCTCTCTTTAGCTTGCATTCACATACTCTTTAAAATGTAAAAATTTTAGCTTTTTAAATGTTTTCAATTATGTGTACATGTATGTTTGTTTGATGTGTAGACACCACCTGCAAGTTCATTCACCATCATTTGGTGCATCCTACCCCAGAGGTAGTTTATGGGGTTGGGTTTTAGAAATTACTAAGGGTTGTTCTGATTCAATGCACTCTCTTACTCCCACATTAATTTAGGAAAAAAATTAGATGACACATCTTTTTTTTTACTCATCGGTTCTACTTGAGGTGTTATTCTAGGATACTATAAGAAGCATCCACATTGTTTGATTTTCCCATGGAGTTTCCTACTTTGTGTAGTGCTTTTTAGGGTTAGCATAACTCTAATATACTCTGAGCTATCAAATTACATGCTTCTCTCTATATTGTGATTCTTGCATAGTGACATCGCTACTTGTAGTGACTTTCTTTCAATGTAATATTTCTTGATGTTTAGATCGACGACGGTTATTTCCTTGCTCATTAATGGGATTAAAAACCCCTGTGTTCAATACTGGTAGTGTCTTAGGTACTTACAATGTTAAAGCGTACATGATGTACCGTTGTTTTACTATTTTTGTTTGCTTGGTTTATGCTCGTAGTGACTTGTTTTCAATGTAATTTTTCTTGACATTCATATCCAGAATTACTCCCTTGCTCTTACAAAGGGGCTAAAAGCCCCATGCGTTCAATCTTGGTAGTGACTTAGGTACTTAACAATGGGCAAGATTACATAGAATATCATTGTTTTATTATATGAGCTTGTTTCTATTTAAGCTAAGTACTTGACGATGTTGTATTGTCCTTATCGCATTTCAATTTTCTTGATTGCATTGTCATGTGGTCATAGTGTATCACATTAGCTTGTAAATTGTAAGTTGTCATGGTGTTAATGAGTAATATTTTGTAGTCATTTATTGCTCATTTTTTCCTAGATTTCTGACCTTGTGAATGGTGCATAATTGATGTAGGTACACCATATATCATGGCCAAAAAAGTCGCAAAAGTAGAGTGCTAATTTGTAGAGGAGTTCATATACCTACAACTTTATTCTGTGTGGATAATCTCTCGTGCTCATTCAAAGCCTTGGGATTCAAGCCATTTCTTCATGCTTTATACCAAGATACACACAATGCTTTGGTTCAAAATAATGCAAAGCCTCGAGGGGTGCACTATTCAAGACTCCCTATATAACATGCATTCACGGGGTAATTAGAAAACCCCTTTTTCAACATGTTTGAATGGATAAAATGACCCTTTATTTAGGTTTTTTTTTTCAAAATTGAATATAAAACCCCCTTATTTTAATGTACCTCTATTAATTCACCTTTTTTTGCATTTTAAAACCCCTCCTATGGACTTCACATGGTACATTAACATGATTACGTAGTGTACCCCTCGAGTGCAAAGCATGTGGTGGCATAGAGAGATTGAGAGAAGGGAAGCTAGCAAACGAGGCCATGTAGATTTTGGGGCAAGAAGTGAGGGTTGCCAAGAATCTTGAACCAAGAATGAATACCAAGAACAATCTTTATGGATCACATATGGTTGATACTCTTTATGGCAAGTAGAAGAAGAAGGGCAAGCATCCACACACTGATGATGAGTCTCACGCTAGTAGAGAGGCTCAAGCACCAGTGATGGGAGTGTTCACTAATTCATCTTGGTGAGATACAGGTAGTGTTGTGCCTTGTGTGCTCCCCATTTTTCATCATGCTTGCATAAAGTTCTTGACAATTGCCATGTCTATGTAGCAAAGACATACAAAGGACAAGCTATTGATGCTACTAAACTTATGGCCTATTGTGAGGGAAATAGTGTGCCTCTCACACATGTAGGCACCATTTCACCATTAGGGATTTCGCCCACCCTTCATGCCCATCGATTTTGATACTTTGGTTTTTGGAATGGAGGCTGGTGTCTTGCTAGAGATATTGAGCAAGAAGGGAAAGACCCTCCAATATATCAAGGCCATTGAAGATGTTGAGATAATCATTGATCTCATTCAAGCCACAACATGGAGCATCATCCATAGAATGTTGCACACTATTACCTTTTTGCATACACAAAACTACACACATAATGATATCCATGGAAGTAATATCATGATTCACTTTGGAGGGCATAGTGTCCATGTAGGCTTGTCTGATTGGGGACAAGCTATCCTATATCCCATTGAAAAAGAGGTTAAATTTTGCTTTTCCCCACCTATTGCTAGAGTGAACAAAACGATACTAGTGGATTGACCTGAATACATACTCACCAATTGTTGGAATTAGGGTTGCAAGAAAACACACACAGCTTGGAGAAGACAAAGGAAGCTTAAGGAGCACAACAGAGAGTGTATTACTTAGTGTGAAATGGAAATATAAGTTAGCCCTAGAGTGATGGGCATATATACAATGCAAGGGGGAAAACCTCCTAGTGAGGAAAAAATTCCCTTGCGGTCCTAAGTGTGTTCACACACATCATTACCACATGTATATGGTAACAAATCCCTTCTGGGAGTGATGCGGTGAACAAGATCTGGAACATAGAGTATAGGAATTTCCATGCCTTGAAGATATGATCAATCCACAAAGGAGAGTAAGCCCAAAGCTTTACAAAAAGCTTCAAACTTCTCACAAGACAATGCCTTTGCGAAAAGATCTGCAAGGTTGTCCTGTGTTGGCACATAAGCCAAGGTGATCTCTCTTGTTGAGATCCTCTTGCTCTGACATAGTGGTAATGCACCTCAATGTGCTTTCTGCAAGCATGAAAAACTGGGTTCCTTGCAACTGCCAATGCGTTCTTACTGTCAGTGTAGATAGTATTGGCAGTGTCCTGTCCAACACCCAAATCAACCATAAGGCGTCTTAGTGATACACACTCAACCGTAGCTATGAAGACTTCCATGTACTCAGCCTCACAATTGGAAGTGGACAAAGTAGGTTTCTTCTTGTTCAACCATGATATGCACGAGTTTCCAAGCATGAAACCAAAACCACTTGTGGACACTCGTGTGTAAAAATAACCAACCCAATCTGAGTCTGAAAAAGCATGTAAATCTGGTGGCAATGATCCCCCTTGGGATAAAACAAGTCAAGATTTAAAGTGACACTCAAGTAGCAAAAAATCCTTTGGGCATCCTCCAATGCTTAGACCCTGGGCTATCCATAAATCTGGTGAATTGTGAGACTGAAAACTAAATATCCAACCTCGTGTTCCATACATAAATGAGGCAGCCAACAATAGTTTGGTAAAGAGTGACATCGATAGGATCACCAGCATCATGAAGACTCAATTTCAAATGTGTTTCCATGGGAGTGGCAATAGGTTTGCAATTCTCAAGTCCAAACTTGCATAGCAATGTCTCTATGTAGCTTTTCTGACACAAGGCAATACCACCATCACACTGCTTAAAATGTATACCCAAGTAATGATGCAACAGTCCCAAATATTTCATCTTGAAAGTAGCATTCAAATCAGCCTTAAATTCAGCAATATGTCTCTCATTTGGTCCATTGATCAGCAAATCATCCACATAGAGAACCACAATGAGAAGTACATCACCCTCACACTTTACATACAATGTGCTTCTTGTTGGACTATTACAAAAGCCTCGTTTGACCAAATGAGTGTCAGCTTTCTCATACCAAGAATGAGGAGATTGCTTCAACCCATACAAATCTTTCTTACATGTGCACACATTACCCTCTTTTCCATTCTTGACAAAACCGCGAGGCTGTGTTATATAAACTTCCTCAAATATGTCACCATTCGGAAAGCAATAACAATGTGTGATTGATGTTCATCCCAAACAAAATGAGCTGCCTAATGCACATACAAAACACACAGTAGTCATACAACAAGTGGAAGCAAAAGTCTCTTCATAATCTATGCCTTTTTACTGTGAATAACCGTTTACAACAAGTTGAGCCTTATAGCGATCAATCTCACCATATGGCTTGCGTTTCAACTTGTAAATCCACTTTGTACCAATGATCGTTTTTCCAAGAGGAAAATCACATAAAGTCCACTTGTCATTTCTATAAGTGCATCATATTTTGATTGCATGGAAGCCATCCAATTTTGAATTATATGCTTCATCAAAAGACAGAGCTTCCTCAACATCATGTAGGCTAGACACATCCAAAGCATAACAATTTGATGCATAATATGCATGGTGAGAACCTGAACGAGTACCACTAGACAAAGGTGCATCTGTCATGCAAAGTATGCACCATCCATTTAGGCATACCTCTAGCCTGCTCATTCTCAGCCCTTTCCTCATCGAGTACATCATGTACATCTGCATCAGTAATATGCTGACTTGTAACATTTTTAGATACCCCCATAGGCTATACATTTGCCTCATTGGAATTTACATTTGAGCTTTCACCACTGAAAAGAGGCAACATAGTATCATAAGTATCCTATGAGCTTACATTGTTGTCTCTAGTACATGACAATAAGGGCTGAACAGAATCTTCCACAAACACAACATTCCATGAGACCAAGATATGCTTTGTTTGCGGATGATACAACTTGTAACCTTTTCTTTCAACACTATAGCAAAAAAAACAAACATTTGACAACCTTATCATCCAATTTTTTGTGTTGTGTTTGTGGCACCAAAGCATATGCCAAACATCCAAAAACACACATGTGCTCAATAGAAGGCTTTCTATCATGCCATCCTTCATATGGAGTCACAGATTGCAAAGATTTCATAGGACAACTGTTTAGTACATAAGTGGCACACATGATGGCCTCAAGCTAAAACGAATGCAAAAAAGCTTGACTTGACCATACATCATGCCATTTTTGTAAGTGACTTGTTTTCCTCTCAGCAACACCATTTTGTTGAGGTATATAAGGCACTATACATTGGTGTTTTCTCGCACAACTAGCCAAAAATGCTACCCCCCTCAATCGGAACAGAGGGTGCCCATAGTACATTTCGAGACATTTTCAGCCATAGCCAAAAATTTCTTGAAGCATAAAAACACTTTTGATTTAGCTGTAAGTGGATATACCCATGCATCCTTGGAGTAATCATCAATGAAAGTCACGAAGTACGGGTAATTGCCCAAGGACCGAGTTTGCATGGGTTCACAAAAATCACTCAGCACAAGATGCAACCTACATGTTGAAATAATTGAACCATCCTTTGGAAACTTAGAATGGTGCATCTTACCCAAAATACAGCCTTCGCAAACATTTTTCACATGTTCTTCAAGAGGCGGCAAAGAAGCAACTTAGATGCCCAAAACATGCATGCCAAAGTTTTGCATCTGAAATAGCCTTAGAATCCACAATTGCATTTGCAAAATTTTGCCCACACTTGTCATACAAAGTGAGCTTATATAGCCCACGTCATAAAATGCTACATGCAACAATTTTATCACCAAGACTGAGATCATGTACTGTACATCTGTCATCCACAAATTTGACTCCAAGACCAAGTCTAGCAAGTGTAGATACAGATAAAAGATTCTTTTTGATCCCAGGTACATAAAATGCATCAACAAGTGTGAAAGAACTACCATTTGCAGTAGTAAGCACAATCTTTCCAAATCCCTTGACTGGATAAGAGGCATTGTTAACACAAGTGACTGAATTCCCATGAGGGATATCGTCGAGAGAGGTAAACAAGTCATGATGAGAGGTAATGTGCTTTGTAGCACCACTGTCAAAGTACCACACATGACCATCTACATCAATTGACAAACATGCATCATGGATGGTAGGATCATAACTGCGCTCTACACTAAAAGCCCATTCTGCATCAACATCAACATCGCAAGCTTCTTTGACAGAAGACTCAACAATAGCTGCATTTGTAGTGGAACCAACATTAGTAGTGGAAAGAGCCTCTTTTTTCTTAGACTCTTTGGCCTTCAACTTAGAACACTGCTTGATCAAATGATCATTAGCTTTACAATAATGGAAACGCATTCCCTTATCACAAGAATTCCCAGACAAATTTCTGGTAGCAAAAGCATTAGGAACGTGCAATTTACCACTCATAGAAGAACCATGAGAAGTGGCTACATTGTTGTTACTACCTTTTCTTTAAGCAACAATAAAGGCCTATTCAACTGCATGCTTTCTAGTACGGTTTTTTCTGGAAAGTGAATCTTGCAATAGCAATGTGCATAATGCATCAAACTTGACAACTTCAGGATTTTCTTGGGTCATAAGTCTCCAAGTACTAGCAAAAGTATTGTAAGAATTTGGCAAGGCATCAAGAACAATCTGCACAAGGGAGCTATCTAAAATGACTTCACCTGAAAAAATAAGTTTCTCATTGATATCCTTGACACTAGCAAGGAAATTGTCCATGTCATCTTCGTCATGCATAATCTTCGACTCCAGCTCTTTATGCAACAATGCAATTTTTGCCTCATTGCGACTTGCATAAAGACCAGCTAGAATATCCCAAGCCTGTTTTGTAGATTTTTTTGAATGAATGTGAGGAGTAATAGTGCGCTTTACAAAAAACATAATAAATGCATGAGCCTGCACATCTTTTACATCCCAATGAGCTTGCTCAACAGTAGGCAAAACAGCTCTAGCATCAGCAACCCTACCACCAAAACTTGCAACATCCTCAACATTGCCTACATCATCAGAACCAGGGTGTACATCAATTCCCTGCACAATGTTTCAAACACCCTTTGACACAAGGACATGTTGCATCATGTAAGCCCACATGGGGTAATTGTCCCCATCCTACTTATCCTCAACAACAAACATCTTGAGCACATCTATGTTGTCGTCAACCATGGTGAATGCTACACCTAATGTGAAAATTGCATGAAATGAGGAGAAATAGAGTGAAACAACACGTGCTATATAGCACAAACCTTAGAAGACTGTATGGGACATGCTATGCAAAAAACGGCACTGACACAAAATGAAAAATTAGCATGCACAGTACTACCTGTAGTGGAAACGAAGGCCGAAATGAGTCCAAATCAAAAATTTGAGCAGACCAAGATCTACGAGCTTATCCACATTATTTTTTTTGATGTGCAAATGATCACCAAATCTCACAAAAATTGGAGAAAGTGAGCAGGCATGTGCTGGACCTGTTGGCGACTAAGTTCGAGGGGATGCAACTTGCACTGATACCAATTGTTGGAAATAGGGTTGTAGGAAAACACATAGAGCTTGGAGAAGACAAAGGAAGATCATGGCACACAATAGAGAGTGTATTACTTAGTGTGCAATGGAGATATAAGTTAGCCCTAGAGTGATGGACGTATATACAATGCATAGGGGGAAAAACCTCCTAGTGAAGAAAAAATGCCCCTGTGGTCCTAAGCGTGTTCACACACATCACTACCACATGTATATGGTAACATCAATTTCCACCAAATAACAAGATACATATGCATTAGTAAAATATATATAGGAGTTTTTGAAATACCTGCCTAAGGATGTGGTAGTGATGTGTTCACACACTTCACTACCACATGTATATGGTAACATCAATTTCCACCAAATAACAAGATACATATGCATTAGTGAAAAATCTACCTTTGAAGTTTAACTTTATGATGCGTAGATACTCTTATCACTTAACCCTAACTGCAAGGTTTCCATTAAAGCTTAAACTAAAAATGCAAGGTAATAAACTAAAGCTTACATGTAAGTGCAAAGTTACCATTAAAGCTTAGCTTACGAGTGTAAATCTACCTTTGAAGCTTAACTTTATGATGCATAGATACTCTTATCACTTGACCCTAATTGCAAGGTTTCCATTCAAGCTTAAACCTAAAAATACAAGGTAGTCACTAAAGCTTACACCCAAGTGCAAAGTTACCATTAATGCTTAGCTTAAAAGTGCAAATCTATCTTTGAAACTTAACTTAATGATGCATAGCTACCATTAATACTTAACCTTAACTCCAAGGTTACCATTAAAGCTTAAACCTAAAATGATGCACATAAACCTTCCTAGTATTAATCCTACTAGAAATGAAGATTACCTCTAAACAAGAGTGTTGGAGCCCAACTTGTCCAACTGTTGTAATGAGCCCACCTTGTAAAGCCTATCAAATTCCCATTTTTATGTCAAAGACGTCTTATCATTTTGATCCACTTGTCTGGGTTATGTAAAGATAATCAGTCAGTCTCAGGACCCAGATTTGTTCCCACTTTGTAATTATGATGAAGAGAACCCCATGTACATTTTTGAGCTAAGGTGACTAAGGTATAAAAGTCACCTTAGAACCATTTTTAAAAAAACATTTGAATATTAATCCTGTGTCGTACGAGTCTGAGAGAGAGACAGAGAGAGAGAGTGTGTCTTATCCTCTTTTCTAAGCGCTTCTCCCTCACCGGATTCACGACGTGACCACACCATCGCGGTAGCCTCTCGGAGAGCTACGCGCCCACGCCACACATTCACATTTTCGAGCTGTTCGCTATCAATCCTTCCTCAAGCTTGTTTTGCTTGTAAGTAGCACAAACAGTGTTTGTTTTCAACAATCAAGTGATTTATGGAATGAGAAAGAGAATAGCTACACATAGATACTCATAAACTTAGGTTTCACACACTTTTGGATTATGACCTGTGAGTCTATCGCGACTGTATTCAAGATAACTAGGGTTCAAATCTGGTGAGATTAGACTTATAGGTAAGTATATCCTATTGAGAGGATGGTGCCTAGTAAGTTTGATGCGATTCCGAGTTCATTTGAGGTGTAAACGGTGTTGTGAGCGTTTAGGGATAGAGTGGGTTGCATTCTACAAGGGTTAATAATTGATGCATCATAGAAGTGTGTATGTGTAGATTGGTCTTAGCCTGACAAGCTAACGAGATTGCCTCCGTGCACCTACGGGTTAGTCGTTTCATCGGATGATAAGTATGTTGTCGTTTCGTGCTTGTGAGCATGAACAAGGGAGTAGTCTTGCCCTAAAACATTGGTGCCGCTGGTGGGGACACAAGACCTTAAGTAGGGAGATCTGTTAGGAAATAAGACGTAGCTAAATAGATAATTGAGTAGATTACTTAATGGAGAGAGACAGATTTATATACACGAGATTATAGAGTAGAGAGAGAGAGAGAGAGAGAGAGTACACACGATATACGTGGTTCACCCAATGTGGGCTACGTCCACGGGAAAGCAACCACTCAATGGCTTTAGTACTTCAAAACAAGAAGTAGTTTACAAAGGGATTATACCCTTAATAGAGCTCCCGCCTTGCTTCACTCTCACCACCTCACACTCACCTTGTTGCATCAACTTCACACTATGAAATGTGTGTAGAAATGGCCTCCTTTTATAGGCCAAAAGGGCTGCCCTCTCTTATGAGAGACAGCCATGTGTAGCCGCCCTTGTGCGAATAAGTCCAAATCGGACCCTCCAATCCGCCCATGTGTGGCCGCCCTTGAGAAGACAAGTCCGCTTTTGAATTCGGCCCCCGAGGCCTTTAAAGTTACCCCTGATTCTTGTCCGTGAAAATTTTGGTTTCCGATGAGTGATTTTCCTTCACGCACGATGGCTTCTCCTCATAATGGGGGCCTTACAAATGTGCGCTTTTACCACAGAAAATTACAAGGGTAAATCAGGCTCCATACTTAACAATCTCCCACTTGGAGACTGATCTCCAAACCAAACCTGTGACTGCTTTCCATTCTGGCTTCTTATCCTTGAATGCCGATTGAAGATGAGCAAAAGCTCAACTTCTCCTTGTTGACCACCTTTGTAAACATGTCTGCAGGATTTTCACTTGTATGCACCTTTCCTAGCTTTAGTTGTCCCTCTTCCAAAAGAGTGCGTATGAAGTGATATCTCACCTCAATGTTCTTTGTCCTTGAATTAAAGGCTGAGTTCTTTGCAAGAAGGATAGCGCTTTGGCTATCACTGTACAAGACACAATTGTCTTGTTTGAATCCAAGCTCTTCTAAGAATCTGTGAAGCCACATAATTTCTTTGCTTGCCTCCGTCATTGCTACATACTCTGCTTCCGTGGTAGAAAGTGAACCACTTTCTGCAGCTTTGAAGCCCAGCTTACTGCTGTGCCTCCAACCGTGAACACATAGCCAGTAGTGCTCCTTCGAGTATCTTTGTCACCTGCCATATCTGCATCAGCATACCCTTCTAGAAAATATCAGTTCCTCCAAAATACAAAGCATTTGTTGTTGTCCCTTTTAGATACCTAAGTATCCACTTCACAGCTTGCCAATGCTATGTACCTGGGTTGTCCATGAACCTACTCACAACTCCCACTGCATGTGCAATGTCTGGCCTTGTCCAGACCATAGCATACATTAGAGAACCTACCATTGCAGCATATGGAACTTTAGACATATAGGCTATCTCCTCTTGTGTCTTTGGACACATATTCTTCATTAGTTTAAAATGACCAGCCAAAGGTGTAGAAACTGGTTTTGCATTTTGCATTGCAAACCTTTCTACTACCTTCTTGATGTAATCTTCTTGAGATAGCTTTATTGTCTTCTTCGTCCTGTCCCTTGATATTTTCATACCAAGTATCCTCTTTGCAGCACCTAAATCTTTCATTGAAAAAGATTTGGACAGCTCCTCTTTTAGGTCTTTGATGTCCTGCATGTTAGCACTTGCAATCAACATGTCATCAACATACAACATTAGGATGATGAATTTCCCATCTCCCAAATTCTCCGTGTAGACGCAGTGATCCGAGTTGCATCTTGTGAATCCATGATCCAACATCCATCAATCAAACTTCAAGTACCATTGTCTTGATGCTTGCTTTATACCATACAAGATCTTCTTTAATCTGCAAACCATTTTCTCCTTACCTTTTACTTCATACCCCTTTGGTTGAAGCATGTAGATTTCCTCCTCTAAGTCACCGTGAGGGAATGCCGTATTTACATCCATTTGCTCGAGATTTAGATCATGAGCAGCCACAAGGCTTAAGACAAGCCTAATTGAGTTCATTTTTACAACAGGAGAAAATATTTCATTGAAGTCAATACCTTTCTTTTGAGAAAAACCTTTTACCACAAGCCTAGACTTGTACCTTTTCTTCCCACCTTCTTCTTCCTTTAGCTTGTACACCCATTTGTTTTGAAGTGCCCGCTTACCTTTAGGCAAATCAACCAACTCCCATGTTTGGTTGCGATGTAGTGAGTCCATCTCCACTTGCATGCTCTTCGTCCATTCTTCTTTGGATTCATGTTGCATAGCTTCTTTATATGATTTCGGCTCTCCAGAATCTGAGATCAAGAGATGGTTGAAGGAAGGAACAAACCTTTCTGGAGGTCTACTTGCTCTTGTAGATCTTCGGGGAATAGGTTGAGGCTCCTCATTTGGTTGACGTTGTTGCACATTGTCACCGTTTGCAGTCCTTGAGTCTTCACCGTCCTCAAGCTCCATGTACTCATCACCTGTTTCTTTTGTTTGTTTTCTTTCCAAGTAATCTTTGTACATATTTTGTTCGTTAAAAATTACATCCCTACTCCTTAAGATTTTACCATCTTCAGGATTCCATAGGCGATACCCAAAGTCTCCTTCTCCATAGCCAATGAAGAAACACCTTTTGGACTTTGCATCTAACTTTGATCTTAGGATTCTATCTATGTGCATGAAAGCCTCACACCCAAACACTTTGAGAAATGCATAATTCACCGGTTTACCTGTCCATGCCTCTTCTGGAACTCCCCCATCCAATGCCGTTGAGGGTGAACGATTGATTAAGTACACAGACGTACTTACAGCTTCCGCCCAAAGCTCAAGCGGTAGGCCTACATGTAGCCGCATGCTTCGTGCTCGTTCCATGATTGTCCTGTTCATCCTTTCCGAAATCCCATTTTGTTGAGGCGTCCTTGGGGTTGTCCTTTGCCTCTGAATGCCATTGCTAGCACAAAAGCTTTCAAAAGCTTGGCTGCAATATTCGCCTCCATTGTCGGATCTGAGGCATTTAACCTTGGTACCTGTTTCATTCTCCAAAAAGGCTTTCCACCTTTGAAATATGGAAAATACATCGGATTTATTCTTCATGACATAAACCCATGTTTTTCTAGTCGCATCGTCTATGAATGTTACATAGTACAATGAGCCACCAAGTGATGGTGTACTTGCAGGACCCCAAACATCAGAATGAACCAACTCAAGTTTTTTATTTTTTCTTTCATTTCCTGATTTTTGAAATTTTACCCTCTTTTGTTTACCATAAACACAATCTTCACAGAACTCTAAGTCCACTTCTTTCAAACCTGGTAGAAGCTTCTTTGTTTGAAGGATTTGCATTCCTTTGGCACTCATATGCCCAAATCGGTAGTGCCACACCGCACTGTCAACTTTTGTAGTTGCTGCACAAGCTGAAGGTTGCGTGCTAATAGTACACAAGTAAAGTGTACCGACTTTTTCACCCTTGGCAACCACCAAAGATCCCTTTGAGATCTTCCACCGTTTGTTTCCGAATGCAATGTTGTGACCTTCATCGTCCAATTGTCCTGTAGAGATCAAATTTTTGCGAAGAGAAGGAACCTGCCTAACATCTTTAAGCTTCCATTCATTTCCGTTAGCAGTTTTGACAGAAACTGTACCTTTGCCGACAATCTCAAAGCTTCATCATCTCCCAAGTATACATACCCAAAATTACCTTTGGTGTAGTCTTGGAAATGTTGCTTGTGTAGTGTCGCATGGAATGAAGCCCCGGAATCTACTATCCAGGAATTAGACACATTTTCTAATGAGAGAATTAGAGCATCTTGCTCTACTTTACCTGCCACATTGGCCTCCGATGTTGGCTTGTTGTCTTGAGACTCTGTCTCCTTCTTCTTCTTGGACCAGCAATCCTTCTTGACGTGGCCCTTCTTGTCGCAGTTCCAACATTCAAGAACTGACTTTGTGCGTGACTTGCTCCGCCTTGAGCGATCACGACCCTTTTGGTTTTTGAACCTCTCCTTAAGCCTTCCTCTTGTTTCCACTGATAGTGCAGCACTTGATGATTCTCCTGTGCTTCTCCTTCGCATTTCCTCGCTTAGGAGAACACCCACAACATCATCAAACTTAAGAGTATTTGTGCCAGAGATAGAATTACTTACAGCCATCACAAGGCTGTCCCAACTATCCGGTAGAGATGATAGTATAAGGAGAGCTCGCACTTCATCATCGAAATTGATTTTCACTGATCGAAGTTGACTTATGTTTGTGTTAAAGTCATTTAGGTGTTCTGCAACTGAACCATTCTCTACCATCTTTAGATTGAACAAGCGCTTCATAAGAAATACCTTATTGGATGCCGATGGTTTCTCGTAGAAGTCGTCAAGTGACTTCATCAAGTCCTCCGTCGTCTTCATCTCTGAAACATTGAAGGCCACCGTTGACGCCAAGCTTAACCGGATTGTTCCCAGTGCCTTTGGATCAAGGACAATCCATGCTTCATCTGCCATTGTTGCGGGCTTCTTCGCAAGACCGCCTGGTGGCAAATAGAGGTCCTTCTGGTAGAGATAGTCTTCAATCTGCATCTTCCAATGTTGGTAGTTTTTTCCGTTGAACTTCTCAATCTTGAGCTTCCCTTCCTCCGCCATAACTCCCACTCAATTCAAGGAATCCTTTCCTTGAGATAATTTACCTACGAGCAAACCTTGCTCTGATACCAGTTGTTAGGAAATAAGACGTAGCTAGATAGATAATTGAGTAGATTACTTAATGCAGAGAGACAGATTTATATACACGAGATTATAGAGTAGAGAGAGAGAGAGAGAGTACACACGATATACGTGGTTCACCCAATGTGGGCTACGTCCACGGGAAAGCAACCACTCAATGGATTTAGTACTTCAAAACAAGAAGTAGTTTACAAAGGGATTATACCCTTAATGGAGCTCCCGCCTTGCTTCACTCTCACCACCTCACACTCACCTTGTTGCATCAACTTCACACTATGAAATGTGTGTAGAAATGGCCTCCTTTTATAGGCCAAAAGGGCTGCCCTCTCTTATGAGAGACAACCATGTGTAGCCGCCCTTGTGCCAATAAGTCCAAATCGGACCCTCCAATCCGCCCATGTGTGGCCTCCCTTGAGAAGACAAGTCCGCTTTTGAATTCGGCCACCGGCCACCAGCCATTGACTTCCGACCACCGGCCACCGACCATTGACTTCCAACCACCGGCCACCGGCCACCAGCCATTGACTTCCGACCACCGGCCACCGACCATTGACTTCCAACCACCGGCCACCGGCCATTGTTTTCCGACCACTTTCCGGCTGCCGTCCAGTCATAATATTCCGGCAAAAAAGAATATTCCGGCGAAAAAAAAAGTCTCGGGGGCCTCCACCCCCGAGGCCTTTAAAGTTGCCCCTGATTCTTGTCCGTGAAAATTTTGGTTTCCGGTGAGTGATTTTCCTTCACACACGATGGCTTCTCCTCATAATGGGGGCCTTACAAATGTGCGCTTTTACCACAGAAAATTACAAGGGTAAATCAGGCTCCATACTTAACAAGATCTACGTCACTCATGTGATGGTTAGCTTACTTTAGTTTCAACTAGAGAGAGGTTAAACGTTTAGAACAAGATCCAGGATAGAGTATCCTGAGGTCTAGCGGATAGCCAGGAAGCTTGTGTCTTGCCGAGGGTTTGTGACTAGTTAGATTTAGTTAAGTAGGATAATGTGGAGCTATGGTTTTTTGGTTTTGAGTGCTTGCGTAGAAATAGGGTAGAAAAACGCTGTAAAAACGCAAAACAAACAAAAAGAAGAAACAATAAGGCTGTTTGCTTGCCTGGAAAGAAAAACCCACACCACATACTCTTTAAGGGGGTGAAAACAGTAGACATTGGAATTTATGATCCAACACTTGAGAAAACATAAAATCTGCGACCAAAACCAACAAAAAGAAACAGGTGATTGTCATAAGAAAACACTAAGTGAACCTAAAGAGGCCAAGAAGAGATATAACCATTAGCCTAGGGTAAACAGACTGTGTCATGTGGTACGACTGATATTCACAAGCTTAAGATGAAGTGTCATCAAATTTGCATCACTTTAAGTGCATTTGAGTTGTGAATTGCTATAAAGTGAAATTTGTGAAGTGCTTGAGTCCAAGGTCAAAATAAGTCCAAACTTCATAAAACTTGAGGGATAGACTTATATGGGCTCAGAGAACACAACTGTCCAAAAACAGACAAAAAATCAAATCCCAATTTCTCTCTGCTACCGAGTCTATCGCGATAGACTGGTGGAGGTGGTGATTGACTAACAACTGGAAAAACCCTTCATACCACAGGTTTAACACATCAATACAAGGGTACTCACAAAAATTGAGTGAAACTGAACACCATCTTGACCACAAAACTTTAAAACTGGTGTTTTAGAGTCTGAATTCAGAGACAAGGGCAAGAAGTCTTTGACCAAATGTCCAAACAGTGCAAAAATTGGTCAATGCACTACACAGGCAGAGGGTGAACCAGCTGTGGAGATAACTTGATAAAAATGCCAACAGGGGAGAACATGTCTAGTCTATCGCGACAGACTAGGTAAATTGTTGCTGAGGACCTTATCTTCCAAATTTTCCCTAGGGAGATCTTTAGCAGAGCCTATACAACATACACATCAAATTTCAAGGCATTTAGATCACTGAAAGTCAATCTAAGGCCCAGATAGAGAATCAAACTCTGACCAAAATACTAAAATTGGACCAAAACCCAAATCAAGTGTCCAAACTTCATAAAACTTGAGGGATAGACTATAGAGGGTAAAAGGAACTCAAAGGTGAAGTCACAATTTTAAATTGACTTATGCTGAGCAATTTGTTAGTCTATCGCGATAGACTATGAAAGTGATGATTCAGACATATTTTGCAAGTTGTGACTATACTGCGAGGACATACTCTCCTCATAGATCCCAACCATCATTTCATATTTGAAATTGGACCACGAGAAGACTAACTGAGTGGTTGATTTACATACTTGAAAGAATTTTTGTGGTTCAAGGAAAACCCTTGTGAACAGACTAACCATACTTGTGTAGATCCCAAAAGGAGATCATCACAGAGCCGCACAGGAAGAAGGAGTCCAGGTAAGCTTTAAGTTTGCAACCCAGCTTTCATTCTTATGTATTTAAGGTCAGGAGCCTTTGTTAAGTCAGGAGCTAAAAGTGTCAAAAGTCAAGTAAGCACCACATCCACCGAAGAGAGTGTAACTCAGATGAGACCAGACCCATTAGCACCGATCATTGAAGAGGGTAGTGATACTGACACTTCGTCGGAGAAGTCCTTCTTCATGATGGGGAGTCAACATCTAGGAGGTTCCTACGGTGAAGGACCAATGCCAGGGGGAAGCACCTCCCTACATCCTTTAAACGAAACCAAGTTCACTATAATATTCTTGGAAGGAACAAACTCAAGGGGAGCCTTAGTTTATTATGACTATCGAGAACGCAAGTGTATTTGTATTGAAGAAAGACCGGCTCAGAGACTGGAGATAATCCGAGTCTATGATGATGGAGACAGATTCCAAGACGAAAAGGGGAACCATTATCTGATAGTTAGTAACCCTGAGGATTACAACAGATATGGAGATAACGTGGCAAAAGGGAAAATGGTTTCAAAAACCCAAGAACCGGCTCTTAACATTGATAAACCTGGAGCGCTTTTTATGTATGATAAGAAAACAACCAGGGTCCCAACATATAATGAGAATGTGGGGATTTACAAACATGAAAGTGAGGGAATAGTCTCTTACTTTTGATGCAAGGAACCCTACCCAAACGAATTAAGCAAAGACAAGGTTATTTACTTATTTTCTTATGAAACTGCTATGGGGAAGGATATTGTTTTTGTTGACAGATACGGGCAAGAATACAAACGTATTCTCCCAGAGGAGGTTGAAAAGGCAACAGTTTCGGGAGTATCAACCTATGCCCCCGACAAAGTACCAAGAGCCACCTACACCCCTAGCAAGTCGACAAATCCCTTTCCAGAAGAGTATGACGCTACCTCACATTCGACCCAACAACCGACGTTTAACTACCAGGACCAACCAGCTACTCAGCCATCATTACAGGCATGGCTTCGACAGAGTGCTACATTAGAACAAGACCAAACCCGAGAGGGTTATCAAACCGCACGAGGGCTAAGGGATTTACAAGAACCACCACTCTATGCACAATATCAAGGAGAGAGTAAGCCAAAGACTCAGGGGTCAACAGAGCCTGGAAGACTACCCCTAGAACGAGTTCGGAGAGATGAACCATCTCTTGCAAGAACTGTTAGAAATTATGGCTTAGGAGCACCATTGGGAGAGGAACCTGGCCACTATAGAAGACCAAAGGAGGCATATCGACTAGGACGTGGAGATCCAATGATGAGATTTGTAGACCATCGTAGAATTAGATCTTCTCAAGTGAAAAAATGGGGAATCAAGAAATACACGGGAATCAGGGATCCAAGAGATCATGTAGCAGCCTTTGTGCGTGTAATTAGAGCTGAAGAGGTGCTAGACTTCCCTACCCAATTTGCAGGATTTGGTTTAACCTTAGAGGATGATGCTGCTACTTGGTTTGACTCTGTGGAGCGAAGAGACTTTGAGTCTATGGAGGAATTGTTTGAGGAGTTTATCGAAGAATTCTCACAAAGGGGAATAGCTCATAATACAGTCTCACAAATCCATAAATTCAAATATAAAGATGGAGAGTCTGTGCAAAAGGAAGCCCTCCGATTAAAAAGATATGTTAAGTTCTACCCCGTGGAAGAACTGCCAACTCAGTCTAGACTTATGCTTATATTTATCCAAGGACTAAGGAATGCAGATCTCCAGAAGGACTTACATATGAAAAGGAGCACGACGTTGAATGAGTTAACCAAGGAGGATCTATACCTTGTGGACAATTGTGCGGTCTACAAAGAGGGTGAGTTCAAGGATCTTGACGATGATTCCTCCTCGCAACAAAGCGGAAGCAAGTCTGCTATGAAAGGAGAAGTAGCTGTGAGCCAAGAGCAGCTTGTAGAGGAAGTGCTTAAAAAGATTAACTTGTATTCCAAACCACAAGCTAAACATCCAAAATGGTGTGCGATTGAACAAAAATGGACAAACCATGGGACGGAGGAATGTTATTATAACAAGGGATATGTGAGAGAATGACCATAGGCTCCGCAAGCTCAGACGACATCCCCTCAAGTCCCACCGATGCCTAGATATCAAATAGGCAACCTACCAGGACCTGTAGGTGTAGAAAGACCATAACCAGTGTTGGGACAATAACCACCCCTACCAAGATTACGATCAGTCGGCATAAGATACACACCAACAGTAACTGAATCAGAAGAGAAGGCTATACTACGAAGAGCTCAATGGATATACGGAAAACTATGTCTATTATCCACCGGAAGAACCCTCCACACCAGAACCATGGAGCATGATAGGAAATACAGGACCACCAACTACTGCACAGGAAGTGGGGGAAGGAAGATATAGCTTGGATGAAAGAACACTGTTGTTCATAGCCAATGGAGGCATGAGCAGGCAGAGGTTTGCACACTAACAAAGAGGAGCTCAAGGAGCACCTCAACAGCATAAGGGACCATGCTACAAGTGTGGTGGAGACCATTGGCTGAGGGACTGTCCTCATGATGAAATCATTAGGGTCAATGCATATTGCATCGAGTGTGGAATTACTCACTTGATCCTTGATTGCCCTAAGAACCTAATCAAAGGAGCAAAAACTACTTTGAATATGGTGGGAGCACTGCCTTCCAGTGGAGGGTCAGAAAACAAAACTCCGATTCCTGTTAAGGTCTTGACGAGAGCCCAAACAAGGAAAAATGACAATCAGCCCAAGAGTAACTATGAAAATCAAGAGGAAATCAAGACCGACAAGTATAGCGTCAGTCGTGATAATCCATGGAAAGAACGAAGAGCGAAAATAAAAGCTAGACATGAGCGAAAATAGAAAGATGTAGAAGCTGAGCTAACAATAGCTCGAGAGCAACTTAAACAGCAAAGAGAGTCAGATTCTCTAAAATCAACGGAGGGACCAAGAAGCGCAAGCTCAGGAGGGTCTGTATTGGTAGATAAGGTCAATGAACCCTTAGATGCAATCTTGCAAGCATATGAAGCAAGATTGAAGAACAAACATACTCTAGAGCAAAGGTGGGACATATCCATATCCAGAGATAGAAAAACAGAGACTAGAGAAGTGCAAGCAGCTGATTGAAACTTCACAAGCTTTACTAGAGCCTCCACCTATGGAAGTGGGAGATAGAATAATCAAACCACCAAACAATGAAACACCTCTCAAAACTGAACAAAGGATACCTGACAAGATAGAAAACGTTAAATCCTTGCCTGATGTAGAGGATGCAAGAATTGTGCCTAATAGCACTGATGAATTGCTGAAAGATTTTCCACCATATACACCTATTGTGGAAGAAAATTGGCCTGAAGAGCTATGGGAAACGGTGAGAAAAGCTCAAGAAAAATATGAGACAAAAACAGTCGATTCAGCGCCTTTCTCGGAGTTGAACTTGAATAAGCCTCCATGGGATCTATACGCTAAATCATTTCAAGGGGATAATGGTTTCGTTGCATCCGAAGATAGCAGATCAGCATCACTCAGAACTTTGCCGCCATACATGGGAGACTACGAGGCAAGGTCAAAAATTCAAAGAGTACCTTCTCAAAGAATAGAAGGGTCAAATCAATTGGATACTAAAATCTTGATAGACTTGTTGACCACTCCGGTCAAGTGTACAATCACATTGGCAGAATTGTTAAAAATTAGGCCAAGCATGTGGACGGAAGTGGGCAAATGTCTTGAAAAATTTGGTATAAGGACGCCTCTTAAGTTCTTCAAAACTGAGCTTAATGACACAGAACCGAAGAGAGTCAACACTAGACCAGTGCCACTCAACAAGGTCGGAGAGTATTGTGAGGGTGAAGATGGCAACACTACTCTACCAGTTGAGTATAACGACATAGAGACTAAGGCCATACTTGATAGCGGAGCTGGTATTGCCATTGCGACCAAAATGCTATGGGAAAAATGGGGAAAACCAGCAATACGAACAACTAGAATGAAATTGCAACTAGTGGATGGGCACATAGAAAGGCCTATAGGATTTCTTGAGGCAATTGTGGTATCTTCATGTGGCATAGAGTACGAACGTACATTTGCCATAGTGGATTTCGGCAAGAAGAACAATTATGAAATTATCCTTGGTAGGCCGTTCATGAGGCAACTCAAGATGGTCCAGGACTGGGGGTATGATTATTTGTATCTAAGACATGCTGAAACCACTACACATGTAAACATGAAAAATCATAGCTACCATGATGTCACGAGAACACATGTGGAAGAATTTGACTCAGCCACCATTAGTGGATCAGAAGTCCCAGCGTGGCTCTGTAATAAAAAGGAGATATGGATGTGCGGAGCATCTCAATGTAGTGAATTTGACCACAATGAAAGGACACTAGAGAGGTTCTTGGAAGACGATGCCTATATACGAGAACCCTTTCCTGAAAAGAAGCTCGAACCCCTAGAATGGTCTCAAATTTTGGCTACATTGGATGTATGCGTCAATGAAGTCACGCCCACCAAATTTTGTGACGAGAATGGCTACGATATCGTACCATACTACATGTTGAGCAAAATTGTGGAGGAAGACGAGAACGAAGGAGACACTGAAAATACGAGGATCAATAAAACGGAAATGAAACTTGAGATTAAGATAGTGGGCTATGTGGACATCCCCACTAAAGAAATCGAGCAGGATGGAGAAGAATTTTATGATTCTTCTGATCAATGTGAAAACAAAGATAATGCGGATGACGAGAAGTCAAAAAATACGGAGGAAGACGACCATCAAGATCAAGACAATGACGTCTTCTACAATTTCCCAAACCAAAGTGAGAGATGCCAAAAAAGATACAAGAGTAGGCAACACCATAATAGTCTACCAACTAGGCTGAGACCTATGCCGGAGTTCAGGGGTAAGACACATTTCCTTATGAACATTCATGCTATTGATTGCGCTAAGGACAAAGTGTCACAAAGATTTCTTAAAGTTGCTGAAGACTCAGGTTTTAAGTCCAGATTGTTGAAACCTAAAAAAACGAACAAAGCAAAAAAAAGAGTTGCAACAGAAAAATTGGATGTCTCTGGCGATCCAATTATAACGAAATTTGAGCGGAAAAAGAGATACAATGATTTGAAACAAAAACTGAAAAATGTATGGACAACTGAAATGGAAAGTAGCGATACGAACGCTAGTGATGGGAGTAATAAGATAGATGTACCTCCTCACTATTGTAAGTACACCATTCAGGAAAGAAAATTGGTGGTTCAGCAACCAATGAGAGAGCCTAAATCAAAAGAGTCTTAGGATGGGCCAGAGAACGCTAAGAAAATAGACTTAGCAGAGCCGGGAGAAAGTCCTCGACCTACTTACATTGCCACAGATCTAAACCGGGAAGAAGAGGACTTACTGATCAAAATGCTTAAGGAATTTTGTGATGTATTTGCCTGGTCATACAAAGATCCGAAGGGGGTGGATCCTAACATTTGTGAACATTCAATCCCTCTGAAGTCTGATGCAAAGCCAAGCAAACAACGTCCATACACGTACAATGAGACATTCACCAAAAGGATAAAGGAAGAGATAGACAAACTTATGGAGGCTGCATTTATTTATGAGATAGAGCACACGGACTGGGTGTCGCCGAAAGTGGTGGTACCTAAGAAAAACGGGAAATTACGAGTGTGTGTGAATCTCAAGAAGGTAAACGCAGCAACAATAAGGGACAACTATCCTCTTCCTATCACGGAACACGTCCTGGAACGAGTAGTAGGCAAACAAGCCTATAGCTTTATGGACGGATTCTCTGGTTATAACCAATTGGGGGTCAAACTAGAAGATGAATACAAAACAGCGTTTGCAACAGAATGGGGCATATATGCATTTAGAGCAATGCCATTTGGCTTGACCAATGCTCCAGCCACATTTCATAGATTAATGACACATGCTTTTAAAGAATACTTGTGAATATTCTTGGATATTTACATGGATGACTTGTGTGTCTATTCTCTATTGAGAGAAGACCATATAGATCATCTTAGAAAGGTATTCGAAAAATGCAGAACGTATAGGATTTGCCTCAACCCAGAAAAACGTGTATTCATGGTACGACAAGGTAAAATCTTAGGCCACATAGTATCGGCTAATGGAATTACCACTGATGAAGACAAGGTAAAGGTGATCATAGAATTGCCAAGACCAAAAACTGTACGAGAGGTACAATCATTTATGGGACATTGTGGATACTACCGAGGTTTTATCTACATGTACGCTATAATAGAAAAACCCTTGTATAGTCTAATCACGATCTTCATATGGACCAACGAATGTGAGGAGTCATTCCAGAAACTAAAAGATGCACTGGTATCTGCACCAATTCTAAAAGCACCAGATTGGTCAAAGATCTTCCATGTACATGTAGATGCTTTGGCATTTGCAATAGGCTGTATATTAGCACAACCAGGGGAGGGTAATACAGATTTTCCCATCAGTTATGCTAGTAGACAACTCAACAGTGTAGAGAAGAATTATACAACCACTGAAAGAGAAGGATTGGGTATGATATATGTGGTAAAGAAATTTTGACAGTACTTACTTGCGAACAAATTCACGTTTTTGGTGGATCATTAGGCACTCTTGTACTTAGTAAACAAACTTTGTAACACGGGACGAATTGTAAGATGGTTCATTGTGTTGCTGGATTTTGATTTTACGATAGTAGTTAAGAAAGGAAAAACTCATCAAAGAGCAGACCACCTTTCTCGATTACTACATAGCGAAAAAGGTACTGGGGTAGATGATGATCTCCCAGACGCATACCTGTTTAATATAGAGATGGTACCGAAATGGTCAGAGCAAATTATTCTGTTGCTGACATATGGAATGAATATTGACGACAAACACATGGTGGAAGACGTTAGACAAGCACGAAATTAGACAATGCTTGCGGGAAGAATGTACCATCATGGAAACGATGGGATTCTAAGGTTGTGTATAGGCCCACAGGAGTACGATGCGTATCTAGAGGAGGCCCATACACAAACAGGGGGATTCCATCGAGGAAATCAAATGACCTATGAACAATTAAGAAGACTTGGAGTGTATTGGCCAGGAATGGCAGGCGATGTAGCTAATTACATCAAGAAATGCAACTTTTGCACATCCAATACCACTGTGGATTATGCCACATTATACCAAGTGACAGTAGCACTCTCATGGAGTCATGCTATTGTGGAATATTTGACTAATAAGGAGTTTCCAGGAGATTGGTCTAAAGCCAGACAAAAGGCTTTACAAATCGAAGCGAATAGGTATACCCTCAATAGTGACCAATTGTATAAAAGAGGAACTGATGACCAGCTGAGGTTAGTTCCTCATGAAAATGACTACTTTCCATCATTGGAACAAGTTCATGTAGGCAGAGAAGGAGGTCATTTTTTAGCGGGAGAGAACCGTAAAAATCATTATGGTTGCAGGCATATGGTGGCCAACCATGATTCAAGATGCAACAGAATTCGTGAAAAGGTGTGATGAATGTCAGCGCACTAAGGTACCAGTTAAAAGAGACGAAATGCCTTTAAGACCAATGATGAGTGCTCGAGCATTCGCTAAATGGGGATTGGACTTTGTTGGTCCTATCACTCCACCAGCGTATCGTTCACAAGCACAATATATCATAGTGGCCATGGATTACATGACCAAATGGGTGGAAGCAAAAGCCACAACGAAAGCAGATGCTAGAACCACGGCACAATTCTTATATGAATATATGTTTACACTTTATGGCCTTCCAATCGAGCTGGTGAGTGATAGAGGGACACACTTTGTAAATGAAGTTATCCAACATCTCTTAAATGAGTTTATGGTAATTCATCGCAAATATGCACCCTACCATCCACAAGCCAATGGTCAAGCAGAAGCAACCAACAAAATATTGTGCACAGTTCTTACAAAACTGGTTAGTGAAACAAGAACGGATTGGGATCAAATGCTATATTCGACATTGTGGGCTTATGGAGTTGCATATAAAACAACACTCAATGCTACACCATTTAATATGGTATATCGGTTAAATGCAACATTGCCTATTGAATTCTTGATTCCCGCACTAAGGGTAGCTACACAATTAGACTGGATGGGGCATGAGCTTTCAGAACGGTTAGCAGACCTTGAAAAATTAGATGAGTTATGACTCAATGCTGTAGCAGCCATATATGCAAAAAAAAGACAACAAAAAGAGTTTTTTGACAAACATGTCAAAAACAAGGACTTCAAAACGGGCGACTATGTCTTAGTATACACCCTTAAACAGCATGCCAAGAAGCTAAAGAAAAGGGGATGGGGCCTTATTTGATCCAAGAAATATCGTCCAGTGGAGCAGTAAAACTGTCGACCCTAGATGGAAAAGAAATGCCGAACTGGATTAGTGGGTGTCGTTTGAAAAAGTATCATCTACCTTTAACACCGAAAATGTTGTTTCAATTGCATTATGGCAAAGCCTATAGACATGAACAACAACGAATTCAGGACCAGGCACAACAAGAAGCCAAGGAACGCATTGCTAAGTGAAAGCAATTTCTAAGGACAATAAACATGGTCACACCAATGATGAGTGACGAATATCCTTTTTCGACATTCCGAACAATTGAAGCGGATATACAAAGCGAAGAATTAGCAAGGACAATAACAGACTTTATGGCTAAGGACGAAAGCACCATTGACAACTTGGAAAATATGTGGTGTATTCCTTACATAAAAGCTTATGCAGGCACAGAACAAGTTGAAATCTATGCATTGCTTGACACTGGAGCAAAAATGAGTGTCATCAGCTTTGAGCTCTTTCAAAAACTTGGACCAATGAGGAAATTCCCAGAGACACACAGGTTGAAAGTAGCATCGGGTGATGACGTGACCACGTTGTGGTCTATTATATTACCAATCACAGTGCAGGCACACCCATACACTACCAAGTTCCATGTACTGCCACCAAGTAGATCAGCAACGCCGTGTATCTTAGCGGTGTCATGGATGAAAGCTAATAGGGTATTCATTGATTTGGATACGAATGAATCACTGTTCAGAAATGAAAACTTTTCAGAACCCTTCTTATCATATGACCAATACATGTCAAGGTGGAGACAAGAGCCAATACATCCGCAAAGCATTGACCAACAACAAACAAAGTTTACATGTCAAGACATGTATTATCAAAAATCAACAATCATTCAGGGAACCAGGCAAGTTTGGGTACGACGTACAGATCTAGCCGAGGCAAAATTTCATCAAGGGCGGAAATATAAAGTTTAGCTCAAGCAATACAGCTTAATTCCTGTAAAAAAGTGGACAAAAGAACAGACAAAACACCCAAAGCCAGCAAATCTTCAAAGAACAAGTATCAACCAGTCGAATCCGCAATGGACTATATTGGTATGGTGGCCAAAATTACCAATTCAAAACGTGACAACAACACAAGTATGGATGCCAAAGCCTAGACCAATGAATAGTTGTCTACAACTGTCAATGACAAGCTAAATCATACAACCAGGACGCGGAGACCAACAGAATCCACAACAACAACTAGGAGGATCTGTACGACCAAAGTCATCCAATGGAAACGAAAGAATGTTCCACCAGAACATGAAACAAAATATACAACAATAGCGACATCAAAAGAGCCACATACACCAATTCAAAAACCGTGGAAAACAATCAAACAAAGAGCGGCAAATTTACAACTTCTTCTTGCAAAGAAAATTTACCAGCCAACTCAGGCTACCACAGGAAACCTCAACGACAAATGCCAATAAGCGAATCGCTTATACCTTCCTCTTACACCGCATAAATTTTTTCTAAATGCATTGACTGTGTATGCATATAGGGATACATTACAAGGCCTGCATTAGCACGAGTTCACGCCCATCCACAGCACATACCCTTGATGATACCCTGTCGTCCGGGAGGACTCCAACTAGGGGGGGGGAGGCATTCCAAATGCGGACTCACGTCATATATTAGAGGGCAATGTTTGTGATTAATTTTTCAACCATTTTTGCGTTTTATTGTGTGATTTTGGAAAAAATAATATGCCCTCATAATTAATCAGAATTGGGGACCAAATGATCATATATGAGCCCCTAGGGATGTGTATATACTATAAAGAGAGTCAAAACTGGCCAAAAACCGTCGAAAAACAGCAAAAAAAAGGCCAAGGTTGACGATTAAGAGTGAGAATGTACATAGACGAGAGAAAAGTGAGCTAAAAAGTGTTTTTCTTTTCATTGGTATTTTTATAGGTTAGAATTTCTATTTTTGGGTTATTTTGGGATTTATTTGCTTTATTTTAGCCATTTTCTAGCAAAAAATATAGAAAAAAATCCATAATCCAGATGGAAACGCAACAGAAGAGATGCGTGATCAGAGCAAGGTAAAGAAGACACAGAAAAATAGGGACTACGAAGGTGACAGGGAAAAATGACCACCGTCATGACGGGACCTCCAAAATGAGAAATCTGCAAAAATTGTAGAACTGGAGCAAACGAGGTCCAAATCAGGAAATTTGCAAGCCTAAACCGCATCTCGCAAAAAGTTATGGCCACAGGTAAAAGATGGGAAAATTTTGTGTTGGAGTCTCGATTACATATAGAGGGGCTAGGCTAGAAATCTCTCATTTGAGTCATTTTCCATTGTGAGAGAGAGAGAGCTCCCTACAGCAGTTGAGACTTCCAGGAGCTCATCCATCGTGCACGGTCACCAGATCGACATTAGATATGAGAGGTATGCTCGTCAACACTGACTCTAAGTGTTGTTTACTTCAGTTAGTGGCAAAACCTCGTCAGCACCACCATCGCAACCGATGCACACATACTGTAGACTGGTTGTTAGGAAGACCTAGAGGCCACCAAATGGAGCCAAAATTGAAAGGCACAATGCCTATAGCTTAGGGATCAAGCCTATGACCTTAGAAAGCGTGAAGGAAGCCACCCAGAAAACCCTAATTTCATAGGACCTGCAGAAGGGCTGCTGAACCAAAGTGATCGGAAATGAGCCAAAACTCATAGGCAGCAAGCCAATAACCTCGACAAACCAACTGAATGGTTAGACCATGAAAAAGTTCTTCAAAACGGAGCCTAAAGTCCCTATCTGACGGAAACTGCGCAAAGCGTCACAATACTCTAACGGGCCGACCAAGTGACCAAATGACACCAAATTTGACAGGGTACATCCAAAAGAGGTCAACTACGAGTTGGAATGTGTCCACTCAAGAAAAAGCTCGTCCACTAGGGCAAATGCCAGCAACAACAGGCCAGAAAGATGTCCAAATGGTCGTTCTTGGTGATGTAAACACCAAAAGAACAACTGACTGCTTTGACGGAAGGTCAAAAGGAAATGAAAGATAGCCTGAGTCATACAATGACCAAAAGGAATGGTGACCATCACCTACGTGGTCTACTCCGACTCCAGAACCAGCTAAGTGCTGCAAACAGGGAGTACACTTTTCTAAATTGATTAAAACTTAATGTGTTTGTTTAGGAGAGCCTACTAACACCATTGTGGTCAACTAACATCAAAAAACTTGTAAAAATGACTAAATGCTCAGTCTAGCGCGATAGACTTGCTATTACACTTAGACAAGTAAAATTTTGATTTTGACTTTATGAGGGGTGCTAACAAGGGATAATGATCACAAATATCAAATCAAAGTGAAAAATTTATCTCTCTTGAGCAAGTAACTGAGTCTATCGCGATAGACTCAGTTACTTGCTCTCTCTTGAGCAAGTAACTGAGTCTATCGCAATAGACTTGCTATTTTTATCTTAGGGGGGAAGTCTTTTTAAAATTTTCACAAGATAGACTTGGGGAAGCATATGGAGGCAGTACACCAAATTTGGTGACAAGATGGACTCATATGGCAATCCGAGATAGACTTGACAACAACTCAGAGTCAGAATAGGGCACCTCAAGGGCAGAGAGTTAAAATTCACATGTGAGAGGTCAAGAAACCTTACATCAACTAGGAGAAGGCAGACAGATGATCATAGAGCCAAAATATGACAAAATGACACTAAGTCCCAGTATCGCGATAGACTAAGCAGAGTGATACAGGGCCATCTGATCAAAAATTGGAATCAACAATTGGCTTCAACATGATGCAAGAGGACTACCCACTAAGTTTGAGCCCAAAACAACACAAAATGAAGGAGATAGGCCAACATCTCCTTGGAGGGAATCTGAAAAAATGGAAGTTGATCCAAAAAGGGGTCACTTGACATTCATTTGAGGTGGAAATAAAATTAGATCATGTGCAAGACATGAGAAACCAACTGGTGGAGTCACAAGTGGAAAATATATCCCTTGTCAAAAGATAGACAGTCTATCGCGATAGACTAGGCAAAAATTGCAAATGAGCTGATTTTCAGTTTGTGACTATAGGGTGACCTTACATGCCCTATGCACATACACTACACAAAATTTCAAGGCATTTGGACTTGTTCTGCTTCATCAACAACATTAATATGAAGCCGTCAGAGTCGGACAATGAAAGAGCTTGTCTATCTGCTAACATTTTACCTTAACTTGCAAGGTGGCAGGCATGGATAATGAAGTGATGAAGATTCAGATCACCAAGGAAATCATCAAAGAGGCATTGAAATTGTTTGATCAGGGAGCCAACATGAGAGAAAGAAGGAAGAACCTCACAGTCTACCTGCAAAGATCCAAACTGCCTTCTTTTGAACTCATATCAAACCCGGAAGTAAGAGAACTGACACAGGTATACAGTCAATGTTTGTTGAGCGACATCAAGAGACCGCCTAGATACACTACACCACACGGGGTCATCTCAACAACACTGACCTAGGCTATGGGAATTACACATGAGTTCTATATAGATCATGCATCATATCTGTTTGAAGAAGTGACAAAGCTACGGCAGGACAAGCCAAATTACATTGCAGGAGGAGAAGTCCTCACCAGAATAATATACCAGGCCATAGGCGCGGCAGATCAACCGCCACCTGCTCCTCATCAAAACGACTAGCTGGTGTTAAGAGAGAATATGGAAGACAGATCACAAAGGCAAGTACCGGCCTCTACTAACACCATTGGAGGACGCACGCTGGAAAGAGTAACCAGAAGTACACAGGAAAAGATGGAAGAAGAAAGAAAAACCGAAGAAGAAGATTTGCGACTAAAGAAGCGGAAAGCGGAAATGGAGAACAACACCAGATTGCAGAAGATAGCAAAAATGGAAAGAATGCTAGAAGGCTTTGTTCTCGAGAGATCTCTACGAGGCGATGTAGGCGCCACTTGGAGACCTTTTAGTAGCACTTACACATTGAGAACAAAGAATAAACACAACCCAGCTTTTGAGTTGGACTGGTTCGAGAGGTACATCCAAGAAAGGAATGCTATGGATGAACCATAACTTCTACTAGAAGAGAAGGATCTCCAAACCTTGAGAGATCAGTTAAGGCCAACTTCACGAGATCAAGAAACACCACCTCCATCTCCAAGGCCAGAGACAAGTGAGAGGCAATCAACCCCACCTGTTGACTCTCCTTCGCATTCAGAAATCTCACATCGTGATGAGAGGGTTCATACACCACCCAATGAAGAGGGATCCCTAACTCCGAGCAAGATTTTTCGAGCAATTTCTAAACCGAGCAAAAGAGCAAGCTACAATAACAAAAAATCAAGGAGCTCTCTTAATTTTCAGTACACAAACCAAGGGAGCTTTTCACATGATTTCAATATTTTGTTGTAGCTTATATATATATATATATATATATATATATATATATACAATCACTAAAAGGTACACACTAAGCTATCAATGCTCAAAATTGAAATTTTGTGACATGTCAATAGAAAGATATATAGTGCTATTACAATGTATGCAACTTCAGGACGACTGTCTATGAGTTGCAAGTCCTCTAATATGCAAGTATAATGAGCTAGTGATGGTTGTAAAATAGAAATATTTACTATGGACTATAGTAGAATTAGGACTAAAATAAACAATTATAAAGATACTAGCAATTTTGCACAAGCATGAGTTTTATAAACACTTTTAATTTTGTCCATTCTAGAGACCTCTTTCTCAATTTTAGACCAATTCTAATTGTGTAAAGCTAGAAACCCCTTTCTCAGAGTAGTGATAGAACGCTCCCATAAAAAAGAATAGCTTTTCCTATTTTAGGTGTAGTTAAAAATATCGGGCCCATGGAAAATAGCTATAAAGAAAAAAATTTGTATTAGAACACAATGCTAGATCCACAGTAACAAAAACAAAACGGTTTTGACAAATTCTCTTGTAAAAGAGCTCCTCATTCTCTTGGTTTTTCTATTTTGTTCAACATCATAACATTCTACTGGATTGACACAACTAGGTTTGGTATGGGTGCAAGATTGTTTCCTCAACTAATAGGGTGAGTAATTTTGTCACAAGAAGCCATCATTCCTCCCCCTATTATTCCCACATTGTGAAGTATGGCAACCTCATGTGCTTCTATTGTCTTGTCTTTGCTTAGCTAGCTAGGTTTAACACTGGAGGTAGGGGGACTATCGGCCTTTGTAGCCCTCGTACACAAATTCCATCCGTTTGTAAACTTAGCTAGGGCGTGCATTTTTGTGCGAAGTCTACAAATGCCGGTAGTCCTCCTACCTCCAATGTCATGTAAAGAATGAGGATGTAAGAGAGCTACACAAGACAAGCACAAAGCACACAGAGATGGAAAGCTTCTTCTTCTTCTTCACAGAAAAGAGCGTACAAAATGACTAAGTGCTAAAGCTGAAAAGTAGCACATATGTACATGCGGTCACTAAGTGTGAACTCGCTAGAAGCGTACTAGGCTGGCACTATAAGTGTAGTCCAGCTGTAGAATCACTGGCAGAGATCCTCCGTGTCGGTCACCTAACGCGCCAGTGAGTAAATGCCGTAAGCGGCCAAGACCCGTAGTGGATGCCAGCTCAAGGTGTAGAGCTCGACATCTCAACACTCCCCCTCGAGCTCTGCATGTCGCAGAGTCCAAGCATAGTCCGGAAACGTCGAAGCTTCTCAGCTCCGAGGGCCTTGGTAAAGATATCCACTATCTGCTCCTCTGTGCTGACGTAGACCAAGTCGATGTCGCCCGCCAACACTCGCTCTCGAACGTAGTGGTAATGGACCTCTATGTGTTTGGTCCTGGCATGGAACACTGGGTTCCTAGCCAACTGCATGCTGCTGAGGTTGTCACAATGGATGAAAATCTGCTGGTCCACCTGCACTCCCAAGTCCTCAAGTAATGTGCGTAGCCAAGCTACCTCGCACGCCGCAACTGCTGCACCTCTGTACTCGGCCTCTGTGCTCGATAAAGCAACCGTAGGCTGCTTTTTGCTGCTCCAAGTAACAGCAGCACTCCCAAAAGAGAACATGAAGCCACTCGTAGATCTTCTATCAACAATGCTACCTGCCCAATCTGCATCTGTATACCCATACAATGCTAATGGTGCATCTGCTGCATAGAACAATGCGTAGTCAAGAGTACCTTGCACATACCTAAGTGTGCGTCGTACTCCATCCAAATGTGGCTTCCTCGGAAGTTGCATGAACTGACTCTCCAAGCCTACTGTGTAGCTCAAGACTGGCCTCGTGATTGTCAAGTAGATTAGACTACCCACAATCTTCCTGTACATGTTGACATCCTCAACAACATCACCCTTCTCTGCACTCAGCTTTGCATTCACATCCAAGGGAATAGAAATTGGCTTACAATCAGCCATACCATACTTTGACAACATGTCCAAAGCATACTGTCTCTGTGATAGCCATACACCCTCTGGAGTCCTGATCACTTCAATGCCAAGAAAGTAGCGCAACTCGCCTAAATCTTTCATTTCAAACTCCTGATTGAGAAGACCCTTCACATGGTCAATCTCCATAGCATTGTCACCAACAATAATAAGGTCATCTACATATATGGTAATGACCACAATCCCCACATCACTCTCACGTACATAGAGTGAATGATCAGCATGAGCTCTCCTAAAACCAATACTGACAAGATACTTGGCAATCCTGTCATACCATGCTCTAGAGCCCTGCTTCAAACCATACAAAGCTTTGAGAAGTCTACATACATAATCTGGGTAACCTGGATCGACATAACCAGGTGGCTGATCCATATACACTTCCTCTTGCAACTCACCATTCAAGAAGGCATTCTTTACATCCATTTGATGCATAATCCATCATCTAGATGCAGCCACTGCTATGACAGCTCTCACTGTCGTCATCTTTGCCACTGGAGCAAAGGTCTCCTCATAGTCTATGCCATACGTCTGTGCATAACCCTTTGCGACCAGCCTTGCCTTGTGACGCTCAATGTTACCATCAGCCTTATGCTTGGTTTTATACACCCATTTACAGCCAATAGCTTTCTTGCCACTTGGCAATGGCACCAACTCCCATGTGTCATTTGCTTCCAATGCAGCCATCTCTTCATTCATTGCATCATCCCAATGCACATTTCCAACTGCATCCTCAAAACATGTGGGCTCCACATCCTGTATCACCTTAGCCATGTAGGCTTGGTGATGCGCTAGATACCCATCATAAGTCAATTTCTGAACTGGATTTCTGACTCTATTAGATCTGCGCGGTCCTGGGTCACTCCTTTGCCCTCTAGCATCTTCTTGTACTTTCCTTACACCAGGTGTCCTGACAGCCGGAATTCCAAATTCCTCATCAAGACTTTGTTCAGAACCATCTGAATCCATGTCTACATGTGAAAAACCTGATGATGCATCAACCATAAAGGGAGGTTCATCAACCTTTTCCTTTCCTTTTCGTGATACATTCCCTGTACCTGTTGGTGGAGTAACCTGCGTACGTAGTCTACCATTCCATGGTTTCTCAACAGAGCCACGAGAAGAGGACTCTTGTGGTCCACTCAAAACCTGTGACTGTGGCCTCACATTTTGTACAACCACATCATCTTTTACATCAGCCCCAATAGTGCCATGTGCATTACTGTACCAGTTGCTCATCTCATCAAAGACTACATCTCTGCTCACTCGTAATTCTCGTGTAGTAGGATTGTAGCACCTGTACCCCTTTTGTTCAAGGGAATATCCCACAAGAATACATTTCTCTGCTTTAGGATCCAATTTCCTACGCAACTCATCTGGTACATGCACGTAAGCTATGCAGCCAAACACTTTCAAGTGTGCCAAATCAGGCTTTGTACCTGTAAACTTTTCCTCAGGTGTTACATCATGCACCGCAGCTGTAGGTGCCCTGTTCATAATGTACACAGCTGTATTTACAGCTTCAGCCCAGAAATGATGAGGCATGTTCTTCTCATTCATCAATGCACGTGCAACCTCTGCAATGTGCCTGTTTTTCCTTTCTGCGACCCCATTCTGCTGTGGAGTATATCTGCATGTAAACTTCCTGCGTATACCATGCATTCGCAGAAATTCTAAAAAATCATTGGAGAAGTACTCTCCCCCTCCATCTGACCTCAATGTCTTGATTTGCATATCTGTCTCCTTCTCAATCATGACTTTGAAGTCTTGAAAGTGACCAAACACTTCACTTTTGTTACGCATGAAGTAGACCCAAACTTTCCTTGTATGGTCATCAATGAAAGAGACATAATACCTGCAACCATGTATACTTGCAGTATCGGTTGGACCCCAAACATCTGTGTGCACCACCTCAAGTGGCTTTTTACATACATTGCGCTCATGTGGAAATGAGCCCTTTGACTGTTTTCCAAACTGGCATGCTGCACACACTTTATGCATACCATCCACCTTGAATTTGGGCAAACCTTTTACAATCTGTTTTGATTGCATGCTGCGCAATCTCTGCTCATTGACATGGCCAATGCGTTTGTGCCAAATGTCAACATCAGCCACAACACCTGTGCCCTGTGCAAATAATGCAGCTTTTACCTCAGGCATGTCTACATTCAGCGTAAACATTCTGCCCACACATTTGCCCTCTGTGATCAGCTTACAGCCATTCTGGAAATCTTCTACATAACAGCCATTTGGATTGAAGCGAACCTGCAAACCCTGCTCAACCATTTGTCCAACAGAAACAAGATTCTTTGTAATGTTTGGGACATGAAGTACATCTGCTAAGTAGTTTGATTTCCCACTCTTCGTATTTAGAGGTATGTCCCCTACATGAGCAATGGGGTGAGCTGTGTCATCTCTTGTCTGCACATAGCCTAACACATCTGGTTTGCGCATATCTCTAAACCACTCTCCACGAGACGTCATGTGATTAGAGGCACCTGAATCCACATACCAAACATCATCTTGGGTGGAATTCTCTGCAGTCATTGTATTCATTACATGTTGCATAACAAACATGCGCTCGTTTTTGCTTTCATCTACATCTCTGCTAGTAGATGCATAGTTGCCATGTTCTCTCTTTCTACTTGCTTTTCCCTTTGGACAGTCACGTGACATGTGACCTCTTTCACCACAAGTCCAACATTCTCTACTATCTGGAGTATGTTGCTGCCTGCTTGATCCTGCACCACGACCTCTTTGACTCCCCCTGCCTTGAGACTGGTTTCCCCTGCCACCTGTATTGTTTTGATTTGATTGACCTTCCAGAAATTGGCCCCAGCAACCCCTTGGGCCTCGACCACGACCTCTACCTCTACCTCTGTTGGAGTTAGAATAGAAGGCCTGTTTAGAATTATTTCTGCCATGAGAAGAAGATGTGTCAAGGTTCTTCTCCTCAAGAATAAGCATAGAAATCAAATCTTGGAACACGGGGATGTCGTCTCTTGTATTCATGGAAGACCTAAAATGTACATACTCATCTCCTAGACCATCCAAGCATGCACGGACAATGTCATTATCTTCCACTGAGACTTTAATAGATCCAAGAGCCTCAATGATACTCTTGATCTTCAAAGCATAATCATTGATGGAGAGGTTGTTCCTCTTAACCTGATTTAGCTCCGACTTTAGTTGAAGCTTCCTGGCCTTGGTGTTCACCTCGAACACTCTGCCTAAGTTTTTCCATGCAATGGCGGGGGTTTCAGCATCCTGTAGATAGCCCATCATGCCATCTGTGATGCTCATAGAAAGCCAATCTCTGTATACTGCACTTTGGAGACCTGTTCAGAAACTTGTGCGAACGAAGGGATTGTGATGCTCTTGCTCTCTTAGCCTCTCTTGCCTGCACCAGGCTCTGATACCATGTAAAGAATGAGGATGCAAGAGAGCTACACAAGACAAGCACAAAGCACACAGAGATGGAAAGCTTCTTCTTCTTCTTCACAGAAAAGAGAGTACAAAATGACTAAGTGCTAAAGCTGAAAAGTAGCACATATGTACATGCGGTCACTAAGTGTGAACTCGCTAGAAGCGTACTAGGCTGGCACTATAAGTGTAGTCCAGCTGTAGAATCACTGGTAGAGATCCTCCGTGTCGGTCACCTAACGCGCCAGTGAGTAAATGCCGTAAGCGGCCAAGAATCGTAGTGGATGCCAGCTCAAGGTGTAGAGCTCGACATCTCAACATGTCACACCTCTATTGGGTCCATGTTTGGGAAAGGTCTCCCTTAGCTTAACCTTGGGCTGATTGAAGATCAAGATTACTGGACTACAAACGTTTGAAAAGGGAATACAAATCGATAAAATATATCAAAAATAGTTTAAAAATCCTACAAATTTGTAAATTTTCACTTGTACTTCTGGTTTGCATGTTTACAAGGAGGAAGCTCAATGGTTTAGGGAAAAGAGAATAACGGAATTTCTTGAGCATGACCCTCTCAAATAAAATCGCATGGACACATACTGATAACAGTGTTTTGAGATGGTGTCCCAGCCAGGGCTTGCCAAAAACACACTTTTGTAATTGAGCAAAATAAGGGCATACTAAAAACTAATAGATTGTTAGGTCAAAATTTGAAGCATTTCCTAGTTCTCTTATTCTTCAAACCATGCTCAAAATCTAGTTAGAATGTTGTATTGCAACTCGTAGGTGTCTACTTTTAGCTTAAACTTTCCTCCAATTTGGAGATTGATAAAGGGCTCAAGATGCACAACTTGACCATGCGTGTAGAGTAGGAAAAGAATCTTTGATTTGCATCAAGCTTTCGTTTGATGCCTTTGTCATATTTGCAGGAGTAAGTCATGAACGTGTGTGTGTGTGGGTGTGAGAGAGAGAGAGGAGAGAGAGAGAGAGAGAGTAAGTCATGAACATGTGTGTGGGTGTGTGTGTGTGTGAGAGAGAGAGAGAGGAGAGAGAGAGAGATCCCTCTAAATTCAAGGGACATGTGCCTGGTGCCACACAGAACACGTGCATGCTTGAGATGGCTCACGAAGAGATTGACCCTACAAATTAGCTGTGCAATTTCTTGATCTCGGTGACTTGTGGCTCGTGAGGGATCTTAGTCAGTTATCGATGCACTATTAGTGTCCAACTGTATGTCCCCACCATTGGCTCTACAACCAAGTGCAAAAGCTTAATCCTGGCTTGAATGCACTTCTTTATTCTGTATTGCCTGGTAAATAAGCTGCATATGCTTTTGTTAATCAGACCCTCATGTTTGATGCCAGATTAATGAGATCCATCAACGTATCTACACTACCAACCTGAATCATACTCGTTGGCTACAGGTGGCGAACTATCGAATGGGAGGTCCTCAGAGAGTCAGACCTGAAAAAGCAAGTGAAGGTGGCAAGAGAAATCGTAGCAGCGACCCGTCATGGAGTCCAGTTGTGTTCGTGCCTGCTCAAAAGGCAACATCAGGCACTGGTGCGACATCAAAAAGTTAGTGCTGGTCATGAGCGGGTGATCCAGCGTTAGCCCGCCGACCGCCCCCATGAAGCCCAGGGCCTCGTCCACCCGCTTTGGCAGTTCCCGGTACCTGCAAGCAGATACAGATTGAGAGAGAGAGAGAGAGAGAGAGAGAGAGAGAGAGAGAGAGAGAGAGAGAGAGAGAGAGAGAGAGAGAGAGAGAGAGAGAGAGAGAGAGAGAGAGAGAGAGAGAGAGAGAGAAAGAAAGAGAGAGAGAGAGTGGGAACATTTTGATGATGAGCTAAAAATATAGGTAATAGGAATGCAGCAACAGTCATTGAAATTTTAGGTGATGACCTGCTACCTTGCTCACTGTGAGAGGTGAAATCAAGGTTCCAGTGGGTCACTCTTTGCATGGCATCATAGCCACCTGTTGCGAAAGACCGAAGCAAATTGAGTGATGCATGTGCCTGACTGTAGGATGTGATCATACGATCCGGGTCTGGGTACCTGGACTTCTCATCAAAATCATCTCCATTGATAATGTCCCCTCTGTATCTTGGCAACTTCACCCCATCTTTTTCTTCTAGGTCCTCTGATCTCGGCTTTGCAAATTGTCCGGCCATCCGCCTGACCTACACCATGTCAATGCACGTACGGATTCAGAACCCATGTAATGATATCATTCAAGGACATTATTAAATTCTCCCCAACCTGTTACAAAGAATATCAAGTAAAGCTTATAAGCCTCACAATTAATGATGTCCATTCATCATAAGGCCAATGTAATTAGTATTTTTACCTTGATCACATGCAATTGGCGACCGAACATTAGCCATTCATTGCACAGGAAGACTCAAGAGAAGCAAAGGGCAGTACGTCCTGCAAAAGTCAAAAGGGAAAAGGGCAAATGAGATGGCGTGGGCTGATCTATAGCCTGCTCTACACCGCCGCTGTCAGCAAGACTTAATTTCCATCACATGCTCTCTCTCTCTCTAGGACCGCGCGCCGACGCGCGCTCCTTACGGCAGTTCAAGGGCATGTTCTCTCTCTCTCTCTCTCTCAGTTTATGGCAGTTCAATGCAGAATCACAGATTCAACTCTCCTCGTCTTAAGGTCTCTTGGGATAGTTTCCTATGACATTAAAATTGTCTTCTTTTTAGCATTTCAATCACCCAAGTGTGATAGATTGGTTATGCCATTTCCCTCTTGAATAAAAGGTCTCTCCTAATTGATTTGGAAAAATGTGTCTCAACTTAATATCGTGCCGTTTTCAAATTCAAAAATGCCGGTTGAGAGCAAAAGGACAAGGAGAAATTCCGCCTCAAAATAGAGAAAGATAGTGCAAAAACCCAAAAAGATAACCTAATTTTCTAAAATCTCTTGGAAAATTCAAGGAAAGGTCGAATTTTGTATGTTTCAAAAAATGATTTTTCTTGAGCACTGATGAGCAACTACAAGCGTAAATATGGTGCCTATGGCCATCAAGTCCCTAATAGCTTTGCAAGAAAGTGACCCATTCATCCTTAGTCAATCTGAGAGGATGAATTTGTACTTCGGAACCTCAAAACGAAGCTTATCATAAGTAACCTCATCAAACAAAACCATAATATTGTGGACCTTCTCCTTTTGCTTTCCCTTGCTCCATTTCTTCTGCTTCCGCTTGCCCAACGTCGCCTCCTCCGTTCTTTTTTCTCTCTATTTTCAAGTATTGTCAATGCAAAATTAGCTAGGTGTAAATTTCTATGCTGCTTTCTCAATTAAGTACGCTCTCTATGCTCATTAGGAACTTGTTCTTAATGAAATGTCACTATGTTATCAATTTTTGCTACACAAAAGTTATTAGTGCATTAAAAGTTATTAGTGCATTAAATGTTATGTTCGTATCAGAGCTATTGGTTTCTCTTTTCTTGCTCAAGAAGAGAGGTCCTCAAGCTTGCTATAAATGGTTGGTGTTATTAATTGCAAAAAGGTAAGTAGAATAGGGATTTTTCATCCTTGAAGCACACTTGCTTTATGCAGTTAACGGGGACACCATCAAGAGCTATGGTCTTAGTAATGGAGTCCTACAGGGCTTGCTTATGGCTTAACCATTATTGAGCTATTAGAAGCTTAACAAGAACCGGTGCTCTCTTGGCTCTATTGAATCCTCTCTTATATTCCTTGAAATTAATAATATTTGAGACATGGGTATAGACGCTTGAGTGCTTATCTTCGAAGGTAAAGAGGAGTAGCAATTAGGGCTTGAAGTGCCAAAGTACGAGTAAAAGTCTACACCTGAAATTTTCTAGTATGGCTAACAAAGGAAAAGAGATTGAAATGAATGTTGATAGCTTTGATTTTGCTAATGAAAGAGCAACTAATGATGCCCCTATGCTTGTGAACTATCTTGTTTCTAGGCTACAACAAGCCCTGGGCAGCCGATCCCTCCAAGATGAAGTGCTACAACAATTTCACATCGATGGTATTCTCCAAACTCCCCACCAAGAAAAGAGAGCACCTAGGAAGCCTCCTATTGAGACTTCCAAAAGAGGACTCTCTTTGATAAGGGAAGAAGAAGAGGATCCGTATGAAGGACTCAAAAATCTACTACTTGATGACGCATCTCCTTCCCAAAGGATAACCCAAGTTTCAACGCTAGATCCCCCATCAAAAGAACGAGAAAGAAGTGAGTCTCTTGCCACCTTGATGGAGATGGCTCCACGTAGAAGGCAGGAAAAACGCTCTGCAACACCCCCTAAATAGAGAAGACAGTCGTATACTTCTCTACACCATAATTCAAAGAGGGACGAGAGAAAACAAGAGAAGAAAAAGGCGAGAAAGAGGTCACCCTCTTCTCCATTTTCTTCATCCTCTCCTCTTCCAAAGAAAGTGACGGTGCAGACAAGGAGAAACAAGGGAAGAAAAAGGCGAGAAAGTGGCCACCCTCTTCTCTATCCTCCTCATATTCTTCCTCTTTTGCTCTTGAACCACCTAAAAGAAGAGGCCATAGGAAATCATATGCCGCCTATAAGAGGTCAATAGCTCAAAAAGTTCAAAGAGCGAGAAAAGAGCATCTCTTTTCTTACCAACGATGGCACCTTTGTTGTTACGGACAAAGTCTTGGCCTTTATCCAACAATTTGATGCGGCATTTGGAGATGAGGGCTTCACGAAGTCCTGTAAGCTACGTCATGTAGCCATGCATTTTCAAAAGTCCGCCAAGCAATGGTGTCTAGCCTATGGGAAAACCGTGAAGCTCCAAAAACATGGAAAGCTTTAAGAGCTTCCATCATGAAGCAGTTTTTGGCTACCGATGCAAAGACAGAGTACTCGCTGAATGGCAAAGCTTGAAGCTCTCTCCCTATGAATCTATTCAAAAATATGTAGAAAAGTTTTGGGATTCATATCTCAAAGACATTGTCTTCAAAAAGATGGATTTTAAAGAGAAAAAACAACAATTTTGTGCGGGTTTAACTAAGGGTATGACGGAGTATGTTAACTCCCAAAGGCCACGCACCATATTTGTGATCATACACCATATCATGGTGGCTTCACAAATCAACTTCCAACAAGGGGCTAAGAGAAATCTTAAGCCCACGGAAAACAAGGACTGTAACAAGCCTAAGGGTAAGGACAACATCCAAAAGTCTCCCAAAGGCAACACCAACAACAACAAAGCTGAGGAGAAGGGAGTTTATAAAGGCAAAAATAAACTCTCTCCTGAAGAGCTAGAGCGTTATCAAAAAGATAACCATTGTTTCAAGTGCGGGGAGCAAGGGCATGCCTATCATGCTTACCCCCACAAGAATACACATAATGAGCCTCTTAGAGATACCTTGGTCGAAATTCAAGAAGAGGATGCTCATCACAAAGGATCTCCTCTATGCCATGCTTGGGGAAAGGTAAGAGAACATGATGCTTTTATTCTCTTTGACCCTGGTTCTACTCACAATTTCATATTGAAAGAGTTGGCTACCAAGCTAGTCATCCAAGCCTATGAGATGGGAGATGTCCTACCTGGCGATGGTTCTTTCAAGGGGCAAGAAGCCTTAGTCACTCCCAAAAGTTTGAAATTGAGGCTCCATGTCCATGTGGACAAGGAGGATTTCTTTATCTCTCCTCTCAAGCACGAGGATGTAATCCTAGGGGCACCATGGTTTGATTGCATGGCTTCCAATGTTAAAATCCCTGAAAGGAAAATCTACTTTAAGCTCACGAAAAGGGATATGTACATAGATGTTAAGGAGTTGGGTAGTACCATAACTCTTGTACATAAGCAAGATTTTAATAAGTCAATAAAGAGCTCTATTTCCGTGTACATGATTTTTGTTAAAGATTCTCAAAATGAACCTAATGCTTTAGCAAAAGAAAATATAAACAATCAAAAGGAATTAGAGTTATCCAATTCTCTCAAGGGGTTCCAAGATGTTTTTATTGACAATATCCCTTGTGAACTACCTCCCAAACTAGGTAATGATGACCATGGAATTGAACTTTTTCTAGGAAGTTCACCGCCTAATAAACCTCCTTATAGAGTTTTCCAAACTCAACAAGCGGAGATTATGCAGCAAGTGCATGAGTTAGTTGAGAAAGGCATGGTTAGGCCTAGCTCATCTCCTTTTTGTTCACAAATGTTATTAGTGCAAAAGAAAGACGACACGTATCATATGTGTGTCGACTATAGAGCACTAAATAGGATCACTATCAAGAATAGGTTTCTCGTTCCATAGGTAGAAGACCTATTTGATAAGCTACAAGGGTCGACCTACTTCAGTAGTATTGACCTAAAAAGTGGCTACCATAAAATAAGGTTAGTTGATCAAGACGTTGTAAAGACTACATTTTGCACTACCTTTGGTCTTACGAGTACATTGTCATGCCTTTTGACTTGACCAATGCACCAACCACATTTAACCGCTTGATGAAGAAGCTATTTAGGCCTCACCAAACCTTTATTGGAGTGTTCTTTGATTATATAATCATCTACTCTAATTCATTAGACGAACACAAGCAACACCTCCAGGTAATATTTCAAGTTTTATGAGAGAATAAACCTTATATTCATCAAAAGAAAAGTGAATTTTTCTTACAAGAGATTCAGTATTTAGGTCACACTATCTCTCAAGATGGCATCCAAATGGATCCATCAAAGCTAGAGGTAATAAAAGGATGGCCTAATCCAAGTAATCTGTATGAACTAAGAAGCTTTATAGGTATGTGTGCATACTATAAATACTTCATAGAAAAGTTCTCACAAATTGTGGGACCATTACATGACCTAACAAAGAAAAACGTTATGTATATATGGTCCACCAAGGAGAACAATGCTTTCAAAAAGATTATCTCTCAACCTGTGCTTACACTACCGGATCTCCATTTGAGGTCCAATGTGACGCTTGTGGTGATTGCCTTGGAGCTGCTCCTCTCCAAGAAGGGCACGCCATAGCCTATGAAAGTCGAAGGCTCGACCTTGTTGAGCAAGCTCTAGGCATATATGAGAAGGAACTCTTAGCAGTTCTACATGCTCTAGACTCGTGGAAGCACTAATAATTTGGGACTCCTTTGATTCTGCGAACGGATCACCAAAGCCTTAAGTACTTCATGATGTAGACCAAGATCTTCGACAAACAAATGAGGTGGACAAATTTCCTTTTTCAATTTCATTTTCATATTGCTCACATTGCTGGAAAGCATAATCAAGTAGCCGATGCACTCTCAAGACGATCGAGAGTGAATGCGGTATCCATAGCAACTCACAATGATCTATCTTCTATGATAGATGAATACGCTATCGATTACGATTTTAGAGATGTGATTTCAGCCCTTGCACTAGGGAAGAAGGAAGAACCATTTACCCGACAATATGGTTATCTTCTCTATGGTAATAGACTATGTGTTACTAACTCACTACGTGAGAAAGTAATGTATGAATCTCATGCTCCTACTTATGCGGGGCATAGAGGGATTGAGTCTACCCTAAAAAGGATAGAAATATATTTCTATTGGCCTGCCATGAAAGCAAACATACAAGAGTTGTAAAGAAAGAGGATGCAAGAGAGCTACACAAGACAATCACAAAGCACACAGAGATGGAAAGCTTCTTCTTCTTCTCACAGAAAAGAGAGTACAAAATGACTAAGTGCTAAAACTGAAAAGTAGCACATATGTACATGCAGAAAATCTGAAAAATCATTGGAGAAGTACTCTCCCCCTCCATCTGACCTCAATGTCTTGATTTGCATATCTGTCTCCTTCTCAATCATGACTTTGAATTCTTGAAAGTGACTAAACACTTCACTTTTGTTACGCATGAAGTAGACCCATACTTTCCTTGTATGGTCATCAATGAAAGAGACATAATACCTGCAACCATGTATACTTGCAGTATTGGTTGGACCCCAAACATCTATGTGCACCACCTCAAGTGGCTTTTTACATACATTGCGCTCATGTGGAAATGAGCCCTTTGACTGTTTTCCAAACAGGCATTCTGCACACACTTTATGCATACCATCCACCTTGAATTTGGGCAAACCTTTTACAATCTGTTTTGATTGCATGCTGCGCAATCTCTACTCATTGACATGGACAATCCGTTTATGCCAAATGTCAACATCAGCCACAACACCTGTGCCCTATGCAAATAATGCAGCTTTTACCTCAGGCATGTCTACATTCAACGTAAACATTTTGTCCACACATTTGCCCTTTGTGATCATCTTACAACCATTCTGGAAATCTTCTACATAACAGCCATTTGGATTGAAGCGAACCTGCAAACCCTGCTCAACCATTTGTCCAACAGAAACAAGATTCTTTGTAATGTTTGGGACATGTCTAAGTACTTTGATTTCCCACTCTTCGTATTAAGAGGTATGTCCCCTACATGAGCAATAGGGTGAGCTATGTTATCTCCTGTCTGCAAATAGCCTGACACATATGGTTTACGCATATCTCTAAACCACTCTCCACGAGACTTCATGTGATTAGAGGAACCTGAATCCACATACCAAACATCATCTTGGGTGGAATTCTCTGCAGTCATTGTATTCATTACATGTTGCATAACAAACATGCGCTCGTTTTTGCTGTCATCTGCATCTCTGCTAGTAGATGCATAGTTGCCATGTTCTCTCTTTCTACTTGCTTTTCCCTTTGGACAGTCACGTGACATGTGACCTCTTTCACCACAAGTCCAACATTCTCTACTATCTGGAGTATGTTGCTGCCTGCTTGATCCTGCACCACGACCTCTTTGACTCCCCCTGCCTTGAGACTGGTTTCCCCTGCCACCTGTATTGTTTTGATTTGATTGACCTTCCAGAAATTGGCCCCTGCAACCCCTTCGGCCTCGACCACGACCTCTACCTCTACCTCTGTTGGAGTTAGAATAGAAGGCATGTTCAGAATTATTTATGCCATGAGAAGAAGATGTGTCAAGGTTCTTCTCCTCAAGAATAAGCATAGAAATCAAATCTTGGAACACGGGGATTTCGTCTCTTGTATTCATGGAAGACCTGAAATGTACATACTCATCTCCTAGACCATCCAAGCATGCACGGACAATGTTATCGTCTTCCACTGAGACTTTAATAGATCCAAGAGCCTCAATGATACTCTTGATCTTCAAAGCATAATCATTGATGGAGAGGTTGTTCCTCTTAACCTGATTTAGCTCCGACTTTAGTTGAAGCTTCTTGGCCTTGGTGTTCACCTCGAACACTCTGCCTAAGTTTTTCCATGCAATGGCGGGGGTTTCAGCATCCTGTAGATAGCCCATCATGCCATCTGTGATGCTCATAGAAAGCCAATACATCACTTTGCTCTGGCCTTGTTGCCAGTCCCTCAAAGCTTTCCTTTGTTCAACTGTAGCATTTGCCTCGGGAATCTCTGGTTCCTTTTCATTGTCTCCTTCTACATAGTCCCAATAACCTTTTCCTTTTAGGAAATTTGTTATTCGGAACTTCCATGCAGGGTAGTTATTTTTCTCAAGCTTCTCAGTGACAATCTGACTGAAACCGTCAGACATCTTGAAGCACTAAGACAAAATAGCTGCAATCTGCAAAAACCTGCAAATCTGCTAAACCTGCTATCGTGGTACCTGTAACTCTTTCTACACTCAACGAGTGTCCATAATCAAGCATACATACAACCACTGTACTTGTACAATAAATCTCTGTGTACTGCACTTTGGAGAGCTGTTCAGAAACTTGTTTAGAAACTGCATCTGGTCATGGATTGCGAACGAAGGGATTGTGATGCTCTTGCTCTCTTAGCCTCTCTTGCCTGCACCAGGCTCTGATACTATGTAAAGAAAGAGGATGCAAGAGAGCTACACAAGACAAGCACAAAGCACACAGAGATGGAAAGCTTCTTCTTCTTCTCACAGAAAAGAGAGTACAAAATGACTAAGTGCTAAAACTGAAAAGTAGCACATATGTACATGCGGTCACTAAGTGTGAACTCGTTAGAAGTGTACTAGGCTGGCACTATAAGTGTAGTCCAGCTGTAGAATCACTCGAAGAGATCCTCTGTGTTGGTCACCTAACGTGCCAGTGAGTAAATGTCGTAAGCGGCCAAGACCCGTAGTGGATGCCAGCTCAAGATGTAGAGCTCGACATCTCAACAAGAGTATGTTTCAAAATGTGTGGTATGCCAAAAGACGAAGTTTGATAGAGGGAAGCAACCTGGATTTCTTCAACCTTTTCCAATCCCTAATTCACCTTGGGAGAGCATATCCATGGATTTTATCTTTGGATTGCCCAAGTCTATCGATGGGAATACAGGAATATAGATGATAGTAGACAGGTTTAGCAAACAAGCACATTTTATACTTGTCAAAAAGACTATCAAGGCCCATCAAATGGAAACCCTCTTTATATCACAAATATTCAAACACCATGTCTTGCCAATGTATTTATTGTCGCATAGAGATCCTAGAATGATTAGTAATTTCTTGAAGGGTCTCTTTCAAAATTTAGGTACAAGGCTAAACTTCCCTTTGGCCTATCATCCCCAAACGGATGGCCAAAGTGAAATAGCTAGCGTAACAATTATTGATCTACTAAAAGATTATGTTAAAGAAGTAGATCAAAAGTCCCAATGGGAGGAATAATTACCCTCAGTGGCACGATTAAGGCACACAACAGGCAAGAATCCTATAGCTCGAGTTTCCCAAAGGTCTATTAAGGCACACAACAGGAAAGAATCCTATAGGACACCAAAAGTACTATGCTAAGTTAGAAAAAAGGTACTATGGTCCCTTTTAGATTCTTAGGCCAATCAATGAGATGACCTATCAACTCAAGTTGCCCAACCATTGGCTCATGCATTATGATTTCCATGTGAGCCTATTAAAGCCTTACAAAGGAGAGCCACCTCAAGAAGAAATCATTGAAGACCCACCGGAGATCAAGGACCAAGAAGAGGTGCTGCAACCCAAGTCCATTCTCTGACACGAAGACAAGGTATTACGAGGCGGTAAGACTATCCAATGATATCTTATCAAGTTTAAAAATTATCCTTTTGAAGATGCTAGATGGATGCAAGGCATACAATTAAAGGATAATCTAAACCTTGTCAATGCTTACAATGACTCCCTACAGTAAGAAAATGTAAATATGTATAAATGAACAAAGTTTCCATCTTATAAGACTCTCTTTTTATTTATTGTGCACAAATTTTAATAAGTATGCATGCTTAGGATCATGTTTGTGGAGACGACATCTCCCGAACACCAAGTAGATCTTGTCACTCTACTGTGGAAGATTGATATGGACTAATGTACACACATGCTTGCGGCAGCTAATGCTCTCAAGCACCAAATGGACTAGTCGTCCATTCTGGAACAATGTCGTAGGGTAAAATAGGGGTCCTCTACCTGCTAGAAACAAACAGATTAATGACTATCCTTTATCTTCTCTACCTTATAGTCGAGGAAGACTATGATTTCAAGAGAGAGGTAATGTCATAAAAACTAATATCTAATACTCCCAAATGATTTTCTCATGTTAAACTGATCATTTAATATGGGGAAGTACCAGCGAAGTAAAAGCTAGAATGTTGGTAAGGTTGTCTCTGACAAGGATCCATAGGGGGACGGCCTGCAAAAAATTAATTTACTTCAATGGGGCTAAAAATACCTAAGGTTCAGCTCCATTAAGACTTCCATAGGCTAAGGTTCCAAAAATTAAATCTTTCATCCAATGGCCAAAGCAAGGGGAAATTGGATGGTCATGGGAAGACTAAAAAGTCTTCCCACATCCCTAGGAAGGAGGGGGACAACCCATATTGTAGGGGATGAGAGAGAAACACACATACACACACACACACTCTAAGGCTCCCCCCTTTACACAAAGGGAATACTAGACACATGTCAAGCTCCTAGGCCAGTTGCCCCCAACCTCCCCTCAAATCCTATTGGATGGCCATAGAGGTGGACCAATGAGAATTAGACTAGAGTAAACTTAGTCTAATCAATTTAAAAATGCTTGATAAAAGAATCAATAGAAATTAAGCTCCCTAGAAGACTATTGGACAGTCTACCAAGTGGTCCAATGAGCATCCAACAGCCCAATGGCTTGACTGATTCCTATTGGCCAGAAGACAAAAAGGTCCAATGAGAGTTTAGATGAATTAATTAAATACCTAAAACTCTCAAAAAAGGGAAAAGGGGGACACTTGTCAAAAGGCTATCAATTATGATTCTAATTTGTGATCAACTAAGCTTTATAGGAGCCAATGGGAGGCCAGCCTGAGCATTTAGTAAGAGGGATCGACCAAGATGAGAGAAGGGGTTGCATTTTACTCTAACACAATGCCACACACACACACACACACCTCTTGTGGGCAAGAAGAACTCCATCTCCTTCTCCAAGCATTGAGAAGTAGAGGCCTACACCAACAACTCTTGGCTATAAAATGTAAATTCAACCAAGATCCAAGATTCAATGGCATGTTCATCTCCTCTACCATGCTAATTACTGAGCTAATCTATGCTAATAGAGTAGTTATGTGAGGAGAAGACTTCTTTCTGGTAAGATACCAGTACTTTCTCCCAATCTATCCTCATTCCTTACTAGCTCTCACCATTTTTGAAGGTGTGTGAGGTCTTGGGACTGAGGCTAGGGACACATGTGTGTTTTTCAAGCATAATTTGGTGTATGAAGCTTCCATCTTCATTACACCAACTAGTTTTATCAAGGAACACAAACATTGTATTGTACAAAAGTCTCCTTTGATGGGGAGAAGCTATAATACAAAGCCTTTATGGAGGGGGGACCGTGGGGACCGGCTCCATGTAAATCTGGTCCTCAATTGTTGTCAATTGTTCTATTTCTCTCTGTTTTCAAGTATTGTCAATGCCAAATTAGCTAGGTGTAAATTTCTATGTTGATTTCTCAATTAACTACTCTCTCTATGCTCATTAGGAACTTGTTCTTAATGAAACGCTCACTATGTTATCAATTTCCACTGCACACAAGTTATTAGTGCATTACATATTACATATGCATTGGAAGGCAATTAAACTGACATTTTTCTCCCTGAGTGGTACTGTACATTTTGGGTTTGTTTACCAAGGGGGATCACTCTAATTCAATTGATTGTAGTGACACATGAATGTCCGTTGGTGGATTTTGTTTTGTGCATGGAAGCTCATGTATATCTTGGTTGAGCTATGGTTGGGTGCGTTTGGCTCATGTATATCTTGGTTGAGCGATGGTTGGGTGCGTTTGGCTCATACCACTTTTGAATGACTTGGTTTTTTGGGGGCAATAGTCCACCACGATCTACACTGACAGTCACAGTGCTTTGGTAGTTGTGAGGAACCTAGTGTTACATGCTCAATCAAACCACGTTGAGGCACACTATCATGATGTCAAGGAGAGGCTCTCTACAAGGAGAGGTCAGCTTGGCTTATGTGTATACGCAAGAAAACCTTGCCGATGTTTACACAAAGGTTTTCCTCATGAGAAGTTCAACCCTGTGGGAAAATATTTGGGCTTACTCCCCTCTATGGAATGATCACAACATAGGGTCTAGCACTTCCCTAAACATGAGTATCAGCTTGTGTTCACCACATCATTCCCTCATCACTCCCAAGGCCTATTCGTTACCATATTATGGTTGTGATGTGTGAACACAATTAGGACCTCTATGGTGATTGTTTACCTCTTTAGGAGGTTTTTTTCCCTTGGATTGTATATACGTTCATCACTCTAGGGCAATCCTTATCTTTGTATTGGTACATTCAGTAATACTACTTCTTATGTTGTGTGACCTTGAGCTTCCCTTCATCTTCATCTTGTAATGAGCATTGCAAGTCGTCAAAACCGAGGTCAAAATGAGCTCAAATCAAAATTCTAGTAGCCCAAAGATCAATGACCTTATCCTAAAGGTTATGCTGCCCCTCAAAGAGGTAACCCTATGTAATACTCTCGAGATAATACTGCCGTATCACGTGTGCTCAAGGCCCTTTTTTAAAACCTCTGACCTCCAAATTTTAAGAAAAATTAAGGACATTTTTCTATCAAGATTTATAAACTTTATTGGGAATTGTAAAAGAAAATCCATTTTATATTTTTTTTTCTATAAAGTTTAAAAAGAATCAAATACCCCTTTGTTGAACTCATGTGATAGCTTACATTTTCCTTAAGTGACCTCCTCGGGTATTGCTCCGTGAGAATGATCATCAAATATCACCTCAACCAAAGAGGGTGAGCCAGGGGGTTGCTGACAACACTGTCTTTCGAGTATCACCTCAACTAGAGAACGTGAGTCAGAGGGTTGCTCGCAACACTATCTTGATTGTTGAAGCCTGCTTTGATATCAATTGTAGGAAATATGAATGTAAGAACGCATGCAAAGATGGAGAATATGAGGGAGAATATCAAGAGCACACAATGTGAAGATGAAAAAGATTAATTCAAGAGCACACAACAACATAAGTAGCATTAGCCAATACAAAGATAAAGCTTTCCTTAGAGTGGAAGAGTGTATATGCAAGTCGTGAAAAAACAAACCCTACTAAATAGGGAAAATCTATTGTATCTTATGTGTTCAAGACGTCTTTCGAGCATCTCTAATCTACCACTAATTGGTTGTAGTCACACTCATAGAGTTGACATCACATCTACATCTTTTATAGCCATAGTGAATCAAATCCTCCTATGAATGGTGCGTTCTACCTTCCTATTTTGAGGGATGATAACTTTTCCCAATGGACGCTTCCCACTGTTTTCTTTGTGAGAAGTCCCATCGCTGGGGGTGTCACTAAAGGAGCGTTATACCCTTTTATCAGTTCTGTAAGACTCAACATTCTAACCCATTATGCCCATTGTGAGAAGCAACTTGAATCACATGCTGCATCAGGGAGTACAAGGCCTTAAAGAAGAGTTAAAATTGAGAGCGTAGCAAGAACGAGCTATGCAAACTTGACGGATGCTAATGAAGAATCAAGAAATACAATTGTATGTAAGATAGTAAAGTACTTTGGTGAGAGGACCCAAAGAATGGAGACGACATTAAAGTGTGAGATCCTTAATAAAATTTGGAGCATCCAGCAATGCTCGAACTACTTGATAGAGCCTTGAGGGAGGAGAAAGAAGTGCAAGAAAATCTATTAGGCAAAGTCCAAAATACATTGTCAATTGTTAATGAGCCCTCAACAAACAAAGATGAACTGTTTCTTTATGAGATCATATGAAGACTTGCCTATGGCTAAGGTGGCAATGGTTTTGCAGGTCTCAAAGCCATCCTTCTAAAGGGATAGGTCTAGTGTCCAAGCTACCTCTAATTATGGTTTTGGCTTATTCTCATCGTTGGCATGTTGGAAGCAACAAAGTGGCTGAGTCCATATGTAAGGAACTAGTTTACTTATTTTGGCAATTTCAATCACGTTTTTCTCCCAATAAGAAGGATGTTTGTAGAAAATGATTGGGGGGGAGGAATAACCACATCCAAAACCTTATTCATCTACTTGATCAACCAAATGTATACTATTGTGCTATGTTAAGGACCATAGAGGAGACACTATTTAGCAGAATTGTTTCTATTGATCTCATACAATATATTCAAGACACCTTGTGTTTATTAGTTCTATCATATTCCCCTAGTAATTATTATCATGTAATATGTGCTCAATAACATATAAGCCTCATGTAGTCCATGCCTATAGTAGCATACACGTCATGATAAAGTATCATATGGGCCTTGATTCCTTCCATTCACCATCTTGACTAGGAGCAGACACACCATGATTGGTAGCATACATGCCATAATTAGTAGCATATATAATATGGTAACTAGTATATACACTATGCTTGGTACCTTATATGCCATACTAGCTAGCATAAGGGCCATGCTAAGTTGCATACATGCCATGCTTACTCGCATGCACACCTTGACTAGTAGCAAAAAGTCCCTAGTTAGTAGCATATGGGCTATGCTAACTAGCATACACGCCCTGCTAGCTCATATAAAAATTCTTAGTAGTTTACCTACCATGCTAACTAGCATATGGGCCATTCTTGGTTGCATAGAAGCCATGCTTAATAGCATACACTCCATGATGGATAGCATATGGGCTATGCTAGCTAGCATACACTCCATGCTAGCTAGATATTGTTCATGCTAGATAGCCTACATGCCATGATGACTAGATAGCCTACATGCCATGATGACTAGCATATGGGCCATGCTTGGTAGCATACACTTTATGGTGCTAGTCCATGCTAGCTAGGATTATGTAAACGGATACAAAGATTGTGGAAGATAGGATTTTTCAAGAAGGATGTGTGCCTTTGTGGCAAACAGTTTTGAAGTTGTGCACTTCTAATCTTTACTCAAATTGTCAGTTATTGTTTCTTCAATAATATCTAGAAGGCCAAGAATTGTTGTGTCTTTGATATCGACCTCTCTGTGGCTAGCTTCTCAGAGATTGTTCAAGAAAGCAAGGAGATTATATATGTGGTAGGTAAAAGGCATAACTCAAATGATTGGCTTAGGGTGACCGTTGCCATGGTTGAGCCTTGCTTTGTAAAGGATTGGGCTTCTCGTGATAGTATGCTACTAAGTAGTTCTAACTAAGCTCGGATGTAACCCTCTGTCCCTTAAGGCTCTATAAGAGCTTCAAGCTGATTTTTATATATCTTGGTGACATTATAATTCAATCACTCATAACTGTGCGTTTTGCAAAAAAGAAGAAGAAGATAGTTACTTGAAAATCATGTTTACGAGAACTGCTTTCAAAAAAACAATAAAGAACCGATAGAAAGAGCTATTAGTACTTTTTTAACTACACAAATATTGTCCTAAAAGTGGTAAGATAGGTACGTTTCTCACTTATGCAATAAACCATTTTTTCACAACGGCATTGATAGTTACTTCAAAATCATGTATACGAGAACTTTTCAAGAAACAACCTTGACCCAATACAAAGAGGTGTTAGTACTTTTTTCATCTACACAAATATTGTCTTAGAAGTTGAAAGATAGGGGGCATTTCTCACTTGGGAAATCGTTCTTATGAGATGCAATATTTTTTATTGTTTTACCCCCCCCCCTCCTAAGTTTAACCACCCCCCTCTCTTATTTTGAAGTTTAAAGCGGTAATTCATGGGACCTACCCTTAGCTTATATGCTACTGTAGCCTTTCAAAAAAATCCTATGCCCTACACTTATGTTGTATGATAAATTTCCCATGGTTGATCCCCCAAGATCTTCTTAGACATCCTAGGTTTGATTGGCCAATTAATTACCATATATACTAACTCACTCTTATTTTTTACCCACAACAAAATAACTGCAAGAGACTCCACATCATGCTCTGTGTGTGTGTGTGTGTGTGTGTGCGTGTGCGTGTGTGTGTGTGTTCACATTTTCTCTCAGCCAACAAGGCTTGCTACAAGAATCTCTCTCTATAGCCATGGAACCAAGAACTTTCTATTTTAGAGAGAGCTCCTATCTTAAAACTTTTCTTGCATCCTACCTAACTTTTATCTTATTTATTCTAAAACCTTCTTTGCAATAATTGAGCTATTTTATATTTTACCAAAAAATGTACATCCATTTCCCATGCAGTCACCTTGCCAGGAGCTATCAATAGTCCAAAGAAGAATAGATGTTCTGGATTTACAAGGAGCCCCAACCTGATACAAAGCTAATAACATAACATAAACTTACTTCAAGACAAGTTGTTCTTTAAAGCCTCAAACCCAATATACATCGCACATATATCTGAGCTAAGAGGGTGCCACCACCACCCACTTGCTCACAGAAGGAGATCAGTGTCCTCATCGGCAAGAGGTAGAAGCATAAAGGTCCAAAAGAGAAGCATCATATATAATCAAAGAGTAGGACAAACTGCAGATCATACCTAAGAGAGAACCTTGCCCCTTTGAGGGATGCCCACTAGTTCAAAAATGTAGAATAGCTCCTCCCACAAGTGGCTCACACCTTGGAGAGAAAACACTAGCATTGTCTACCAAAGTCCTCTGGAAAGAGGGGGAAGGGATGACCTCTCCCACGGTGGAAAATTTGGGGAGAGGGTGGGAGGGGATGGCAGGGCGTGAGAAAGTTTAGAAATTACCTCCTAGCCAACAAATTTTTGTTCTTTGTGAACTATCAGGCATTGTTATACCTCGTAAACAAGCCTTGCAATACAGGTCACATTGTTCAATGGTTCATAATATTGCTTGAGTTCAATTTTTCACGGTGGTGGTCAAGAAAGGAACTACACATCAGAGAGTAGACCATTTGTCATGAATGTTACATGGGAAAGCTCCTATAGGGGTTATATACGACCTTCTAGATTCTTATCTCTTCAAAATTTAGATGGTGCCAAGGTGGAATGAACATGTCATCCATTTGCTCACCATAGGTTCACCGTAGGTCGAGAAACAACCATCAATCATTGAGCAATCTCGCGACCTAGTGTTGATTGCAGGATGGCTATATAAACGAGGACAAGATGGCATAGTAAGGTTATTGATCAAACCATGGAAAAAATAGTTGTATCCGCAACAAGCTCAGGTGCAAATTACAGGCATACATAATGCCAACACACAAACATATCAGAGACTGATGTTACTTGGGGTATATTTGGCCCAACATGCAAAACATGTATATGACCATGTTTGCTCATGTAATGTTTGGACAATAAAAAAACCAATCGTGCATATTACTTTGTTCAAGATAGCAATAGCACCCAATGGGCAAAGTGCCAAGTGGAGTACTTTAAACAAGGAGTTCTACTAGAAAGCTAGGTGGGCCCCTATTTCTCATTACGTTATCTTGCCAAGGCCCCATCACCAACAATCGTTTTCATGGTCTGCTCACTTTACCCCCTAGTATAGACAAGTACTTGGGTCTCCCTCCCTGCCCTCAGCCTCTCACATGCTGGGAAAAACCCTAAACATGGTACAGGTCCTTGCAACCCTCACTATATTCCCAATAAATTTCAACCAATTTCAAGTCATTCTTTGACTAAGAACAATATGTGAATAATTTACGCTATAAAAGTTCTAGTAGATTAAATATGGGATATTATGAACTCCAAATTTAGTGCTCAAATGGTCCACGCGTGGCGCTTGATGAGCTCTATCCAATGAGTACCCATGCTGAATAGTTTTGGTAAGATCTTCATGGTCTTTTTTAGGTTTCCCCTTTTTAGATCCTTACACATCCCTTTTTTCATCCAAATTGGTGCTAATGCTTTGGGTATTAGAATAGGGCATAACCTCCATGGCATGTGAGGAACAATAAATATAACCATAGGAGAAGAGATAGAGCCCAAAGTCTCCATTATCCACTAGGTGCTCCAAAGGTGCCACCATAAAGTCTTCACTACCACCAACCGACACCATGTCCCACGAGGACCAAGAACAAGAAAGGGCTTTGTCACCAAGAAGCAAGCTACATATTCCAAGCATCTTGGATGACCAAATGAGCCGTACACCCCACAAACAAGCATACCCCACAAGAAATTAAACATCATAGTGAGATAAAGAGCCCATCATGCCACCACTCTCAGCAAAACCATAGAAAAAAACAATGAGCACGGAACCCAACAGAAGCAACAACATCTTAAAAAACTCTGTTGGGATTGATGGGCACCCCAAGAAGCCATTTTGTAAAAATTGATGACCCCTGCATTTTGAGAGAGGACGTCATGTCGGCACAAGGCCTACCCAATTGAAGTAGCCCTTGAATTGAATCTGTGATGCTCATTTTCCACAAATCAGCGAGAGCCATTTTCCCAGGCCAATACACTGCATCCTTGTTAAAGTGCATAGGAGTTCCTTGCATGTAGGTGAGAGGCTCTCACGGAAACATATGTTAAAAAATGTAGGGACTGAAGAATTGCCGTTGAGGCATCGAGGCTACCGAGATAGGGCCTCCTCATCTTGGATGCACCCTGTAGCAAAAGCCTCTCCCCACTTCACCCCCATCCTCACCAACAGAATTGTGTGAACCCTAGTAGAGCATAATGCACAAAACTGGATCTTAAACAAAATTTTTTTTTTAAAGGATATTGGCTTACAATGTCCACAGCTTACATAGATCTTTGCCTTGCATTTTGACACTTCCATTATTGCAACTAAAATTGCATATGCTCCCATTGACTTTTCCCTTTATCATAAAATTTCTTATGTTGTTCGCATATGATGTTGGATCACCTTTGGCAAATCATTGATCAACCAGAGATTCGGTCCGCTGAAGTGGTCAAAGCCAGAAATACCCTTTTGGGGACTATTAAAAAAACGATATCCATTTTTGAGGCTAACCTCTTGAAGAGGGAGATCATGGAGGAAGAGTGCTCGCTTGGTACAAGCCTTAGGCAAAGAGAAATCCTCCGGATGGGATGGTCTGACTGTTGAGCTCTTCAAGGAATACTGGGACGAGCTAAAGTCCCCTATCACAACAATGGCTAACCACGCCTTGGCTGATGGGGTCTTAGACTCTAGCATTGAGAGGGGACTCACTCATCAAACCCATTCTAAAGCAAGGGTGCTGCTCCCAATTTAAACATTGGCGGCCCATAACCATGATGTCAGTAGCCTACAAAATTATTGCTAAAGTAGTTGCCCTAAGGCTATCTTCCCTTCGGGACAAAGTGATAACTCCCCATCAACATGGATTTATCAAAGGAAGGTCAATATATGATAATATCCTGGCAGCAATAGTCGCATCGAGTATGCTGCATTCACTAAGCAGGAATGTATCTTGCTCCAATTAGACTTAGATTGTAATGGAAATGGCCTATGAACTTTGAGAATAGTGGAATTAAGAGAATTAGAGTGAGCATTTTTGTGAGATTACTTTGAGAATATGGAGGGTGAAATTAATTGATGATAGCAACATAAACATAGTACGTAATTAACTTGGCATGAACAATACTTTTGCAAGAGAGAGATTATTAGAGAACATGACAATAGATGAGGACCGGATTTACTTGGATCTGGTCCCCCCTCCAAAAGGCGTTTGTATTATAGATTCTCCCATCAAGAGAGATTGTGTTACAATACAATCTTTGTGTTCCTTGTGACCTTGGTGATGCTATGAAGATGGAAAGCTTTACGCATCGCGAGCTTAACATAAACTTTGCGAAAACCATTAACTATCCCAAGCCTCAGTTCCAAGACCTCAAACACTTTCGAAGGTGGAGAGAGATAGCGGGGAATGAGGGTAGGGAAGAGGAAGAAGAAAAATTCCATAGGGGAAAGAAATAGTTTCTCAGTTATCATCACTCTTCTTGCTTAGCATATCATAGTAGCATAGTAATGAAGATGAAGAAGATGTCAAGCTTAAGCATTGAAGCATGGCTCTTGGTTGGATTTACATTCCATAGCCAAGAGTGTTGGTGTAGGCTCTCCACTTCTCAACAAACTTGGAGAAGGAGATGGAGCTCTTGCATTTAGCACTCCACACAATGAGAGAATGTGTGTGTGTGTGTGGGAGACTATACCCCTCCTCTCATGCTTGGTCCACCTCTCTCTCTCTCTCTCTCTCTCTCTCTCTCTCTCTCTCTCTCTCTCTCTCTCTCTCTCTCTCTCTCTCTCTCTCTCTTTTTCTCTCTCGTATAATTTTAATATTTCATTTGGACATGTGTCCTCTTTTTCCTCTTTGAGAGAAAGAACTTAATTATTTATTTTTATGTATCTAAATTCTTATTTATTTTTATGTATCTAAATTCTCATTGGACCCCTTTAAAACCTAGCTAATAGCATTCAAACACATCATGAGGGCCACATGTGGACGATCATTTGAACATGTGTCTTTCGTGCTTATTAAGTCATTTGGTTGAATCGGATACTTCAAGGACTTAATCAATCAAGCATGGCACGTTCATGTCTCTTGAGAGTTATCTTTGAATTGAATACTTCAAGAAATTTAATCATTTAAGCATGTGAGAAACACCTCAAGCTTTTGGGTAAAGTTTCCACTATAACTTAGCAAGCCAACAAGCACCTCATGCTTGGGTAGGATTCCCACCTCAAGGTCAGTCCTAGCTTGCCTAAGGTCAAATGACTTTTGAACACTAACTTTTGGACGTCCTTTAATGAAGCTAACCCTATGGTCTTTAACTCCCATTAGGTAGCATTGCTCTTTGACAAACCATCTCTCATTTGGACCCCTTTACCATTGGCCTCGAGTTGAGATCGATTCGTAAGCACATGTCTATATTCTAACCCTTGTTCCCGTTTATTATCCCACATTAAATGATCAGTTTAATATGGGAAAATCATTTGGTCTAGTTAGATATTAGATTTTATGACATTACCTCTCTCTTGAAATCATAATCGTCCTCGACTACTATGAGGTAAAAGAGATAAAGCCATAGTCATTAGTCAATTTGTCTTAGCGGGTAGAGGATTCCTTTTTATCCTATGACATCATTCCAAGATGCATAACTAATCCATTTGGTGCTTGGGAGACATATCTACCGCAAGCATGTCTGCTCTTTAGTCCATTTCAACCTCCCAAGTAGAGTGACAAATTCTACATGGTGTTTGAGAGACGTCGTCATCACAAACATGATTCTTAGTATGCATACCACTCAAATTTTGTGCACAATAAAGAGAGATTTAGTCTTATAAGACAAAAAAATTGATCATTTAAAAGAAACATGTACATTTTCTTACTCTAATGTAGCATTGTAAGCGTTGACAAGGTTCATACTATCCTTAAGCTGGATTCCTTCCATCCAACTAGCATTTTATCTTACCATGTCGTAGTACCTTGTCTTCATGCCAAAGGATAGCTTTGGGTTGTAGCACCTCTTCTCGGTCTTCAATTTTAGGAGGGTCTTCAATAATTGGCTCATTTGGAGGCTCTCCTTTGTAGGGCTTAAGTAGGCTCACATGAAAAGCATTGTGTATGAGCCAATGGCTAGGCAGCTTGAGTTGATAAGCCACCTCATTGATTCGCTTCAAAATTTGAAAAGGACCATAGTATCTTTTTGCTAGTTTAGCATAATGCTTTTGATGGCCCATAGGACTTTTGCCCGTCGTTTGCCTCAATCAATCCTTAGGAAACTTAAGTAAGACCCAATCATTTTCTTTGAATGTTAAGGCCCTTTTGTGCTTGTCAGCAACAACAGCTTTTTTCCTTAGTTGAGAGATGGATATAGCCTCCTTAATCTTTTGAAAAGATGCTTGTAGGTCATGGCTATACTCATCCGTAGCGAAGATCTTTCCATGTACTTTAAGTAGCAAGGGACTTTTAGGTCTTCCCTCTATGATTTCAACAGGTGCTTTTCTCGGAGAAGTATGGATAGTATTATTATACGCATACTCTACAAGTGGTAATTACTTTTCCCATAGTGAGCGTTGATCTACTTCTATAACATAGGTCTTTAGTAGATCAAGGATTGTAAGATTGGCTATCTCACTTTGGCCATCTGTTTGTGGGTGATAGGCCAAAGAGAAATTCAATCTTGTACTTAGATTTTTGAAGAGACCTTTCCAGAAATTACTGGTCATTCTAGGATCTCTATCTGACACGATGGATTTTGGCAATCCATGGTGTTTGAAAATCTGGGATATGAAGAGAATTTCCGTTTGGTGTGCCTTAGTAGCCTTCTTGATAGGGACAAAGTGTGCTTGCTTGCTAAACCTGTCGAGTATTGTCCATATTCCTGTATTCCCATGGATAGACTTGGGTAATCCAAAGATAAAAATCCATAGATATACTCTCCCATGGTGAATTAGGGATTGGCAATGGCTAGAGTAATCCAAGTTGCTTCCCTCTATCAAACTTGGTCTTTTGGCATACCACACATTTTGAAACATACTCTTGTATGTCCACTTTCATGGTAGGTGAATAAAAGTACGTCTCTACTCCTCGAAGAGTAGGTTGAATTCCTCTATGCCCCGCATAGGAAGGAGCATGGGATTCATACATGACTTTCTCATGAAGGGAGTGGATAACACATAGCCTATTGCCATGGAGAAGATAACCATCCTGCAAGGTGAATGGTTCCTCTTTCTTCCCCAAAGCAAGGGATAACATTATGTCTTTAAAGTCAGGGTCAGTAGCATACTCATCTATCATAGAAGATAGATCATTGTGAGTTGCTATAGACACAACATTAACTTTTGGTGGTCGCTAAAGTGCATCATCCACTTGATTGTTCTTACCAGCAATGTGAGCAATGTGGAAATTAAATTGCGAAAGAAAATTTTCCCACCTCATTTGTTTGTCAGAAAGCTTTGTTTGTGTCATGAAGTATTTGAGACTTTGATGGTCTGTTCGTAAAATGAATGGAGTCCCCAATAAGCAGTGCTTCCACGTCTCTAGGACATGTAGAACATCTAAAAGCTCTTTCTCATAAATGCCCGAGACCTGTTCATCCGTATTGAGCCTTCGGCTCTCATATGCTATGGCATGCCCTTCTTGAAGCAACACTGCTCCAAGGAAATCACCACAAGCATCACATTGGACCTCAAATGGCTTTGAGAGATCTGGAAGCATGAGAACTAGTTGAGAGGTGAGCTTCTCTTTGATCTTGTCAAAAAAAATTTGCTCCTTAGCAGTCCATGAATACTTAATGTTCTTCTTTGTTAAGTCATGTAATGGTCCTGCTATTTGAAATTTTTTTGCTATGAAGCGTCTATAGTATGCACACATACCAATAAAGCTTCTTAGTTCATGTAGATTCCTTGGATTGGGCCATGCTTTTATTACCTCTAACTTTGATGGATCCATACGGATACCATCTTGAGAGATAATATAACCTAAGTATTGAATCTCTTGAAGGAATAATTCACTTTTCTTTTGGTTGAGAAAAAGCTTGTTCTCCCTCAATGCTTGAAAAATCACTTGGAGATGTTGCTTGTGTTCCTCCAAGGACTTGGAATAGATGATGATATCATCAAAGAACACTGCAGTGAACTTGCGGTAGGGTCCAAATATTTTCTCCATCAAATGGTTGAATGTGGCAGGTGCATTGGTCAAGCCAAAAGGCATGACTAGATTTCATAAAGACCAAATGTTGTATGAAACGTGGTCTTTAGGATATCTTCCTCCACTATCCTTATTTGATGAGAGCCACTTTTAAGGTCAATCCTACTAAAGTAGGTAGAGCCTTGTAGCTTATCAAACAGATCTTCTACCTGAGGTACGGGAAATCTGTTTTTGATAGTGATACAGTTTAGTGCGCGATAGTCCACATACATGCGGTATGTTCCATCTTTTTTTTGCACTAAAAGGACTGGAGAACAAAAGGGAGAGGATCTAGGCCTCACCATCTCTTTGTCAACCAATACTTGTACTTGCCTCATGATCTCCTCTTGTTGAGCTTGGGAAACTCAATAAGGAGGTTTGTTAGGTGGTGAGCTTCTTGATAGGAGCTCAATTCGATGGTCATCATCCCCTCATTTTGAAGGTAAGTCCATAGGGATATCATCGATGAACACCTTGGAATCCTTTTAGAAAGTTAGACATGTTTAACTCTTCTTGATTCCTACCATTCACCTTTAAAGAAATATTAGGACCTTTAGGGACTCTTTGACAAAAATCATGTACGCAAAAATTGAGCTCTTCATTGATTTATCAAGGGCAAGAGGATTTACAGGTGGTATAGTACGACCAGACTCATTAGCATCTATATACATGTTCTTTCTCCTGTAGGTGAAGTAGATTCTTCTCTCAGGGAACTTCATGTTGGCAGCCATGCAATCAAACCATGGTGCCCCTAGGATAGCATCCTCATGTTGGAGAGGAGAGATGAAAAAGTCTTCTTTGTCGACAGAGCTTTGGACGTGAAGCCTCAACTTCCCAATCAAGGGAGTAACGGAGGCTTGCTTTCCATTGAAAGCTGTGTCAGTTGTTACAATATCTCTTATTTCAATAGCTTGAATGCCCAACTTGGTGGCCAACTCCGTTGATATGAAGTTGTGAGTAGATTCAAGGTCAAACAAGATAAAGACATCATGCTCCCTTACCTTTCCCCAAGAATAGGAGAGAGGTGATCCTTTGCAATGAGCATCCTCTTTTGGAGCTTCGATACTAGAAGCTCTAGGAGTATCATTGCGAGCATTTGTTTTGGGGCAAGAACGATAACCATGTCCTTGCTCCCCACACTTAAAACATTTGTGATCCTTACGAAAAGTTTCAAGCTCTTTAGGAGAGGGTTTATTTTTACCTTTGTAAACTCCTTTCTCCTTGGACTGATTGTTGTTGTTGTTGTTGTTGTTGGAATGGCCTTGGGAAGAATTTTGGGCATTAATATTTCCCTTTGCATCACTTTTATCTTTATTTTCCATGGGCTTGACATTCCATCTAGCCCCTTGCTGGAAATTGATGTGCGAAGCAACCATGGTATGGTGGATTAGTTTGCTGATAGAACTAGGTCGTTGAGAGTTGACATACTCGGCCATCTCTTCAGATAATCTCGCACATAATTGTTTCTTTTGCTCGATGAAGTCTATCTTTTGAAAGACAGTAGCCTTGAGATGAAAATCCCAAAACTTGTCCACATATTTGTGAATAGACTCATGAGAGAGAAGCCTCAAACTCCGCCATTCGGTGAGCACTTTGTCCTTTTCATCACTTTGCAAGGAATTGCTTCATGATGGAAACTCATAGATTTTTCCATGTCTTTGGGGCTTTGCCGTTGCCACAAAGGCTAGCCCACCATTGACGAACCGGTTTTTGGAAGTGCATAGCTACATGGCATAGCTTGGAGAACTCCGTGAAGCCCTCGTCTCCAAAGGCCGCATCAAATTGTTGGATGAAGGCCAATACTTTATCGGTAGCACCAAAGGTGCCATCATAGGTGAGAAAAGAGATACTCTTTCCTCCCTCTCTGAACTTCTTTAGCTTTTGTGACCTTCGCCATGCAGGGTAAGATTTTTGATGTCCTCGCCTCTTGTATTCTCTAGGAGAATAGCCATAGCTTTCATCGGTAGAGGAGGAAGGTGAAGAAGAAGGAGAAGAGGGTGACCTCTTTCTTTCCCTTTTGTTCCTTTGTTTCCTCTGTTCCCTTTTGGAGTGATGAGGAGAAGGACTATGGGTTAACTTTTTCTTGTTGGAATGAGTTGGCGATCATTTAGTCTGCCTTCCTCATGGAGCCACATCTTCGGAGGAACTTAGGGATTCATTATTTTCTTGGTCTTTGGATTCCTCCTCTCGTATGGGAGAAAGTCTTCTTTTGGGGGTCTCATCAAGAGGCCTCCTAATCTCTCTCTCCTCTTGGAGAGGAAATGAAATCCCATAAGCACGAAGTTGTTGAGTAGCTTTGGCTTGCAAATCGGGGTTGCCCATAGCTTGTTGAAACCTAGTAACAAGATAATTAACAAACATGGGGGCAACATCATTAGCACCTTCATGTGCAAAATCAAAGTTGTTAATGTTCATTCTACTCTCTTGGTTATTGTCAGTCATGTTAATTAAACTTATGTGTTTACTTAGTGTATGCTTTGGAAATTCAAAACCTTAGTTGCTACTCCTCTTAGCCTTTGAAAATAGGCACTTAAGTATCTACACCCACGGCTCGAATTGGTTAATTATAGAGAGTAGTGGAGTGGGTCTAACATAGCAAATTTGCCAAGGGATAGCTCCTTTTGGACTTGTTATGGTTCAATAATGGTAAATCCGTAGGCAAGTCTAAGAAGACTCCATTATTAAGACCAAAGCTCCTGAGGTGTGCACCATATCCCATATAGTGGGCTCAACAAAACCGATAATATATCCCAGTCTCACTTACCCTAATATAATTAAAAACATCAACCATTAATAGGCTACTTAAGGAACTCTCTTCTTAAGCAAGAAAAGAGAAACCAAATGCTCTGATACCAATGTAATGGAAATGGCCTATGAACTTTGAGAATAACCAAATTAGGAGAATTAAAGTGAGCATTTTTATGAGATTACTTTGAAAATATGGAGGTGAACTTAATTGATGGTAGCAACATAAACATAGTACGTAATTAACTTGGCATGAACAATACTTTTGCAAGAGAGAGTATATTAGAGAACATGACAATAGATGAGGACCGGATTTACTTGGAGCCAGTCCCCCCTCCGAAATGTGTTTGTATTATAGATTCTCCCACCAAGAGAGACTTTGTTACAGTACAATCTTTGTGTTCCTTGTGACCTTGGTGATGCTATGAAGATGGAAATCTTTAGCTTCATGAGCTTAGCATAAAATTTGCAAAAAGAATTCAAGTCTCAATCCCCACGCCTCAAACACCTTCGAAGGTGGAGAGAGCTAGCGGGGAATGAGGGTAGGGAAGAGGAAGAAGCCTAACATTCCATAGGAAATAGAAATAGTTCCTTACTTATCATCAATCTTCTTGCTTAGTATAGCATAATAGCATAGTAATGAAGATGAAGAAGATGTCAAGATTAAGCATTGAAGCATGGCTCTTGGTTGGATTTGCATTCCATAGCCAAGGTGTTGGTGTAAGCTCTCCACTTCTCAACAAACATGAAAAAGGAGATAGAGCTCTTGTATTTTTCACTCCACACAATGAGAGAATGTGTGTGTGTGTGTGTGGGATACTATACCCCCCCTCTCATGCTTGGTCCACACCTCTCTCTCTCTCTCGTATTATTTTATTATTTCATTTGGACATGTGTCCTCTTTTTCCTCTTTGAGATAAAGAACTTAATTATTTATTTTTATGTATCTAAATTCTCATTGGACCCTGTAAAACCTAACCAATAGCATTCAAACACATCATGAGGGCCACATGTGGACGATCATTTGAACATGTGTCTTTTGTGCTTATTAAGTCATTTGGTTGAATGGAATACTTCAAGGACTTAATCAATCAAGCATGGCACATTCATGTCTCTTGAGAGTTATCTTTGAATTGAATACTTCAAGTACTTTAATCATTTAAGCATGTGAGAAACACCTCAAGATTTTGGCTAAAGTTCCGTGACTAAAACTTAGCAAGCCAACAAGCACCTCATGCTTGGGTAGCATTCCCACCTCAAGGTCAGCCCTAGCTTGCCTAAGGTCAAAGGGATTTTGAACCCTAACTTTTGGAGGTCCTTTAATAAAGCACTCTAGGTGAAGGGAGCCACTCGGATCTCCTTTTCAATGAGAGAGTGGTGGGAGGGTTTCAGGTCAAGAGATCCATCAAACAAGGATGCCCTCTTTCCCCTCTTATGTTCACCATCGGATCTCACCCTCTAGTGTTGGAGGATAGTGTTGCAAGAGGAGAGATTCAAGGGTTGTCTCTATCTAACAACAACCAACTACTTGCTATACTTTTTGTAGATGACTCGTTTCTCTTTTTTAAAGCTTGTCCCAAGGTCATTAGAAAAGCTTTGGAAATTGTGCAAAGATTTCCATTGCCTCAAGTTTGAAGTGCAATATTGAAAAATCAAGATTGATCTCTCTCTGAGAGAGCGACTCATTTGATCCCACATTGTGGTCAGGGTAAATTGTGTCCAAAGGAAAGATATTTTGGCACCTTCGAGCCCCGCTAGGGGTCAACGTAACCCACAACCAGAAATTCACTTGGGTCATGGATAAAGTTAGAAGCAAGATGCACAGATGGGAATATGTGCTTCTCCCCTTCGCAAGCAGAGTGAAAGTAAATAACTCTTTTATGCTCCCGTTCATAGCTTTCAATGGTCCGCTGCTTAAGCTGGTCAAATGTAATTGGAAGGATTTCCTCAAACCGGTCAAAAAATTCTTGTGGAAGAACAACAGCAATGACTCAACGCCATGGAAGTGGGCTAGCTGGGAAACAGTTGCAAGACCCATGGAGCAAGGCGGTTTTGGGATTCTGAATCCTAGCACACATGCGGAGGCCTAGTGTGCTAAGTTCATGGCTTCACTCGCAAAGCAAAACCAATCTTGGGCTATTCTGGCCAAGGCCTTGACGGAAAATGCCAAGCTCTACTCAACAAGCGGTCAGTGCAAAGGGCTCAAAGTGTTGAGATGTCGAGCTCTACACCTTGAGCTGGCATCCACTACCGGTCTTGGCCGCTTACGGCATTTACTCACTGGCGCCTTAGGTGACCGACACGGAGGATCTCTGCCAGTGATTCTATAGCTGGACTACACTTATAGTGCCAGCCTAGTACGCTTCTAGCGAGTTCACACTTAGTGACCGCATGTTCATATGTGCTACATTTTAGCTTTAGCACTTAGTCATTTTGTACTCTCTTTTCTGTGAAGAAGAAGAAGAAGCTTTCCATCTCTGTGTGCTTTGTGCTTGTCTTGTGTACCTCTCTTGCATCCTCATTCTTTACATGGTATCAGAGCCTGGTGCAGGCAAGAGAGGCTAAGAGAGCAAGAGCATCACAATCCCTTCGTTCACAATCCAAGTTTTTCGCACAAGTTTCTGAACAGGTCTCCAAAGTGCAGTATACAGAGATTTACTGTACAAGTACAGTGGTTGTATGTACGCTTGATTGTGGACACTCGTTGAGTGTAGAAAGCGTTACAGGTACCACGATAGGAGGTTCAGCAGATTTGCAGGTTTTTGCAGATTGCAGCTATTTTGTCTTAGTGCTTCAAGATGTCTGACGGTTTCAGTCGGATTGTCACTGAGAATCTTGAGAAAAATAACTACCCTGCATGGAAGTTCAGAATAACAAATTTCCTAAAAGGAAAAGGTTATTGGGAATATGTAGAAGGAGACAATGAAAAGGAACCAGAGATTCCCGAGGCAAATGCTACAGCAGAACAAAGGAAATCTTTGAGGGACTGGCAACAAGGCCAGAGCAAAGTGATGTATTGGCTTTCTATGAGCATCACAGATGGCATGATGGGCTATCTACAGGATGCTGAAACCCCCGCCATTGCATGGAGAAACTTAGGCAGAGTGTTCGAGGTGAACACCAAGGCCAGGAAGCTTCAACTAAAGTCGGAGTTGAATCAGGTTAAGAGGAACAACCTCTCAATCAATGATTATGCCTTGAAGATCAAGAGTATCATTGAGGCTCTTGGATCTATTAAAGTCTCAGTGGAAGACGATGACATTGTCCGTGCATGCTTGGATGGTCTAGGAGATGAGTATGTACATTTTAGGTCTTCCATGAATACAAGTGACGACATCCCCGTGTTCCAAGATTTGATTTCTATGCTTATTCTTGAGGAGAAGAACCTTGACACATCTTCTTCTCATGACAGAAATAATTCTGAACAGGCCTTCTATTCTAACTCCAACAGAGGTAGAGGTAGAGGTCGTGGTCGAGGCCCAAGGGGTTGCAGGGGCCAATTTCAAGAAGGTCAATCAAATCAAAACAATACAAGTGGCAGGGGAAACCAGTCTCAAGGCAGGGGGAGTCAAAGAGGTCGTGGTGCAGGATCAAGCAGGCAGCAACATACTCCAGATAGCAGAGAATGTTGGACTTGTGGTGAAAGAGGTCACATGTCACGTGACTGTCCAAAGGGAAAAGCAAGTGGAAAGAGAGAACATGGCAACTATGCATCTACTAGCAGAGATGCAGATGACAGCACAAACAAGCGCATGTTTGTTATGCAGCATGTAATGAATACAATGACTGCAGAGAATTCCACCCAAGATGATGTTTGGTATGTGGATTCAGGTTCCTCTAATCACATGACGTCTCGTGGAGAGTGGTTTAGAGATAAGCGCAAACCAGATGTGTCAGGCTATGTGCAGACAGGAGATGACACAGCTCACCCCATTGCTCATGTAGGGGACATACCTCTAAATACGAAGAGTGGGAAATCAAAGTACTTAGTAGATGTACTTCATGTCCCAAACATTACAAAGAATCTTGTTTCTATTGGAGAAATGGTTGAGCAGGGTTTGCAGGTCCGCTTCAATCCAAATGGCTGTTATGTAGAAGATTTCCAGAATGGCTGTAAGCTGATCACAGATGGCAAATGTGTGAGCAAAATGTTTACGCTGAATGTAGACATGCCTGAGGTAAAAGCTGCTTTATTTGCACAGGGCACAGGTGTTGTGGCTGATGTTGACATTTGGCACAAACACATTGGCCATGTCAATGAGCAAAGATTGCGTAGCATGCAATCAAAACAGATTGTAAAAGGTTTGTCCAAATTCAAGGTGGATGGTATGCATAAAGTGTGTGCAGCATGCCAGTTTGGAAAACAGTCAAAGGGCTCATTTCCACATGAGCGCAATGTATGTAAAAAGCCACTTGAGGTGGTGCACACAGATGTTTGGGGTCCAACCGATACTGCAAGATACATGGTTGCAGGTATTATGTCGCTTTCATTGATGACCATACAAGGAAAGTATGGGTCTACTTCATGCGTAACAAAAGTGAAGTGTTTGGTCACTTTCAAGACTTCAAAGTCATGATTGAGAAGGAGACAGATATGCAAATCAATACATTGAGGTCAGATGGAGGGGGAGAGTACTTCTCCAATGATTTTTCAGATTTTCTACGAATGCATGGTATACGCAGGCAGTTTACATGCAGATATACTCCACAACAGAATGGGGTCGCAGAAAGGAAAAACAAGCACATTGCAGAGGTTGCACGTGCATTGATGAATGAGAAGAACATGCCTCATCATTTCTAGGCTGAAGTCGTAAATACAGCTGTGTACATTATGAACAGGACACCTACAGCTGCGGTGCAAGATGTAACACCTGAGGAAAAGTTTACAGGTACAAAGCCTGATTTGGCACACTTGAAAGTGTTTGGCTGCATAGCTTACGTGCATGTACCAGATGAGTTGTGTAGGAAATTGGATCCTAAAGCAGAGAAATTTATTCTTGTGGGATATTCCCTTGAACAAAAGGGGTACAAGTGCTACAATCCTACTACACGAGAATTACGAGTGAGCAGAGATGTAGTCTTTGATGAGATGAGCAGCTGGTACAGTAATGCACATGGCACTATTGGGGCTGATGTAAAAGATGATGTGGTTGTACAAAATGTGAGGCCACAGTCATAGGTTTTGAGTGGACCACAAGAGTCCTCTTCTCGTGGCTCTGTTGAGAAACCATGGAATGGTAGACTACGTATGCAGGTTACTCCACCAGCAAAAGGAAAGGAAAAGGTTGATGAACCTCCCTTTATGGCTGATGCATCATCAGGTTTTTCACATGTAGACATGGATTCAAATGGTTCTGAACAAAGTCTTGATGAGGAATTTGGAATTCCGGCTGTCAGGACACCTGGTGTAAGGAAAGTACAAGAAGATGCTAGAGGGCAAAGGAGTGACCCAGGACCGCGCAGATCTAATAGAGTCAGAAATCCAGTTCAGAAATTGACTTATGAGGGGTATCTAGCGCATCACCAAGCCTACATGGCTAAGGTGATATAGGATGTGGAGCCCACATGTTTTGAGGATGTAGTTGGAAATGTGCATTGGGATGATGCAATGAATGAAGAGATGGCTCCATTGGAAGCAAACGACACATGGGAGTTGGTGCCATTGCCAAGTGGCAAGAAAGCTATTGGCTGTAAATGGGTGTATAAAACCAAGCATAAGGCTGATGGTAACATTGAGAATCACAAGGCAAGGCTGGTCGCAAAGGGTTATGCACAGACGTATGGCATAGACTATGAGGAGACCTTTGCTCCAGTGGCAAAGATGACGACTGTGAGAGCTGTCATAGCAGTGACTGCATCTAGAGGATGGATTATGCATCAAATGGATGTAAAGAATGCCTTCTTGAATGGTGAGTTGCAAGAGGAAGTGTATATGGATCAGCCACCTGGTTATGTCGATCCAGGTTACCCAGATTATGTATGCAGACTTCTCAAAGCTTTGTATGGTTTGAAGCAGGGCTCTAGAGCATGGTATGACAGGATTGCCAAGTATCTTGTCAGTATTGGTTTTAGGAGAGCTCATGCTGATCATTCACTCTATGTACGTGAGAGTGATGTGGGGATTGTGGTCATTACCATATATGTAGATGACCTTATTATTGTTGGTGACAATGCTATGGAGATTGACCATGTGAAGGGTCTTCTCAAACAGGAGTTTGAAATGAAAGATTTAGGCGAGTTGCGCTACTTTCTTGGCATTGAGGTGATCAGGACTCCAGAGGGTGTATGGCTATCACAGAGACAGTATGCCTTGGACATGTTGTCAAAGTATGGTATGGTTGATTGTAAGCCAATTTCTATTCCCTTGGATATGAATGCAAAGCTGAGTGCAGATAAGGGTGATGTTGTTGAGGATGTCAACATGTACAGGAAGATTGTGGGTAGTCTAATCTACTTGACTATCACGAGGCCAGACTTGAGCTACACAGTAGGCTTGGAGAGTCAATTCATGAAGCTTCCGAGGAAGCCACATTTGGATGGAGTACGACGCACACTTAGGTATGTGCAAGGTACTCTTGACTACACATTGTTCTATGCAGCAGATGCACCATTAGCATTGTATCGGTATACAGATGCAGATTAGGCAGGTAGCATTGTTGATAGGAGATCTACGAGTGGATTCATGTTCTCTTTTGGGAGTGCTGCTATTACTTGGAGCAGCAAAAAGCAGCCTACGGTTGCTTTATCGAGCATAGAGGCCGAGTACAGAGGTGCAGCAAATGCGGCGTGTGAGGTAGCTTGGCTACGCACATTACTTGAGGACTTGGGAGTGCAGGTGGACCAGCAGATTTTCATCCATTGTGACAACCGCAGTAGCATGCAGTTGGCTAGGAACCCAGTGTTCCATGCTAGGACCAAACACATAGAGGTCCATTACCACTACGTTCGAGAGCGAGTGTTGGCGGGCGACATCGACTTGGTCTACGTCAGCACAGAGGAGAAGATAGAGGATATCTTTACCAAGGCCCTCGGAGCTGAGAAGATTTGACGTTTCCGGACTATGCTTGGACTCTGCGACATGCAGAGCTCGAGGGGGAGTGTTGAGATGTCGAGCTCTACACCTTGAGCTGGCATCCAGAACGGGTCTTGGCCGCTTACGGCATTTACTCACTGGCGTGTTAGGTGACCGACACGGAGGATCTCTGCCAGTGATTCTATAGCTGGACTACACTTATAGTGCCAGCCTAGTACGCTTCTAGCAAGTTCACACTTAGTGACCGCATGTACATATGTGCTACTTTTCAGCTTTAGCACTTAGTCATTTTGTACTCTCTTTTCTGTGAAGAAGAAGAAGAAGCTTTCCATCTCTGTGTGCTTTGTGCTTGTCTTGTGTAGCTCTCTTGCATCCTCATTCTTTACACAAAGTGCACAACAAACTACTTGCCCCACTATGGACTAGCTTGAAGCTAGGGGATCAACGGGCAAGCTGGTTTGGAAATGTAACAGAGCAATAGAGACATTGGAGTGGGGAGATCTTGTGAGGTACTATCACAACTCTATTACTCATTGGTCCCCATGGAAATCTAAGGTAGGAAGCATCCTCTTAAACCCATTATGAAGGGAAGTGTCCAGAAAGATCAACAACAAAGGTGTTAAATGTGTGGGCCACCTTTGGGATTATAGTTGTAATCACCAGAAAGAAAGTGACCAAATGGTTCTCCAATACAATCTAAATGGGAATGAGAGAGTACTAATTAGTAGAGTCATTGAAAGGATAGAGAATTGGGACCTCCCTAGCTGTGATTCTGAGTTTGAGTGGAAATCTTGGCGCTGGCCTAAGGACAGACACTTCTTTAAACCTCAAATTGAAGAAATCTACCTCACACTTATGTCATCGACATATTGGTTCCTTTTCCCAAAAAGACAATGGGGAATGAACTAGCCAAAAAGAAGATGGTGTACTAAGAACATCCATTGCCCACAACATCCTTAGGATATGAAGGTCTTCCTCTGGAAGGTACTATGGAGAGCCTTATCGACTGGGGTGAAGGTCTTTGCTAGGGGGATCGGCCAAAACACATGCTTGCAATGCGAAACGGATATTGAAGACCTCTTCCATCTCTGCAAGTGGGTCCAAAGAAATTGGAAGATATTTTCTATTAAAAAAATCTCTTTCTGAGAGGAAAGACTTTTAAGGATCGGGAGATGTTAATTGCAACACAAATTGTTAGATACTACTACTTTAAATAGATTTGGAAGACCAAGAACAATCAGGTGTTCAATAACACCATGGAAACAACCAAGTTTATGGAAATAATTCAAGAAACCAGGAGGACGATTCTAACCCTAGGGAAATGGAAGAACTTGGGAGTGGATCAAGTTGAAGAACATCATGGTAACCGGCTAGCAAGGTTTAAGGCGTGGTCCTTCCGGGGTGGCTCCCTTGTAAGGTGATGTATTTACGGTCTCCTTGTGATGTCATGGCTCAATGCGAGCATGACAAGAATTTGTAATTTTTTGGGTTGATCAATATAATATACTCACCATTGTGAGTTTTTCATATATATATATATATATAATTTTTCTTATGTTGTTATGGTTCATGAAATAGGTCTACATTGCACCTTATAGCCTTTTTGGCCCCCACTGAGCAGGGATGCTTGAAGTTGGCACTAAGATAAGGCATGGTGGGTGTGTGACTCATTGGAGGACTGTGCACTTGGATGGTGGGTAGTACTTCTCTCTATGGTGAGGGGCCTGGCTGGTCTGATCTCCTCATCGGCGGCCCTCGCGTGTGGTGCCCTCCATTTTTGGGTAATGGGAGAGACCACCCATCCCACCTCCCCAGGGTGGAGAAAAATTATTTTGATCAAGGTGCTCCCCCTTTTGCAAGCTCTCTATTTGTCGTGTGATAGAGGGCTTGTCGCCTATCACTATAGAACTTTCAAAACATTTATCATGGCCATTTACCTCGTTTTGTGAGAGAGAGTCCAAAATGGGACGGCCGGGGGAGGAGGCTTTTTGCAAATTAAAGATTATCGTGTGTATTGTTGTGCTTTGTACCCATGTTATTACCACGTACATTACCACTGAAATTACCGCTACCATCACCATCCCTATAAATTTGGGTATTTCTTATAATTTTACATGAAAGAAAAATTAAAGAACATGATACTTTCATAAAAAATGGACCAAAAAATGGTTTTGAGGCATGCCAAAATGGTTATTTGAATAGATTATCTTGCACAAGACATTTGGCCGCTCTGTTACGAATGATGACCCACAAGTTGGAAACACATTGTGACTCGATGTGGACAATCTTGCATGAAACAAAAGAGGCTCGCACTCTTCTCTTGGTACATCCTTGCAATTCATCGCGTATTTTGAAAGGCTTTACACAATGGTGGTGGCGAGCTCTCTTACTCCATTTGTAACCATAACTCTTCAAATAATCACAAAAGAAAATGTGTGAAGGCGGATGTGTGTCTCTGTGTGTGTGTGACAGAGAGAGCGAGGGAGAGAGAAATTATAACCACCATTATCTAGCTTTAGCATTATCGCACAATGCTTTGGAGAAAAATATTCAAATTTGTGTACTTCTTTCTATTTTACCCCAAAAAAACATGATTTGATATTTCTCATAAAAAATGGACAAAAATTTATAGAAATTTGATAAATAAATTAATCACACCCATTTGATGAACATATTTTAGCATGCATGATAAAATTAGAGAGAGAGAAAGAGAGAGAGAGAGAGAGAGAGAGAGAGAGAGAGAGAGAGAGAGAGAGAGAGAGAGAGAAAAGGGACGACACAAAAACAACTTTTCATAGAACTAAATATACAAAATGTTAATGAATTATCTTCAAAAAAAATTCTACAAGTAGCATCACCTAGATCTAAACCCATGGCTCCTTAATCAACAAAGAGAGAAACTAAACTGTCATTTATGGATGTGTTGGCTTCATCTTCTTTGAATTCGTCATCTTCCATCTCATCATTATAATCATGCAATATTCTCCTCACTAGATTGGCGGTGGTGGGACTTGATTCATCGATCTCTCTCTCCTTGGTCTATTCCTCATCTAATTAAAGTAGTAGGTGGGAGAGGATCAAAGATGGTCTCCACTTCATCAATGGAAAAAATTGTTCTTCCTCAAGGTATTATTGGAACTACAAACCAAAGTATTGATTGGTGGATTGATGGGATATAGATGACCTATACAATAGAAGTTGAAAGAGATTGACATTCGTATTATAATACAAACAAATAAAGGTAAATTTTGTAATCACGTACCTACGCACAATTGCATGGAAAACCTAAGTTTTCATACCTCCCCATGTGATGCACACTATAGATTCCATTCTCATGCCATCTAAACACATTCACAAACCACTTGCACTCAAAGATGAAGGTATTAAAGGTTTTAAAATTGACCTTTAGTATCCTTAGAATAGTCCAATAGTACCTGGCCTCATCACTATCTGTGTCAAAGTTGTTCATGATGCCACAATTCATGGTGGTTTGACGCTCGTCAATGTGGCATGTATGAAAGTGCTGACCATTTGACCACATAGAGTTTAAGGAAAGACACTATAGAATATTAAAATGTATACAATCAATTACAAAGATAAAATCAAGTAGAAACTATACAATATGATTTAGGTGTATGAGTACTCTACCTTTTGGCATACAACCTTGTGCATACTCCCATTCTTTGTTGGTGATGTTCTCTCTGCATACCTTTGCTTTGGTCATTCTTTCATAGATCCACTTGGGACTAATGAGATCTAGAAAGCATGAAAGGTGTAAAGGAACTAGGGGTGCCCTCCTGCCTCCATGATCTTGCTTCCATGCTTTTCTCTCTTGCAAACATGTTGCCTTGGCGATTGTCCACCAGTCCACTTGGTCATAATCTTTTCATTGAGGATGCAAAAGCTATTGACCACTCAGTGTAGATCCATATCCATGTTACTTAATTTTTCCTTTCCACTTGGAAAGTGTGAAGTCATCCTTTCATCCTCCTTATTTGACCACATACAAGGCATAGAGGTCGTGAGACTTCAACCCCATAAAATTAAACACTTCTGTCTTTCTTTACCTTAGTGAAATCTCCCTTTAGTGATCTTATGTACCCTGTTGGTGTACAAATAGAGGCAATGGAACCCTTTGATTAGAACCATGGAGCTTTAGGAAGCACAATCTTTCCATTGGGGCCTTGACGTGGAGTGGCGGATGTGGGGAGACGTTTCAAGGCCCTCAAATCCTCCCTCGTCCCCAATGAGTTCTTTGTGATCATAATGTGGTCCAAAAGGGTGTGAGAAACTTCTTGAATAAGTACATGGGATCCTATAGGTGTTGTGCTAAGTCCTTCCAATATGGAAGACTTAAAAATGTGGAGTACCTTGACATACCTTTTGGTGGAGTAGATGAGGGTGGATCACTATTGTAGTGCTCTTTCCAATGCTTGGCCAATTTGGCATTGTACACTTTAGATGTGTCATCCCTTTTGTTGGAGACTTCTATTTGCTATGACTTTGGGGCAATAAATGATGGTTGTTTGGGTAGATTACCTTGTGCAAGGCATATGACCGCTCCGTCACCAATGATGGCATACAAGTAGGACAAGCATTATGGCCCGATGTGGACAACCATGCACTCATGCGTTAGACAAAGTTCAAATGCTAAAGAGTGAGAATAATGAACACAATATACTAGAAATATCTCCAAGGCCAGGATAGTCGTGCATAGTCCACATAAGGATACCCCTCACAATGGTCTCTCTCCTCTCCTTTGGAAGTGAAACATCAACAGCGGAGATGCCCTTCCATAACTCCTCCAACTTCTCAATGAAGGGCTTGAGGTAAACAACAATATTCACCACTTTGCACTTCCCTGGCACAAGCAACGAAAGAAGTATATTTCCCTTCTTGGATGTCTCCCATGGTGGAATATTTTAGTTGATGATCACCACTGGCCAAGTGCTCCATGATGTAGATTTGGTGCCAAAGGGATTGGCACCATCACTTGCCAACTCAAGTCTCAAGTGCTGAGGCTCTAGACAAATATTTGGCCATTGAGTCTCGATGTGCCTCCATGGGATGTAGGTGAATTGGCAAGTACACGCATCATTCCATCATTAGAGTGGTGGTCGGCATGCACCATGTGAGAAGCTCCACCATAGACCTGGTTTTAAACATGTGCTGAATCTGAGTAATAAGTGGGAAATGCCCGTTTAATGTGTCTACAATACTCTTTGCACATGTTGGCTTCTTGTGTCAACAACTCATCACGATAATGCGCCGCAAGCAAGGAATTGCACCTTTGCACTTGGCGCAAGGGCAACATAGTTTTTCCTTGAGGCATCGCTCGCCCTCGGGGCCATTTCGAGAGCCACGATTGTCCCAATCGCCCTACGCATGCGTGAAAAAGAGTTAAATCAATTTAAGTTTCTGAAAAAATTCACATGTAATAAGTAAGAAAAGAGAAAAAAGTTTAAGAAATACAAATAGTACTAAAGCTAGTGTGTATTAAAGAGGGGTTTGCAAAGTCTATAGCCCTACAACATTTGATACTTTTTTGAACATTTTAAAAATTCAACACATGGTAATATATGCGGTAGTAGATGCGATGATATTCGCAATAATGTTCGCGATAATATCTAGCGCTCTTAAAAAAGAAATAAAGCAAGGTATGCCATGTTTTTGGGCATATCTTGTTCTCTTCATCTCCCCGTCATCACACCTGCTAGCCAGAACCTCTCCCATCTGTGCTTCTCAAGGATCCCTCTTTTTTTACCCCCCCCCCCCCCCCCCCCCCCCCCTCTCTCTCTCTCTCTCTCTCTCTCACACACACACACACACAAGATATCTTTGGAGGAGAAATCTTTGTTGGCGTGCACTGAAGCTTGATGGCAAAGAAAGAAGGAGGATCTACCATAGTGGAAGCTTGACCACAAGGAGAAGAGGCTCAAGCGAGAGGAAGCAAAGAGGTAAGTGTTTTAACCCCCCCCCCCCCCCCCCTCCTAATCCCATTGTTTTAAACACAAACACATATACACACTAGAGAGTAGAAGTAAATCCAACCTCTTGCATGATCCCTCTCTTGCTTGCTTGCGGTTTGTTTGCCATCTTTGCTTGCTTACAGTCTGTGTTGTGTGATTAGTGTGAGAGAGAGAAAAATAGAGGAAAAGATTAGTGTGTGATTAGAAAGAGAGAGAGAGAGAGAGAGAGAGAGAGAGAGGAAAAGATTGCTTGATTGATGTAGGTTAATGTATAATGATGAGAGAGAGAGAGAGAGAGGAAAAGATAGCTTAATCACTGCAGGTTAATGCTTAATTGAATAGAAAAAGTTTGAAAATAACCATATCAGTAGAAAAAATAACTAAATGGGCTTAAAGAAAAAATCAAACATTAAAAAGAAAAAAAGTGAAAAAATATAGTTAATTTAAAGAGTTTGGAAAAAAGGTGAGATTTTTTAGTAGATTACAAGGAAAAATGAGAGAAAAAGTCTAGAAATAGTAGAAAAGAGTAGAGAGATATAATATAGAGAGAGAATGTAAAGAGAGACAATTAGAGATAGTTGGTTAGAGAGAGAGGGGATAGAGAGAGGTGATTGAAGAGAGTAGAGAGAGAGAGTGTAGAGACAGACAATTAGAGATAGTTGGTTAGAGAGAAGTGGTTAAAGATAGAGAGAGAGAGAGAGAGAGAAAAGAGGATATGTTAGAGAGAGTATATAAATTATTTAAAGAGATAGAGTGTAGAGATTAGGTAGATAGAGAGAGTAGGTAGAGAGAAATTAAGGGTATAAAGAGATAAGAGAGAGATAGTATGTAGAGAGAGAAAAATGATATAGTAAATAGAGAGAGAGTGTGTAGAGGTTCGATATATAGATATAGTACATAGGTCGAAAGAGTAGAGATACACTACAAGAGGTACTTAATATTAGCGACGCTCGTAGTGCGACGCTCAAATGTGAAAACCCACGGTGTCGCTAAGTTACTTATAACTTAGCGACGCTCATAGCGACGCCAACAGGGGAAATAACCAAGAGCGTCCGAAAACTCAGATCTAAGTTTTCGGACGCTCAAGCAAGCAAAGGTAACCCGCGCTCTCTCTCTCTCTCTCTCTCTCTCTCTCTCTCTCTCTCTCTCTCTCTTTCTTCTCCACACACACACACACACACACGAGGAGAGGAAGGAGAGCCAGGTATGCTCCTTCCCTCTCCTCACTCTCATGTTCCCTTCCCCTCTTTCTCTCTCCCTCTCTCTCTCTCTCACACACACACATTGTGTTTTTGAGAGAGAGAGAGAGAGAGAGAGAGAGAGAGAGAGAGAGAGAGAGAGCACATGCATAAACAAAAAACGCACACACACATGCATAAACAAAGAATGCATACACACACATTGAGAGAGGAAAAGACAGAGAGAGAGAGAGAGAGAGAGAGAGAGAGAGAGAGAAAGATATAAAACAAAGAGAGAGAGAGAGAGAGAAGAAGAAGAAGAAGAAGAAGAAGAGAGTCTTAACGTCGTAGGAAACTATCTCAAGAGACCTTAAAGATCTAGTCGTTGACGAGGAGTTGAACTCAAGACATGTTAATCAAGAGGGAAATGGCATAACCAATCTATCCCACTTGGGTGATAGAAAGGTTATACCATTTTCCTACTTTTATTGGCGTGCACACACACACACACACACGAGAAGAAGAGATTTTAATTTAACGTCATAGGAAACTAATTCAAGAGACACTAAAGATCTAGCCGACGAGGAGTTGAACTCAAGACCTGTTATTCAAGAGGGAAATGGTATAACCAATCTACCACACTTGGGTGATAGAAAGGTTATACCATTTTCCTCTTTTTATTGGCATACACACACACCCACACACACACACACGAGAAGGAGAGAGTTTTAACGTCGTAGGAAACTATCCCAAGAGACGTTAAAGATTAGGTTAGATGTAGACTTATGTTAGATTAGATTTAGGTTTATTTAAGTTAGATTAGATTAGATTTAGGTTTATTTTTAGTTAGATTTATGTTAGATTAGATTAATTTTATTTATGTTAGATTTAGATTTACGTTAAATTAGATTAAATTTAAGTTTATTTTGAGTTTAAGATTAAATTAGATCTAGATTTATGTTCGATGGACTAGCTTTTTTTAGATTTAGGTTAGATTTTAGTGCATGTCAATGAAGGTACGCTCATGATGGTAAGCATTGTATGAAAAACACTTGCTCATATGAAAAACACTGAAAAAGACTACGTTTTCCTACATGAGAAAATTTCCTGCGCTCACAGCCTTGACAATCCATGCGGACCAGCAATTCCACCTGCATGTTTGACTGCTGCTACCATACAATAAGCCGTCATGATCAGCCAATGGAAGAGCAAATTGAGCCTACATAGAAATTAGTGATGCAAAATGACGATTCCAAGGGTCTCTCTCTCTCTCTCTCTCTCTCTCTCACACACACACACACACACACACACACACACACACACACACACACGAACGCACGCACACACACACACACACACACACAACAGCCCGTCAAATCTAGAGTAAGATTTAAGTGGTTTGAGAAGGCATCAGCTACATTGCAAGAATGGCATACCTACATGCTACAAACAAAGATCTACTGTGAAAAGATGTTAAGATGCTGTGAAATGCTACAGCTAGAGAAGAGGCAAAGGGGTTTTGTCCACTACATGCACTATCATGTAGCCGTGGGTGTGTAGATTTCTTTTACCCACAAATATAGGCATTGACCAATAAAGACAAGATTATAACCCGGTGGTTCTGATCTCTGTGCACCTCTAGACCGAGGTATGCGGGGATTGGACATGACTAGAGAATGTGAGGTAGTTTACAGTGTGAACAAAGAGAGAGAGAGAGAGAGAGAGAGAGAGAGAGAGAGAGAGAGAGAGAGAGAGATAAAAGACGAAGAATGGCAATAGAAGATTAAATTTGTTGTCCAGGTTATAAGGTTTTTACCCTCATTATGAGTAGTGACGAGGATGTGGGGCCGCCCAACCGAAACACCTATCTCTCAACGAGGATCTTATGTCCTTGTAATCAATGAAAGCATGTTGTGCGATGGACAAGACACATTTCTTTGCAGCACGTTCGCGAATTTGGCGAGTTCGATCCATCTATTATAGATCGAGTTGTTGCCAATTATAACTCGTTAGACTCTGACGCTGGCCAACAAGTAGCAAATCTTGCAACCTAATAGACGTGTTTGCAGGCACTTTGGTCAAGCAGCATATGTGAGGCCACAAGATGTAGCCTCTAACAGATTGGGGATGATCATGCAGACCACATTCCCAACAAGGAAATGTTTGAGCCCAAGATCAATGAAATGATCGAGACGATCATGGATTCAGACAGGCTTATCTATGATGATAGGAAAAGTGAAGCCGATACACCATTGTATAATGGAGCACATGTCTAGATTGAAGGCGCTCTTGGTTCTTCTCAACATGCAGGCAAAGTTTGAATGGAGTGACACTAGCGTCACAGCGCTTTTCAGGTGATCTATTACAATTAGTTTACTTTAATAAAAAACTCTAGATGTATAATGATCTGATAGATTTTTACACAATTGTACCGTATTTTTTTCGTTGTGTAGATTGCTCAAAGAGCACATACTTCCAGCTGATAATGTGATGCCAGATTCTTGAGAGGAAGCAAGAAAGATTTTGCAAAACTTGGGGATGGATTACAATTCGATTCACGGTTGTCCTAACGACTGCATTCTTTTTATAGGGGAATACATAGACATGGGGAAGTGTCTGAAATGTGATTCCGAGAGATATTGAGTAGATCTGCACGGAACAAAAATTTTGCAAAAGGTTTTGCGACATTTTCCTCTTCTTCCTCGCATCAAGCATTTCTTCGAATGTAAGTCCATGGCCACCCTAGCATCATGGCATGAGGAGAATAAATCTTCGGATGGTGTGCTATGGATTCTTGCAGATTGCGCAGCCTGGAAACATATAGATGAAACTTTGGTCGGATTTCTCCAGGGAAGCTCGGAATTTGTGCTTAGTCCTGGCTATAGATGGCGTAAATCCATTTGGTCAAAGATCAACATCTTACAGTGTATGGCCCGTTGTCATCGTCAACTACAAAATTCCCCCTTGGTTGACTACGAAGAAGGGGCACCTATGGCTAAGCTTGATTGTGCCGGGGCGATATAAAGTGAAGAATATGGATGTGTATCTTCATCCACTATTGGAAGAGCTACAACAATTGTGGATTGGCATAGAAGTGGTGGATATGAGATGACACACAGGTCGAGGGAATGCTTTGATAAGAGGCATTCTAATGTGGACCATGCATGACTATCCCAGACTAACAAAATGCTCAGGTGATTTACACTCCTCACTCAAACACTGTAAATCTTGGTTTTTCTCAAGATTATCTATTATCATGTGTATACATGAAGGGATTCAAACAAGCGGATACAGAGCATGTGTCACATGTGGAACTAGACTGAATGCACGTAGGGCGCCCTCATTGAAGAAGCAAATCTACGAAGGTCATCAAGCGTATCTTCCAGAGAATCATGTGTTACGCGATGGCTTTTTGGAAAGAGAGCCACCGAGTATGTCTGCACAAGCATGGTTAGAGCAGAAGGAGATGTGTGATGATGGTTTGCCCCTAGGGATGAAGAGACTATCTCTATGGTATGAGTTACCATACTGGACCCGACTCATGATCAATCACTTGCTCGATCCAATGCACATATTCAAGAATGTGGGTAGTCTACTATGGGACCATCTGACCGGCAAGAAAGATAATTTGGGAGCCAGGGTTGACCTTAGAAATGTCGATCATATGGAGCAATATTGGCAGAAAACAGCGTCCAATGGATCGATAAAACTCCCTAAAGCACCATGGATTTTCATAGGAGCCCAAGAACGGAAAGTAAAAGAGACCATTCAATCTTTGCGGACCCCCACTAGCGTAATGCACTCGCTCCAAAAATGTTTTACTAAAGAAGGAAAGCTTACCGGTTTGAAGTCACACAACTGGCATAAATTGTGTCAGGTATGTTCATAGTGGAATATATCATAGTGGGAATTGTGTAACAAATTCGTGTGTGGACTCTAATATCATTGTTGCACGTGTTCTGCAGTTTATTTTACCGGAGGCCATTGAGGTATGTTTGTCTCTTGACGTCCGTAACACAATCTACAAACTTGCAAAGTTGGTGCAATGGATCTCACAAAAGGAGATCAACGTAGACTCCATACCATTCACCAAACTAAATGCTGCGGAGGTTGTGTGCATGTTTGAGAAACATTTTCCTACTACCATGCTAACCATTCAGGTGCATCTTCTTGTTCACATAGTAGATGAGGTGGAAATAGCTAGCACAATACATTCCAGATGGATGTTCTTTTTAGAACGTTTCATGAAAACGCTCAAGGGATATGTGCGTCAGAAGGCACGTCTGGAGGGTAGCATGGCAGAAGGTTGGCTGGTATCAGAGTCCCTAGTGTACATTTGAGAGTGGCTAGATGGATTTGATAAAGCCCGGGACACGCTATGGCGAACCATAGATGATGAGCGCATATCTGGGATTGTCATGTGCAATCTCGGTGTTGAGAGACGGGGAAGACGACCACCAATGCACTATCCGACGGGTCTGGAGAGCCTACCAACATTCATGAGATTTAGATGGTTGCACAACCAATTGAAAAGCACACAACAGTGCAGTGAAGAAGTGACTGAGGAAGAGTGGGAGTACTCTCAGGTTTGCGCGACCAAGGTAAGTTTGCAATGTACGACTAGTGACTTTTTAGATGTTTGAATGGCCACTCATAATCTTTGTTCGTTGTAGTATAAGGCATACACAGCAGCATGGTGAAAAGGTCGACATTTTAGGGTGGAATAGATTGACACTCAAGATTGTGAAATCATGGCAAAATTTGAACAGTCTAGTCGATGATGGTCCTCTGATGCAGATCCTGTGGTGGCGGAACTCACTTACTTTGGCACGCTACAAGAGATTTTGAGGATCGATTAAAGAGGATTTTTTGTCGACTTGTTTGGACGTGCAATGGTTCAAGATAATCATGGAGGGTCGCAATGCTACTGTGCATAGAGGAGAGTCTGGTTTTCTTGAGGTGGATTCAACTAAGAAATGGACTGACCTAAGAGACACTTTCGTATTACCCAAGCATTGTGAACAAGTATGTAAATAGTTAACATCCCAGTTTTAGAAGTTATGTGCTTGGAAGATCTCATGTAAGTTATGTGGCTCTGGCAGGTGATATTTCATCCTACAAAGTCTGCATCAAACTTGTGCTACGTCACAGAGGATCCCCTCGTAGTGCACGGACGTATGAAGGCTACCATGTGCCAATCACAGTGGCATCAATGGAGAAGATCGGAGAAGATGCTCAGTCAGAAGCCGCTGAGGTGGTGCCAGACGAGCATCAAGCTGCTACTCTCTATGGGGTGCATGCAGAGGATCGACAAAATGAAACGGAGGACATCTATTTAAACGGAGAGCTCTATATAGATATAAGAAGTTATGCTGAGCTTTGCGAGGAAGGAGAGAGAGACCTCTTAAAGCCATAAAATTGTATTTGAACAATTTTGCTCCATTTTATAATATATATATAATTCACGTGGCTTTTTGTCCATTCATGTCTATATGCGTCATTGCGTCATTGTATTTAATGGTCTCTGCGTCCACTCTAGGTATGTACGCTCTAGGTATGTTCTCACAAGCAGGGACGACGAGCACTGCGCTCCAAGTGCGATGGAGACTGAAGCTGCAATCGGGAAGGGAGTGATCTGTCTCTGCTCATAGATGCAGCTCATCCCACCGCTAGATCTAATTGATCAGGTGAAAGAGACGCTAAGAAGCACTACTACTGCTTCTTCGCGCCTCTTTCACCCGATCAACTAGATTTAGTGGTGGGGCAAGCAACATCTATGAGCAGAGATGGACTTCCTTCGCGATTGCAGCTTCAGTCTCCATCGCACCCGGAGCGCAGTGCTTTTACAAATTCACAGAAATTCAATGAAATCTTTCAAACACAGGAATCCCTCCCTCTCTCTCTCTCCCTCCCTCTCTCTCTCTCTCTCTCTCTCTCTCTCTCTCTATCTATCTATCTATCTACTTGTCCATGTTTTCTTCTTCATTCATTCAATATTAAGTTTAAATGTTCGTGTGCTTAATGGAGGTATGGATGATGAGCAGTTTCTTTCTTCTTTGTCACCCGAGCAGAGACAGTGGTACGTGGAGCGTCATCGCTCTGGCGCACCATCGTGCGTTCCTACTCCGGCCGCATCTCCCTCTATTTCAGAACATTTAGCGTGCTCCGAAGCTTTGGTGTCGACGAGACGATCTTCACACTCGTCTAGGCACTGGCGCTCTAGTGGTGGCGGTGGCAGTTGTTGTGGGGATGCTGCCGCCGATGCTTCTACATCGCCTCGTTTTGGACGAGGCTCTTTACCCTCCCCTTCTTTGCCCACCTAGATACCAGCCACAGCATCGCCATCAACACCAGGTTTTGTGCGGATGACAACAGTGCCTAGTGGCTACACACCACTAGCTACTCCTCTAGGAGTCACTCCAGTGGACACTCCTCGCTTCGGGGCCCAGACTCCAGTGGGTGGAGACACCTGACGTCTGTACCCCCATCGACACGCTGCTAGAGACCCCTGTCGGGACACCCAGGTTCACGCGTCACCGGCGAGAGGGCTTGCTTTACTCCGTCGATTTCAGCGGAGGCATCATCTTGGATGATGAAGTCAAGAAGGTGATTTTGCGTATGTGTGATCTTTTCTCTCAGGTGTTTAGACACTACATACTAAACACCTGGAGTGAAGTACCGAGTGATTTAAAAGACAGAGTCATCAGCATGCTTCATGACGAGTTTCTAGTTTCAACACGGGATAACCACTTCAATGAAGACCTGATGAAGGTTCAAATGTGCGAATACTACAAGCACAAGCGTTCCGAAGTGCAAAAAGCAATCAAGCATGGGTGGAATAGACCAGATTGGCTGGCCAAAGAAGATTGGAAGAATGCGAAAAAAACAGCGCGCGAGAATCCCGACAGTGGAAGCAACAAAAGGAGGCAGTTAGAGCGCGAGTAGAGGCAGGGAGCTCGCACCACTTGGGGAGCGGCGGGTGGGCATCATTTGAGGCCGATTTTGTAAGTGTTTTTGCATTGCTCTTTATGTTTGATAGTAAAGGGTTTAGGGGTTTTTTAATTCTAACATAATGGATTCTTTGTATGTTTTGACAGTGGTCAATGATGACAGGACGTGACCCCACACCATACGAGCGCGAGTACGCAAGCAGGAAGGGCTTAAATGCCCCGATGGACATTCTGAGTTCTCGCGGTGGCATGGTTAATATTAGGGTTTACTCTTTTCTATTTGTTGTAGTGTTTTATAAAACGTCGCTATATGTTTATACTTACAGAAAGTTGTCTTATTGTTTTTTTTTGTAGAATCCGATAGATACGCTGCTTGGACGCGATGAGACGTCTGATTAGACGACATCACTCTAGCCGTAGCTAGATAGCATTAGTTCATTTTTGTCATAGCATATGTATCATGAGACGACTTTTATATGTCTTTTTGAAAACCATGTATATTTTTTCAATAATGACAATGGTGTTGTAACTATTACATTTGCAAAGTCTAACAATAAAGTGATTTTTCCTATGATGTGTACAATTGTCATTGATTTACTTTCATCAATTTACGCTTGTCAGTTTTGTATCTTTATTCTGCAAACAATACTATGGATGATGGAGTTAATGGTTATATTGTCTTGTGGGTGACTATTTTGGGTCTATATCTACCCTTGCACTTTTTTTCAAAGGTGAATCAATTAATGAAACATTCAATATGGTTGATGGGTGAATGCCCTGCCACCAAAGAAAAATTCTCTCGGGCATCGCTATGACCGTCGCTATATAAGGCTCTACAACATCGCTATAGATGGCCTGTAAACATCGCTATGATTGTCGCTATAGGCCTCACTATATAGCGAAGGTTATAGCGACGCATAAAGCGACCATTATAGCGTCGTTCTTGTATCGACGCTGCTAGCGACGCCGGGGGTTATAAAAACCCAATGTATTTCCATTGCTAACAACGTCACAAGAGCACACAACCTCTTGTAGTGATAGAAATAGAGAGGTTAGCGTGATTAGAAAGTGAAGAAGAGAGGATGTATATTAGGTGTATATATAACTTTTGTTGTATATACTTATTGTACATACTTGTATATACTTCCATATGTGAGTGTGTAAGTATGTATGATGTATCTATGTGAGTGTGTGTAAATATACATGTATGTAGGCACTAAGTAAGGGAGCATAGCACCCGATGGTTGAACGCTTCCTCTCAAGTATAGTCACTTTTTAATCATGGTGTTGCAGTCCTTGATCCACTCATGTAAGGATTACCACAAAGTATCCTTGGTTTTACGATTCAAAATGTGATGATATCTAAACAGGCATCACTAGACCGTTGGCACCACTAGCCCCTACTTTGGCCTACTAGTATATATATGTGCACATGTATATACATATCTATGTGAGTGTGTGTGTATATATACATGTATGTACATATCTATGTGAATGTGTCTATATATGTATGCATGTACACACACACACACGCACGCACGCACATATATGTATATGTATATATGTATGCATGTATATACATACACACACACACACACACACACACATATATATATGTGTGTGTGTGTGTGTGTGTGTGTGAGAGAGAGAGAGAGAGCTTGTGTGTATACACCTATTCTACTTCTCTTTGTACGTCCTCTCTATCTACCTTAATTAGGTAGAGAAGTAGAGGTGTGTAAATTAAGTGTAGATAAAGTATAGAAAGAGAGGTAGATAGATGGATAGAATCGATCTATCTCTCTCTACTCCTAATCTACATCTATTCTACTTCTCTTTGTATGTCCTCTCTACCTACCTTGATTAGGTAGAGAAGTAGAGGTGTGTAGATTACAAAGAGAGGTAGATAAATGGATAAAATATCTCTATCTCTCTCCCTATACCTAATCTAATCCTATTCTACCACTCTTTCTACACTCTCTCTATCTATCTTTATTTGGTAAAGAAGTAGAGGTTTGTAGATTAGGTATAGCTAAGGCGTAAATAGGGGCATACGGATTAGGTAAAGATCACGTGTAGAGAGAAAAAGAGAGGGTGTAGATAGAGGTATATAGCATTCATTTTCATATATATATATTCTTATGTATATGTAATCCATATACATGTGAGTGTGTAGATATATATGCATGTATATACTTATCTCGATTTGTATGTATATATGCATGTATGTAATTAAGGGAGCATAGCACGTGATAGTTTACCGCTTCCTCTCAAATATAGTCCCTTTTCAATCGTGGTGTTGTGGTCCTTGATCCACTCATGTAAGGATTACCGCAATGTATCTTTGGTTTTATGACGATTAAGATTGTGATGATATCTAAAGGGAGGTTCAAGTAGACTATTGACACTACTAGCCCCTGCTTAGGTCTAATAGTATGGTCCCAGTCTATGTATTTAATTATAAATGCACATATGAAACCTTGTATATGTGTGTCCGTATAAATGTATATATATATATATATATATATATACACACACACACACACACACACACACACACACACACACACACACACACACACATGTATCTATGCGAGTGTGTTTATATATGTATGTATGGAGGCACAATGTAAGGGGACATAGCATCCGATGGTTGAACTCTTCCTCTCGGGTATAGTCCCTTTTTGGACTACATAACTATTCCATAGTAAAGGGTTGGATTTTGGGTGCAAATCTAGTCCATTATATAAAGCTTGCAGAGATTAGTTCCACATGACGAGTTAATGATAAAAAAACTTCTCTTTTTAGTATTTTTGTAGGTCCTTGTAAGAGGGTGTTGACATTTGTTTACCTCTCTCTCTCTTTAAAAAGGGGTATTGGGTATGGGCCATGCACAATCTTTCCCATCTAATTTCACTTTTTGTTTTAAATTTCTTACTTGATGTTGTCAAGTGTTTTTCTATCCACCAATTTCTAATCTTTTGGAATATATTGTAAATTAAATGGTTTATTCTTGCATTTCTTTTCAATAATATAATACTTTAGTGTGACAGGAAATGTTTTTAAATGCTAGTGTCAATTTCTCATTTTCTCTCTCACAAAGAACTCTCTTATAAATACTGAAGCCCTCTCAATAGCCATATGTAGGCCATAGTGAACTTTCACCTTGTTAATCATGGCATTGCAGTCCTTGATCCACCCGTGTATGGATTACCGCAATGTTTCTTTTTTAATCGCAGCATTGTGGTCTTTGATCCACTCATGTATGGATTACCACAACGTACCCTTGGTTTTACCACGAGTGAAATTGTGATGATATCTAAAGAGGTTCCACTAAACCTTTGTACTACTAGCCCCTACTCAGGTCTAATAGTGTATATGTATGCATGCATATACATATCTATGTGAGCATGTATATATATGTAGGCATGTATGTACATATCCTCTATGTATCTCTCTACACTCTCTCTACACCTAATCTACTTCTATTTTTCCTCTCTCTACACCCTCTCCATTTACCTCCCTCTCTATGTCCCTTCTATCTATTTTGATCTACCTCCCTCTCTCTGCCCTCTTTGTCTACCTTATGCACAGAGATAGAGGCGTGTAGATTAGGTAGAGATGCGGTGTAGAAAGAATGGTGGATAAATGCTTGGAAACTATCTATATCTCTCTATACGCTCTCTTTACACCTAATCTACTTCTATTTTTCCTCTCTCTGCATGGTGTAGAGGATAGAGAAGCAATGTAGATTAAGTGTCGATAAATAGCGATGTGTATTTTTAGTATAGGAAGATTAGGGAGAGATTAGGTCAATATTACAAACTTACCTCTTCTAGATGTCTGACAAGAGACCACCTACTAGGGAGGAGCCTCCACCTTCTTCCTTTGGTTTGTGCACGTTGTAGTTGGGCCCCCCACCAAGGTGGACATTGCCTCTAGCGGACTCAACTCTTGAGGTGATAAGTCCAAGCAATGGAATTAGTTAAAGGCGAGTTTGAGTATAGCTTTCTTTTTTTAATTTGTAGGCATGGCCCTCTTACAGCTATGGTGGGTATGGTCCATCTACTCAATTTCCTCAGTTAGTGGTAGATCCAGACTTGCTATGCACACTCGATGTACAAGAGGGGTACCTGCGTTCAATGCAAGGTTTGCTTGGCCACTACACTCCATAATAGCTAGTAGCCTATGGTCTTTCATTGAAAACCCCGAGGATCCACACCATTCCATTCTACTCCTGCTTCTCTTGAGCCTTGTCGACACCCCACGGGTGGTCAATGAACGTCTTCTAACAATGCATGATGACGTTCATCTTAGGGTAGTGAGCATCGTGATAGGCGGAGTGATGGGGGATACTATTGGGATGCTTGTTTTTGGTGGTGGCAGGGGGGGGGGGGGGGGGGGGGGGGGGGGGGGGGGGGTTCACCTATTTTGGAGCATTCCTCTTGTGGAGGGTAAGGACACTGACACCCCCATGCAAGATACACATGTGCGCTACTATAGGCTCAAGTGTGGCAATGAGGTCGATTTTGGAACTATGCAGGGCATGGAGTTTTGGCACCACATGCAAATTCTTATACACGCAATGTATAAGAATTGCTTTATTAAGTTCAAAGACCAATTGCCTGATCATACACGTTATGTCAAGGAAGCGGCAATCAACAGTCTCATCATGCCGAGCCTTGAGGTACCAAAATTACATCCGATTCAAGCTACCAAGCTATGATCAAGAGCATTGTTAAGGGCTCATCTGAATGGCATGGGTCACCCTCAGCCAGTCATCTGAGTTGTGACTTTTACCTATCACATATATAAACTCCTCACTTTCTTGTACAATCAGTGAGAAGCTATCCACAGAAAGGTTGTTATCAAAGACGCAGCAATTCCTGAACTTCAAGATATTATAAAAGTCGCAAAATCTAACGATTTGGGTACAAACAAGAAGGGCAAGACTTTGAAACTATTTCCCCCTAGACACAGATCCTTCTTGAAGACACCTATCTTCCAGTTCTTTGTATCCACTTGCACACCTTCCTCGCCATTCCTCTAATAGTCGGACAATCCATTGAAATGTGTGCGAGGTCTTCGCTAGCCCCTTGGCACCCTGAGCACCTATCAAATCCTATGCCTTGTTCCTGAATCTTAACGACCGTCGGCAAGGCACCCCATATCACCTTCCACAAAAACACCTTCATATACTGGGGCCACCATGGCCCCTAAATGTTCATTGTGACCATAGCCCAATGGGATTTTTACCTTTTGCTTTCCACTACTTGTTCAAGGGGGTGAACCAATCATCATTGTGCATGAGCTCTTGATAGATTTTCTTGGTGTGAGGTTTAAAGAAGAGGCTACTCTTGGGCCATTTCCAAGCTTTCCACTCAAAAGTGGATTCTCGAATCGGTATCAGACCGTTGTCCAGGCCTTCAACTACTCTTCATACAGGCACCTTTTCCATGCCATTTAGTTGAAGCCGTCACCTAGAAAGCTAGAAGATTTCTAGTGCTTGCTGTTTTCATCCCAAAAATGGATCAACCGCTAGAGTCTTTTATTGTTCAGCCTTTTAGCAATTTTCCTCCAGTAAGAGTTCAGGCTAACTCCTGCTACTTTTGTCAGCCAAAAGGGATCAATGAGAGGTGGAGTTTTGAAAGTACCTGATTAATTCCCCCCATTCTAGAACCCATATTGCTCTATTGCACTTTCACACCAGCTCCCCCCTTGTGCCACCCATTTTAAAACTAGACCACCTCGGGGCTAATAATTTTTACATGCACCTCAATCCCTTTCCATTGACCACCTTTAGAGAAAATCTTTGACTTCTTAATCATGTTCTTGGAAATGATAGCCCAGGCATGTTCTTGTTTAGCTTTAGAGACCACAAACTTGGCACAGAGAACCTAGAGGTTGAGGATTCTGAGGCCACTTTGGGTAACTGGATGAGCTATAGCTTCCCACTTTTCCCACTGCCATGGTGACGAGGCTTTAGTGCTATTATTCCATAAGAATCTTTTAACATGCTTCAAAAACTCCTTCCAATTACACTCGTCGATTTTGAGGAGAGGGTTGGTGAAGGCAATGTAAGGGAGCATAAATGAGTTGATCACTTTTATCCGACTCAAGGAGGGAAGCAACACAAACTCCCACTTCCTCATTTTCTTTTGGATCTTCTCCAAGTCCCATTGGAAACTCTTTTTGTGAGTGATGTCAACCACCAAGGGTGCACCCACATGTTGAAAGATCCTTCCTTTAGATACAACCTCCCCCGACCAGTCTGATGGGTCAAATGAGTCGGTTTTTGTAAGGGAGATTAGTCTCAACTTCTCAATAATACACTTTGATCCTGAAGTCACGGAGAATGTTAGTACGGTCTATAGCGCTTTCTTGAGAACCTAAGTGCAGGCTTTCAAGAAAAAGAGGGAGGCATCTGCGAACATCTTGGCGAGGAGTTGATCGTTGCCAGGCAGAGTTAAACCTTGAATTTCACCCGTGTAGCAGCAACTTCAAGCATCATTATTAGGGGATGGGAGCCACTGGCAAAAAGAAGAGGGGCTAGGGGGCATCCTTGTGTGATCAATCTTCTAGCTTCAAAGGAGCCCACATTTCTTTCATTGAGCAAGATCTCAAAGTGCCCACCTGCACCCAAAGTGTGAACGAGACGACAAAGGTGAGGCCCAAAGCCTAGAGCCTTCATGAAATCTTCAATGAAGGACCACATGATCCTATCATATGCCTTGTCCAGATCTAATTGAAGCAAGATGCACTTCTGCTTCATGAAGGCCGCATACTCAATGCCAACCATTGCTGCCAAGATATTGTCATATATCAACCTCCCTTACATGAACCCATGCTAATGGGGAGAGATTACCATGTCCAAGTGGGGAGAAATTTTAGGAGCATATGATTTGGTGGTGACTTCATATTCCATAGACATTATAGTTATAGAGCGCCAATGCTTAAGATGCAAGCAACACACCTACTTAGGGATATGTTTAATGAGCCCTCTTTTGAGAGAAGGATCCAAAAACCTCTTGGAAAAATCTTGGTTAGCCACATACGTGATCGGGCCCTTGAGGTCATCCCTGAACTCCTTGGTGGTCAGACCATCTTAGACAGGGGATTTGTTCTTTCCGAGAGCATGCAATGCAAGTGTGCACGCATCTTTCGAGAAGGCCAACTCAAGACGATTGATTGGCTTTTGGCTGGTGTATTTTCCTATTGGTACTCTCAAGAAAGATCACTCTGGCCTCATCCACTTCATGAGAGCTGATTTGGCTTAAATGCTCCAGCATCATCCTAGCCATTTCATCCTGATCTTGCGTAGAATCTCCCTTCTTGTCTGTGAGGGAGTGGATAGAGCCCTAACTTTTATTGATTTTCAAGGCCATAAAGAAATGTTCTTAATTAGCGGCCTCAGCGTAAAGGAAGGTCTCCCTAGATACCAATCTAGCCCTCCTGACCTCCTCGAGCTGTTTCTTGGACAAGTTGTCTTTAGCTTGTAGCCATCTTTTGTGATCTTCATCGTGGAGGCAAGCCCAAAATATTTTTTCAAAGTAAGATGATCAACCTCCTCTTCAAGCTGCTTCACATGCTCTTCACGGGCCTTTTTCACCCAAGGGCCCGAGCTTTTAATCACTTTCTGGACACTCTGAGCAAAGAGCTCCCAAGCTTTAGTTTTTTTTAGGAAAATATCTTTAGTGAGTTTACACATAGCTTTCTTTGCAAGACTTCTAAACAAAGGGTCTTTGAATAAGTGTGCCCGCGTGACCAGCATCTTCTTACTCCCATTGGGTGGTCTTACCATCTCCTTTGGCTTTCTTGAGTTCCAAGTGTAAGGGAAGATGGTTTGAGAGGCTCTTCATTGTCAACGCCTTCATCTCAAGTAGATACGGGATCCAGTTAGCTTGGTGAGAGCAGTAGCATCTGTCAAGCCGGGATGTCGTGTCGACATACTAGAGGCTTGTGTATGTGAAGCCTGACGTATTGTTCTAGGGACCCATCTCCCACAGGTCCATCAAAGCCCATTTCTCATAGAGATCGAGCCATTTATTTTTTTGTGAAACCTGCCAACAAATTGGCAGAGCCTGTTCTATCCTTGCTCTTCTCCACCATATTAAAGTCTTCTATCAGAAGCCACTCACCTTCTAAAGGAAAGTACCTAAGATGCATCCACAATTTGGCCCTATCCTTGGCATTACAGGGACCATAGATGATCACTATGGTGATAGGTTGATCAACCTAGATAATTCTCACTCCTAAGACTTTCCCAGATGGGTGATTGAGGACCACTTTGGGCTCTAGGTCCTTGTCAACAATAGAGGGGATTCCATTGAATCTGTCCAGTTCCTCTTAGTAAAATGATAACTTTGTCCCCACAGCCTGTTTTCTTTTGTTGCGGGCATCCAGATGGTGCTTTTGTATGGCCCAACATTTAACATCCTTGTCCTTCCTAACTTCTCCCCAAACAAGGGCATGCTTCTTTCGGGTATTCAGTCCTTTCACATTCCATGATTGCAAAGCCAGAACTTCCATCGTTGGGAAAGAGGGACAAATTCCTCCACGTCTGACTCGAGCCCCATTTCTCCATCGTTGACTCTACGAGAGCTAGGGGTTTGTCGTGCAACCAGATGTTCCATCACCTGCAGCACTTCAAAGGGATTGTGAAGTAGAAGGGCACCCGTCCCCCCCCTTCAGTTGAGCAGAGAAGGGAGGGGGGGGGGGGGGGGGGGGGGGGGGGGGGGAAGAGGTGACTTTCCCTTTGATGGCTCCACCGACCTTCCAAGATGTGGATTCCCTTGCCACTAACTTCACCCTTTTGAACCTCTTTAGTATGGGACTTGGACAACCAAAACAATTGAAATTACCATATGTTTAGGTGAAGAAGCAGAAAATACAATCGGATTATCCTTGCATGGGCCTTCCAAAATTTGCATTGTGAGGCTTCAGTTTTCCATGGGCTTCACCTGTAGTTGGGAGGCACCATTATTGCATATCATAGCCTCTTTTTCCTCCACTCCACCTGCCACTAAGTTGCACTCCATTTGTTTCTCCTTCTCTTCCATAACTGATTTCTCAACAGGGACCTTGTTGTCGAGCCGTATATTTGAGTTCTTCACTGAGGGCTCATTATTCTCATTAGATTTCCTGGGGTGATCTTTAGCAAAGTGCCCAAAATTGTTACACTTAAAATAGCACCAAAATAAGTCCCAAAATTTAAGCGAAACCGTAATAAGCCCAACTCCAATATTGATCACCATGCTCTTGGGAGGAGACTTAGAGATACCCAAACCTATACAAACTCGGCTCAAGGATGTGCCAAGCCTATACAAACCTATACAAACTCGGCTCAAGGATGTGCCAAGCCCCCTCTTATTAGGAACAAACAGCGGGGTTCCCAACTGACTAGCAAGGAGCCTGATGTTATCCTACACCCAACTAGGAAGACCCATGAACTCCACCTAGACAGGATGTATACCCCAAAGGGATTCTACCGAGTCGAACACTGGTCCCCATGGCACCACACACATAGTGGTTTTTTTAATTAAAAAGACCCTTCTTATGGGGTTGTAGCCTTGACTAGGAAATACTTATTTAGGCCTTTTAGGTTTGTTTCAAGGGCATGAGCAAAGATGTGCTAGCGATTATGAGGGAAAAGGGTTATTTTGTGATCTTGTGCTATGAGTGGTAGGCACCGATAGAGATCTGAGATTTGCAAGCCCGCCGCTTGACTTTGGGGGGTGGTTTGAGCGAATATCATAGTTCTGGCTTGCATGTGCAGCTAAGGTTGGCTTCTCCTCAAGAGCAAAGATACGTCTCATTGCTAAGTGCTATCAAGTTTTCTTCTGTTGAGGGATGGCGATAGTCTTTTTGTGAAATTACTATCTTACAGTATTCATAATGGCTTTTACTTTATCAGCGTGCTTAGTATCCTCTTATCTAGATCCTAATCTTTTTAGCATAATAAGCATTAATAGCACCCTTTGTGGATTAGAGATGGGTCACCATGGAGCGCGCCACAAGAAAATGAATAATTCATCAAATCCCTTGTACACCGAGGTCATGCCAGGAGCCATGGGACAAGGTAAGAAATATTTTTCCAACTAGGAAGGAAAAGACCCATATGGTAATTTGCAAGCACATACAAACTTGGAGTTGCAGGAGTGCAATGCTGCTTTGGGAGAGTAGCTTGCCACAATCCAATTTGAGCAGTCAAAAGGAGTGTTGGGCCACCTCAAGAGATCATTTTAGGATACAAGGAGAGTCGTGTCTGATGAAGATCCTTCAATTAGAGAGACGACCTTTCAAACTCTGAAGAAAAGCCTACCACAATTGGTGGAAGTGCAAAATGCATGTACAATATTTGTCCCATCGACATTGGTTAACAATAGTTTACCACAATTGGTGTTTGGCTTTATGGGCAAGGTGCCATCCCAAGTGGAGCTCATCATATGTCTTTCTAGCCCTTCTTCAATAAAGGCATCAACATCATTTTGGCTGGCATCTGAGTGAGCATCATAATCTACTTAAAATTGTGCTTTAATTAGAGAGAGAAACACCTTGATGACCATCATGGGTAGGATCGATTCCAATTGGAGGGGTGTTGTGAGGCTTGAGAAGTGGGTAGGACAAGTGGTTAACCATAAGGTTTCCATCCTCAAGATTTTCTTGATAAGCACTACAACATTTGGAAGGGGCAAGATGACCATGGTGCCAATTAAAGAAGCAAGAATGTACGCAATGGCTGCTTCATTTTCCTCCACTGCAGTATCTTTCACAAAGGCATAGGGCCTACCTCACAAGGCACATGCTCCATGACCAGGGCAGGTTTTGAAGCCATTGGTGTAGTAAATGGTTCACCCACATAAGGAATGTTGCTTAATTGGTTATAAATAGAAGTGTGACAGTTGTTGCTTCATGTGCATTCACATTCCTCCGTGTTGTTTGAAAAATAGATCATCATGTGTACCTGTTTTGGGGCAACACAAGCAACAGGAGCATCCCCAAGGCAAAGGGTAAAGGCTTGAGCAAGAAGAATGCAGCCTTGCTAGGTGTTTGGATATGGGCAACCACATCATCATTGAAGGGAGTACCATGAGGGGCTTCCAAGGCTTTGCAGATTCTGTTTTCATCTACACACGTGACTCCTTATGGTTTGTAGGGGCCTGATATAGTGAGAGAGGGAACTTTTCCAAGGCCTACAAGAAGGTTGCTTCTTCATCAATTCCATTAAAACCTAATCCATAGTAGCGAGACAGCAGGGGTGCTACCCGACAAATGATACCATGTGGGAGTGAAAGGACTAGTGGCCTCTCACTACACAAACACATAGAAGAAGCATTAGGTTGCCATACACACATACAAAGAGATATCAAATAGAGAATAAGATAGAGGGGAGGGAGAGAGAGAGAGAGAGAGAGAGAGAGAGAGAGAGAGAGAGAGAGAGAGAGAGAGAGAGAGAGAGAGAGAGAGAGAGAGAGAGAGAGAGAGAGAGAGAGATGCTCAGAGTTAGGTGGTAGATGGGTTTGTATTGATTGATTTTGGTTAATTATTAGGGGTGCTTTAAATAGAATGCGAGAAGGCATGATTTGAAGGGGTGCTCATGCCTTTTGGTTCATAGGTAAAATTGGAATCATTTGATGGTATTTATACTAAAAATCTTAAATTTTTACTGGTTCTCTTCAAGACAAACTCTGATCTAGATACTGTTTTCCTCATGTTTGTGCAAGGGGCTAGAGATAGCTCCTAGCCCCCCTTTTTTGTCAAAATTTCTCTTGGTTGATGCTTGATGAGTTGCATGTACCTTTTCCATAGGTTTCATTGACATGTTATGCACTTGCTACTCCATAATATGATTCTATTTTGCTTCATTATAACAATAACTCCTCGCATAGTTATTGCTAGGAAGAGATTTTATTTCATCTAACTTGTGGAGACTCTAATGCATTTTCTATCTTTGCATAATTCTTGATGCATGGCTATTTGTGGGGATTGCATTGCTATAATGGTTGACTTTACAATGGGTGTGCACCATTTGGCTTTGATCCCCATTAATGAGAAAATGACTAAAGCACTTTTTGATAGATCTTTGTGCATTCACGGTGGCATAGGACCATTTTATGGGTTAGTAACCTTATCTTTTTTAATTTCCTCTTTAATACATACCACTTGACTTCCACTGTTGTGACTCATTGGGACCTTGGCATAGATGGCCATGTTCAAGATATCATCCATGTTGCATACGCAACCTTGGGAAACTTCTGATGGCTCTTATTCATACCCTCTCTACAAATCTTTGAATCATATACATGTTTAAGAAATGGAATAAAATGTATGCAAACATTCATAACATATATAGCACAACATGGGTAGATGCCATTTAGATATTTTCTTGGGTTTTAGTTCTCTCAAGAAATCTCGCTAGAGCTATGGTAAGAATCCTTGAAACGCTCTTTCAAGACATGCTCTCAAATATTTGGCTATGATTTTGCTAAGTGGTCAAATCTTAAGATCATTTTGAAAGTGGGATTTGGAAAATTCCCAATTCACTAATATACTGCAAACGGAGCAAACTGGCAAAATCCAGATGACCAAAACGTGCATGCCAAAGTTTTGCATCTGAAATAGCCCTTGAATCTCCAACAGCATTTGCAAAAAAAAAATTCACACTTGTCATACAAAGTGAGCTTATATAGCCCATGGCACAAAAGGCCAGATACAACAATTTCATCACCAAAGCTGAGATCATGAACTGTACATCTGTCATGCACAAATTTGACTACAAGTCCAAGTCTAGCAAGTGCGGATATAGATAAGAGATTCTTCTTGATCGCAGGTACATAAAGTGCATCAACAAGTGTGAAGGAATTGTCATTTGCAGTAGTAAGCACAATCTTTCCAACTCCCTAAACCGGATAAGAGGCATTGTTGGCACAAGTGATTGAATTCCCATGAGGGACAGACTCGAGAGAGGTGAACAACTCACGATGTGAGGTAATGTGCTTTGTAGCACCACTATTGAAATACCACACATGTAAATCTGCAGCAACTGACAAGCATGCATCATGGACAACAGGATTGTAAGTGCACTCTGCGCTAAAAGCCCATTCTGCATCAACATCAGCAACACAGTCTCCTTCCACAGAAGACTCGACAATGGTTGCATTTGTAGTGGAACCAGCATTTGCAGTGGAACCACCCTCTTTATTCTTAGCCTCTTTGGCCTTCAACTTAGGATACGACTTGATCAAGTGATCATTAGCTTTACAATAATGGCAACGCATTTTCTTTTTGCCCTTATCACCAGAATTTCTAGACGAATTGCTGCCAGCAGAAGCATTAGGAACAAAAAAAAATCCACTCGCAGCAGAACCATAAGAAGTGGTTGTATCGCTGTTACCACCCTTTCTCTGAGAAGCAATAAAAGTATGTTCAAGTGCGCACGGCCTAGTCTTGTTTTTTCTAGAAAGTGACTCTTGCAACAACAATGTGCATAATGCATCAAACTTGACAACTTCAGGATTTCCTTGGGTCATAAGTTCCAAGTACTAGCAAAAGTCTAGTAAGAATCTGGTAAGGCATCAAGAACAGTATGTACAAGGGAGCTGTCTGAAATGACTTCACCTGTAGAAATTAGTTGCTCATTGATATCCTTGACACTAGCAAGGAAAGTGTCCATATCATCTTCCTCATGCATAATCTTCGACTCCAGCTCTTTACGCAGCAAAGCAATTTTAGCCTCATTGCGACTTGTTGGATAAAGACCAGCCAAAATATCCCAAGCTTGTTTTGCAGCTTTTGCTAAACGGATGTGAGGAACAATGGTGCGCTTCACAGACAATGCAATCAATGCATGAGCCTGCTCATCCTTTACATCCCAACGAGCTTGTTCTACCATAGGCAAAGCAACTCGCAATCCTTGCAGCAAGACCTGCAACATCCTCAACATTGCCTACATCCTCAGAACCAGGATGTACATCAGTGCCCTACACAATATTCCGGACGCCCTTTGACACAAGAACGTGTTACATCATATAAGCCCATATAGGGTAATTGTCCCCATCCAACCTTTCCTCGACAGCAAACATCTTGAAGACATCTATGTTGGTGTCAGTCATGGTAAATGTTGCACCTGATGTGAAAAATGCCCGAAAATAGGAGAAACGAAGCAAGAACAATACGTGCTACCTGCAGTGGAAACGGAGGCCGAAATGAGCCCGAATCAGAAATCTAAGCAAACTGAGCTATATGAGCTCTCTTGAAATATTTGTCGACTTGCGAACGCTCGCCAAACCTCACTGTAATCGGAGAAAGTGAGCAGGAGTGTGTTGTAATTGTTAGAATTATGGTTGCAGAGAAACGCACACAGCTTGGAGAAGATGAAGGAAGCTCAAGGCACATAATAGAGAGTGTGTTACTTAGTGTGCAATGGAAAGATAGATAGCCCTAGAGTGATGGGAGTATATACAATGCTCGGGGGAAAAACCTCCTAAAGAGGGAAAAAATGCCACGGCGGTCCTAGTGTGTTCACACACATCACTACCACATGTATATAGTAACATCTCTTAGGAGAGGGAGATGGAATTTCTACAATGTTGGGAAGATTCAAGAATGGTGAGACCATTTCTCAAGGCTTCATGAATAGACATGACACCTTTTTTATCTTCCCCAAAGGGGAAGACCACGATGAGATGTCACTAGAGAGAGACCTTGTAAGGTGATGAAAAAGGATTTAAAACATGCCTAGGGTTTCAAAGAGCCAGTACGGCTTACACGAAGAGTATAAGCATAGCCTAGGGTCTCAAAGAGCCCGAGAGAATTTAGGCTCTCACTCATTTATCTAGATTTTTTGTTTTTTCCGAAGAACACCATTGCAAAATCATATATACTATCTATACTACTCTATTAAGGAGAAAAGAATTCCGATTTCCACATGTCAATATCCCTCTTTTTCTCTTTTGTCAACCCAGTTATGCTCCCTTGACTATTCTTCTGCATCTTCTTGAACCGGATGCATCTCATAGATGTTATCTCTCTCTCTCTCTCTCTCTCTCTCTCTCTCTCTCTCTCTCTCTCTCTCTCTCTCTCTCTCTCTCTCTCTCTCTCTCTCTATGTGTCTCTTGGAAGCCGGAAAGAGGGCTTATTATGCATTTGGGAACATGTGCAATGTTGGAGGGATCAAGTGTTGGGATCTCAGAAAGTACCTCATTGACACATTGGTGACACCGGTGCTTCTTTATGGAGTGGAGGTGTGGGGTGGTAGCATCGGGAAGTCTACTTGGAAAGAGTTTGAGAATGTCCAAAAGAGTTTTCTCACCAACTTTCTCCAAGTCAAGACACAAACACCCTACATGGTCTTACTTCTTGAGTCTGGATCGCTTCCTATTGAGGTCTTGGACATGCAAAGGGTTGTGGAGTACATGCTTAAAACACAACATAGCCCTTTGTATCGACTTCCTAGAATCACATATATGAAGCAAGTCAAAAACTCCAAAAGACATGCAAGAGCAAAATACTAAGTTCAGGGTGGATGCTTGACATCAAGAAATGGTTTGGAAGATGGGATGCATGTCACTTGGTCAAGGATGCATCGATCGACTCCCAAGTTAATGAGGCCTTCTTACAATGCCAATGTGTCACGGCTTAGGAGAAATCCGGAGGTTCTCGCTTCAGCCATTACACCACACACATTGCCCCAAACTACAAATCTCTCTTCTTCTTTGAATGCGGTAACCGAACCCATCCCTACATCCTTGAGACCATCCCATTGAGTGCAATCCGCACCATTGCCTCCATTCATCTTAGCTCCCATTCTCTACGCTGCGAGACAGGACGTTGGGGCACTGGTGAGGAGTCTCATCAACTTTGCACCTTATGTCCTCGTCAAGTGCGAGAGAGTGAGTGCCACACACTACTTGAGTGCTCACCTTTTGACCACGTTAGGTCCTCTTTTCCCCATATATTCAGTCTCATGAGCTCTCCCTACATACCTTCCTCTCCCAACCACGATGTGGACTCTCTATTGCGACACTCATTTCAGAGCATCGAGAGTCACTTATGACCTCCACTCACACCACGTGACATGTTCATTTGGTCCCATAGGTCATATTTGACCTCCGAGGACGATAATAGAACTATCTATCTATCTATCTATCTATCTATCTATCTATCTCTCTCTCTCTCTCTTGACTGTTGAGCTACCTGAGATGATGAAACGCCCTAGTTTGGCTTTCCCACTCTCCCACATCTACATTGTGGTTGACTGCAAGCATTTCAAGTTTCAAATTTCCCTTTCTCTTCTTGAAATGATGGAGACTCATGGACGCACGCTACAGAAGAGAGAGAGAGAGAGAGAGAGAGAGAGAGATCACTGGTTGTAGCTACCTCATGTCGGTAGAGAGCTGCATGTTGCTTGAGCACATAAATCCGTTCAAGAAATCTGGCCTCGTGGATTCTCAACCTGTAAGTTTGAGAACATACTCACAACCAGTTGCATATTTGCCTCCGGTCACCAAAGAAGGCAAGCACATAAGCACATCACACGTTTTTGTGTTGAAGACCCCCAATGGTTGGCTGGCTATGAATTTAGACGCTTGATTTTTCTGGTCTCTAGAGCAGCAACCGTCACCCAAAAAGGTGTGTCCACATCAACCTACACCCATGCAAATAGTGTGTGGGTGACTACACAGTGGCTGGTTACGCTTATGTGCTCATCACAACAGGGGAGAGAGAGAGAGAGAGAGAGAGAGAGATGCTGGAATCGGATAGGTGTAAAGGGCTCACGTCCAAAGGATGGCACATGGTAGCATGTGTGCTGGCACAACTCATGGATCCTTTGATGTATCCTAATTTTCTTGGCAACCCTCCCTCTCTCCATCTCATTTTCATACAGTCAAAGGTCATAGATTTTAAGACGATTCACAAGTTAATCAATGATCTAAAATGTTGGTGGTGGCGGTAGGGATCTTGAAGCAAAGACTACCTATGGCAAGATTACAACCGAAGAGGGTAGTGGAAAGTTCTCCCTACTTGGAGTGTGTGCATGCATATGCAAGTATAATATGGAGGACGAAGAGCGAGCACAGGCAGCAAGCAGCAAGGCACCACCCCTCTTTGAGAAAAAATGACTTCTTAGAGAGAGGAGAGTGGCCTGGAGCTGCCCCTTGCAAAGCCCTTCTAGCCTAGTTCACCCTCAGATCTCTCTCTCTCTCTTCTCTCTCTCTCTCTCTCTCTCTCTCTCTCTCTCTCTCTCTCTCCCTCTCTCCCTCTCTCTCTCTCTCTCTCTCTCTCTCTCTCTCTCTCTCTCTCTCTCTCTCTCTCTCTCTCTCTCTCTCTCTTCTTTTATAACATTGCAATTCACCACCCTTGGCTACCAACGCCCAAGTTGAACATTGTGATCTAATATTGCGACCCTAAAATTGATGTGAGATAAACTCAAAGATCTATTTGACAAGTCTTCAATACAAGAGATACACACACACACACACATAGAGAGAGAGCGAGAGAGAAGGAGCATCAGCAAGTTATTCTAATGTGAGTGTGACAAATCAAACGTGATCGATAAGTATCAAAGGGACGACATTGATGATATTCACCACACCGACAAGCAACCAGCTTGGTCATCTATCTATTCTATCATGGAGAGTCTCTTTCAAGCAAGCCACATTTTTGTAGCTACAAAAAATTGAGAGCTGAACAAGGGCAGTGATTCCAGAAGTCGATGTGCTTGAGCCGTATGGATGTGGGAGATAAACAAGCACAACATCTCTACCTCAATATTGAAGGCAAAGAGGCAGGTAGGGGAATTGGCTTAAAACATTGAAACTTTTAAAAATGCGTTGAATACCATTTTGGGCAAAAAATGATGTAGTTTCTAATGTTAACAGTCCTTAAAGAATTCTTGATTTTACCATTATTAGAGAAGCCATTTCAGGCATTCCGGATGGCAACAACTAGGGAGCGAGGGGATGAGCACAGTCAGAACATCTGGAGGGTTCCGAGGCCGACTTCAAGGTGTTGAGAGCCGCAATGACTTCAGGGAATCTGAACAGCCAGCTGAGTAGGGGAGTAGGGACATGAGTGCTATGAGAAGAGATCTATTGTTGAGAGGTGGCTGAGTGAATGATCCAAGAGTAAGAGTGGGACACCGGGGGGGGGGGGGGGGGGGGGGTCATAAAATCTAATATCTAGCCAACCCAAATGATTTTCTCATATTAAACTGATCATTTAATGTGGGAGAATAAATGAGAACAAGGGTTAGAATATAGACATGTGCTTATGGATCTATCTCAACACGGGGCCAAGGTTAAAGGGGTCCAAATGGGAGATGATATGTCAAAGAGCAAGGCTAGATAATGGAACTTAAAGACCTTAGGGAAAGATTCATTAAAGACCTCCAATAGTTAGTGTTAAAAGTCCTTTGACCTTAGGCAAGCTAGGGGTGTGCTTGAGGTGGGAACTCAATCCAAGCTTGAGGTGCTTGTCGTGCTTGCTAACTAAGGTGCTTGAGGTGCTTCCTGACTAAGGCGATTGAGGTGCTTGTCATGCTTGCTTACTAAGGTGATTGAGGTGCTTGTCGTGTTTGCTGACTAAGGTGTTTACGGTGCTTGAGGTGCTTAATGACTAAGGTGCTAAGGTGATCCATGACTAAGGTGCTTGAGGGTTTAAGATGTTCAAAAAGTCAAAGCACATCCCTACTCATGAGGGGGCGAGCCCTCTTTGTAGGAGCTAGAGAGAGAACACACACACCCTCACACAAGGCAAGCTTGGTACAAAGAAAGCAACTAGGACACTTGTCAAGCTCCTCTTCATGTTTCCCTCATAGTGTGCCTAAAGCCTATTGGTTGGCCTCCCAAGAGGTTGAATGATAATTTAGTTAATTTAATTAATTTTTTATGCATTTATCAAGTCATCTCTCTCAAAGGGGAAAGGGGGACACTTGTCCCAAGGCTACCCTTGTTGCTTGATATGCACTAAGCATGTGATTGGCCAAGCTTGAGGAGGTCCAATCAAATGCAAGCTAGTGTTAGAAGAGGGGGTCGACCAAAGAAATGAGGGGGCTACCTTGGGGGATATACTCTGCCACACACACACACACACACACACACACACACAGTGTTTGAGCTGCAAAGTGCAAGAGCTCCATCTCCTTCTCCAAGCTTGTAGAGAAGTTGAGAGCTTACACGAACACTCTTGGCTATGGAATGCAAATTCAACCAAGAGCCATGCTGCAATGCTTAAGCTTTCCATCTTCTCCATATTCATTACTATGCTATTATGTATGCTAAGCAAGAAGAGTGATGATAAGTGAGGAACTATTTCTTTCTCCTATGAATGTTTCTTCTTCCTCTTCCCTATCCTCATTCCATGCTAGCTCTCTCCACCTTTGAAGGTGTTTTAGGCCTTGGGATTGAGGCCGGGGATGGTTAATGCTTTTTACAAAGTCTATGTTATGTTCATGATGCATGAAGCTTTCCATCTTCATTGCATCACCTAGGTCACAAGGAACATAAAGATTACATTATACCAAGTCTCTCTTGATGGAGAAATCCATTATACAAAAGCTTATTGGAGGGGGGACCGGCTCCATATAAATCCGGTCCTCAACTATTGTCAAGTTCTCTAAACTCTCTCTCTCTCTTGCAAAATTATTGTTTGTGCCAAGTTAATTAAGTACTATGGTTATGTTGCTACTGCTAATTAAGTTCACCCTCTATGTTCGCAAAGTAGTCTCACAAAAATGCTCATTCTAACTCTCCTAATTCCTCTATCGAGTCAAGTTCATAGGCCATTTTCATTACATTGGTATCAGAGCTATTGGTTTCTCTTTTCTTACTTAAGAAGAGAGGTCCTTAATTTGTCCATAAAAGGTTGGTCTTGTTTATTGCAATAGGGTAAGTGGGACATGGATCTATTATCTTGGTTGAGAAGGACTTAGTTCGAGGTACACCGTTGTGAGCTATAGTCTTAATAATGGAGCCTCTCATGGCTTTCCTTTGGCTTAACCATTATTGAGCTACGAGCAAGCTCAACAGGAACCATAATCAGTCGAGAAATGTCAGAACCTCTCCACTAGTCTTTGCAATCAATAGTGTCTAAACCACGGGTGTGGATGCTTGAGAACTAATTTTCAAAGGTAAAGAAGAGTAGCGACTAAAGTTTTTGAGGGTACAAAAGAACAAAGTAATCTATACATAAGTTTAATTAGCGTGGCTCACAATAAGCAAGAGAGTAGAATGAACATTAATAATTTTGATTTTGCACATGAAGGTGCTAATGGTGATGCCCCCATGTTTGTCAATTACCTTGTTACTAGGTTGCAACAAGCTATGGGCAACCGTGCTTTGCAAGCCGAAGTTACTCAACAACTTCATGCTAATGGGAATTCCTTTCCTCTCGAAGATGAGAGAGAGCTTAGGAGGCCTCTTGATGAGACCCCCAAAAGAATACTCTCTCCCATAAGAGAGGAGGAATCCAAATAACGAGAAAGAAGCGAATCCTTACGTTCCTTTGAAGATGTGGCTCCATGAAGACGACAGTCTAGACGATTGCCAACTCCTCCCAAGAGAAAACGGTCAACCCACAGTCCTTCTCCTCGTCACTCTGAAAGGGAAGAGAGGAAACAAAGGAAGAAAAGGGTAAGAAAGAGGTCACCCTCTTCTCCTTCTCATTAGGAAGAGAATGTGGTCTAGGAGGGCCTCTTTATTTGGAAGTTTAAGAAAGTCAAACCTCTAGTATTGAGAAAGCAATCAAAGGAGAGATTTTGAATTCAAACAAGCAAAACGACTAGTTTATTCGAATTCAAATTTTCCCTCCAAAATGGAATTTAAAATCTAGCGGGCAAAACCATATTATGTAACATATCTACGAAAAGATCTTGGCGTGTAGACCTCAGAACTATAATCTCCGCTCAAATTGGAAATCATATGTAAGAGTTATGGAAGGCCAAAAATCATAAAGTTGTCCACCCCCTTTTTTGGGGGGAAAAGTGCATCCTTTGACCACTCTTACACCTCTCTTACACACCCACCATTCTTGTACACATGGCGTGCACCTATTTGTCAAAATGTTAATCACGTCCATAATCTCATGGAAAATAAAGAGACCCTCCTGGACTCCATTCTCTTCCTAATGTTCTTCACCTTCCTCCTCTTCCAATGAAAGCAATAGCTATGCTCCTAGAGAATACAAGAGGGGAGGATATCGCAAATCTTACGCTGCATGGAAAAGGTCCCAAAAGCTCAAGACTTATGTTACAGAAGTACATCAACACTCAAAATGGAAAAAGTACTTATCCCTTGTAGAGTATGCGTACAATAATATTGTCCATACTTCTACGGGAAAAGCACCTTTTGAAATCATAGAGGGAAGACCTAAAAGTACCTTGCTACTTAAAGTACATGGGAAGATCTTCGTTGTCGATGCGTATAGTCATGACCTACAAGAATCTTTTCAAAAGATTAAGGAGTCTATATCCATCTCTCAACAAAGGCAAAAAGTTGCTACTGACAAGCACAGAAGGGCCTTAACGTTTAAAGAAAATGATCGGGTCTTACTTAATGGGCAAAAATCTTACAGGCCATCAAAAGTATCATGCTAAACTAGCAAAAAGATACTATGGCTCATTTTAAATCTTGAAGCCAATCAATGTGATGGCTTATCAACTCAAGCTTCCCAACCACTGGCTCATACACAATCCTTTGTATGTGAGCCTACTTAAGCCCTACAAAAGAGAGCCACCAATTGAACCAATTATTGAAGACCCTCCCAAAATCGAAGACCAAGAAGAGGTGCTACAACCCGAAGCTATCCTTCAACATGAACACAAGGTACTACGACATGGTAAGATTATTTGACAATATCTTATTAAGCTCAAAAATTATCCTTTTGAAGCTTAAAGATAGTATGAACCTTGTCAATGCTTACAATGCTACATTAGAGTAAGAAAATCTATATGTTTCTTTTAAATGATCAATGTTTTTGTCTTATAAGACTAATTCTCTTTGTATTGTGCACAAATTTAACTAGTATGAATTCTTAATTTCATGTTTGTGATGACAATGTCCCTCAAATTTGTCACTCTACTTTGGTAGAATGAAATGGACTAAAGAGCAGGCATGCTTGCGGCAACTACGTCTCCCAAGCACCAAATGGATTAGTCATTCATCTTGGAATGATGTCCTAGGGTAAAAAGGGATCCTCTACCCGCTAAGAAACATTGACTAATGACTAACACTTTATCTCTTCTACCTCATAGTTGAGGACGACTATGATTTCAAGAGAGAGGTAATGTCATAAAATCTAATATCTAACCAACCCAAATGATTTTCTCATATTAAATTGATCATTTAATGTGGGAGAATAAACGGGAACAAGGGTTAGAATATAGACATAAAATCTAATATCTAACCAACCCAAATGATTTTCTCATATTAAATTGATCATTTAATGTGGGAGAATAAATGAGAATAAGGGTTAGAATATAGACATGTGCTTATGGATCCATCTCAACCCAGGGCCAAGGTTAAAGGGGTCCAAATGAGAGATGATCTGTCAAAGATCAATGCTAGTTAATGGAGCTTAAAGACCCTAGGTTAGCTTCATTAAAGACCTCCAATGGTTAGTGTTAATTTAGTCCTTTGACCTTAGGCAAAGCTAGAGATGTGCTTGAGGGGGGAACCCAGTCCAAGCTTGAGGTGCTTGTTGTGCTTGTTGACTAAGGTGCTTTAGTTGCTTGTCGTGCTTGTGCTGACTAAGGTGCTTAAGGTGCTTGAGGAGCTTGAGGTGCATAATGACTAAGGTGCTAAGGTACTCCATGACTAAGGTGCTTGAGGGGTTAATATGTTAAAAAAGTCAAAGCACATCCCTACTCATGAGGGGGCGAGCCCTCTTTGTACGAGCTAGAGAGAGAACACACTCAACCTCACACAAGGCAAGCTTGGTACACATTAGGAAAAATATGGACTCTCCTAGGGCCCTTTTGATTAGAGAAGGGTTAGTGGAGGACCAATGAGAGGGCTCTTGGGATATCACTATAGCCTAAGGAGAGATAGGGGGGCAGACTATTTGTCCCCCTCTTCAATGCTTGATTCCTAGAGAGAAAGGGGAGGTGGACTGGGGGGGGGGGGGGGGGGGGGGGGGGGGGGGGTAAAAAAGGGGGAAAGAGGTGTCATAAATCCTAGAGAGGGACCCTTGACAAAAAGGGACCCCAAAAGAAAAATTGCCCAGGTCAAAAAATCCTTAAAAAATTGAAATTTTTGAAAAGTCTCAAAAATGACAATTTCCCCTCCAAAATTGCCGAAAACATAACCAAACATCAAAAAGTCACTTTTTCTCTCCAAATTCCCTCCCTCTCTCTCTCTCTCTCTCTCTCTCTCTCTCTTCTCTCTCTCTCTCTCTCTCTCCCACAATATTCTCTCCCCTACCCCCCCCCCCTCCCCTCACTCTCTCTCTGCAGTCAACCCCACCATAGCCAAAAGCTCACTCTCCATCTTCTCTAGCTCTCCCTCCCCTCCCCCCTCCATTCTCTCCGTGCTATGCATCCCACCATAGCCCAAAACTCATCACTATCCTCCTCTTCAGTTGTCCCCCCTCCCTCTCCTCACTCTCTCTACAGTCAACTCCACCATAGCCAAATGCTCAGTCTCCATCCTCTCTAGCTCTCCCTCCCCTCACCCCTCCATTCTCCTAAATGCAGCCCACCATAGCCCAAAGCTCATCACTATCCCACCATAGCCAAAAGCTCTCTCCCTTTCTCCCCTTTATTCTCTCTGTACTGTGTAGACCTCACTATCCTTCTCTTCAACCCTCACCCCCCTCCCTCTTCCCAATCTCTCTCTACTGTGTGGCAACCCGACCTGTCCCAAGCATGTCCACCCATACCACGCATAGACGGCCCAAGTTGGAGATACAAAAGGTCATACTGCACAACACAAAGAGCTCGAAGGTGGAATGGATCCCACAGGTATTTAGCAAGGCTCATGGGTCTACATGCAACCAGTGAGTGTTGGTCCTCATGGAGTACAATATCAAGGCATACTGGAACGCCATTGGAAGTGAAGACTCATGGCTTTCAAAACAAAATTTGGAATGGTGGCCATCTTTCAACATATGTATAGTGTAGCTGAGATCCATTTGCAGAGAGCTTCAAACCAATTTGCACCTCATTGTAAGTCTAATGCTAAGTCATCTTATGGATATGTCCTCTTTAATTTGCACGTGTTCATATTTTTTGACAACGGTATTTGTGAACGTATTTTTTTATCCATCTTACTTACAAAGCAACCGCTTGAATGCCTCTTGGGTACCTTTATGGTTGTGCATGCTATAGATAAGAACTAATCTATATAACTCAACAATGTATACTAATTTAAACTATAGTAGCTAACACCATATTTGTTGTATTACAAGACGTTATTGCAGTGGATGCTTGGACTCAACTTGGTTTGGTGTCAAGTGGAAAGTGCGACTTCTCCAATCAGAAGATCATTCTAAACAATCTTTGTTTGGTGTGTATACTTGTGGATATGGAGGTCCATGGAGTTATCAATGATGAGACAAGCCTTGCTAAGAGCATAGCAATTGACTCAGTCTATATTCCATTCAATGTATTTGATCCAGTACATAACATCCCAAGCTATTATTGTAGCCAAGCTACAAACTTTGTAATGAAACTACTTGAATAGAAAGCACTCTTGTTTCATTACATTTTTGTCCACTCTAGTTAATCTTCAACTATATGATGTTGTGCTTGTGATCAATTTTTGTTTCATTTAATCTTGTATGGGTATTGTGCCTCCTGCCAAATCTTTGGTGCTCATAAGTGAATTGATCAAGTAAATTGATTTTTTGGTAGCAAGTACACCTTTGCAATGTGCCTACATGTAGATCTAGTAAGCCATCTAACCTCAAAGGTTAGGTTTGATTCATTTTCTGTTGTATGAGCACTTAGAGTTTATCTCAAAATGGTGGCAAGCTTTAAATTCTTAGAAGAATCCCATACTCAAGAATAATCTAAGAAAGATAGAGCAATCATATTTCCTTGTGTTGCAGGCATAGACATGAACCTCCTTTGGCATTGAACAAACGTTTAGTTCATGAGCACTCAGAGTTTATCTCAATATATTTGGCAGGCTTGAAATTTTTGAAAGAATACACTCAAACCTAATCCAAGAAAGATAGAGCAATCATATTACCTCAAGTTTGCAAGCACACACATGAATCCCCTCTTGGCATTGTGCAAACACTTCGTTCTACCTTTTTCGTCAATAATGCAATGCCATGCTATTATGTTGTATTTGATATGAGTTTGTGTAAGTTCAACCATAAGCTTGTGTTCTTTGAAATCCCCAAGGAACACATACTATGAAATAAAAATAAAGAAAAGAGAGAGAACAAACAAGATAGAGATAGGGGATATATATATATATATATATATATATATATATATATATATATATAGATAGATAGATAGATAGATAGATGGAGTATAAACAGACAGACAGACAGATAGATATAGATAAATACATTAATAGATAGATAGATAGATGGATAGATAATTCGATAGATAGATACACATGCAGATAAAAAACACAAAGATAGATAAATAGATAGATAACCGTAGGGATAGAGAGAGAGAGAGAGAGAGAGAGAGAGAGAGAGAGAGAGAGAGAGAGAGAGAGACCCTTTTGGAACTCAAGGGCATTGCCCCTTTATTGAGGACACACTCTTATGATGGATAAATGACATGATACATGGATCAAACCCAAGACAAGTTATTCCTTGGATTGCTTGCTAATTGAGTATGCATCATGCATACTTTGAGCCACCTGCAGAGAATGAGTAGAGAATGCATCATGCACATGGTGAGCCATCTATAGCAATTTGTAGTAGAGGATGAGTTTGTAGTAGCCATTTGTAGTAGAGGATGAGTTTGCTTTTTCTAGATATATCATTTGACCTATAGTTCTGTAAAATGCTTCTTTGGATGGAGTTTCATGATTATCTTGTAGGCCCAAGGCCACCATGCCCAAAACTAAGCAAGCACAAAGAGTAGGAGGCAAGGCAAGGGGTGCATAGGCCTTGGGAGGCCCAAAGAAAGCCTGCCACAAGGGAGCGCGTTTGAGCCTTCCATAGGTCCCCTTGTGGCAGGCTTTCTTTGGGCCTCCCAAGGCCTATGCACCCCTTGCCTTGCCTTCTATTTGTGCCAGCTTGCTTTGGCATGGTTGACATGGTCCTACAGGATGCTCAAACTTCACTCGGCATGGTTGACATGGTCCTACATGATGTTCAAACTTCACTCAACCATGCAATAATAGCTATCTCATACCATGGCGCATTGCAAGCCCCCCTTTGATTTTCAGGATAGTGCCCCATAGTGTGTATGCTCTACTTTTGGTCTCTAAAGAAAAAGGGGGTGCTTTGCTTGGTTGTATAAGACACTTTTTAGTCTCACAAAGGCCTACTAGTGAAACAGAGTTGAAGCAAATGGCCATAACATGCACAAAAAGGAGAGATATAGAGAGAGATAATTGATTCTTAAAGAAGCTACCCATAAAGGAGCCAATATGCTACTAGTAAAAAACACTACTCTATAAGTTTATGCAAAAAATAATTGATCATACATGGCTAGCTAGTTGAAAGCAAAGAGATATTGGGGGGGGGGAGAGAGAGAGAGAGAGAGAGAGAGAGAGAGAGAGAGAGAGAGAGAGAGAGAGAATAAAGGTTTTATAAACCCATCCCATGCCTCTTTTCCATCCAATGCATGAATAGGCACCCTTGCCTCCTCTCCTAAACTAACCAACTAGCCCCTACCTTTGAAGCATTGGTTGATATAGTTTTGCAGCCTCAGAAATGCTACCATGATGCAATTACATGGCCCATCTTGATGCACGCTTATGAGTGATGGGTAATCCTCCCCACTAGCATAATTCTCAAAATTGGTTCAACACTTTCTATATTAGTTATGAACCCCTAGTATTCACCAAGAATTTACCGTATTCATGTGACACACTTGTATAAGCATCAAACCCCTCATTAAGAATCAAATCTTCAAAGAAATTGCTACATGGAAAATAATTTGCAAGATCAAAGATTTCATATATTAAAGCCATAGCGCTTGTTGTTACAAAACTATGTCCATTGCAGACCACCTTAAACATGATTTATGAGATTACAAAGTAAAAGCTATGTTGATAGCTTTGGGCATTATGGATACATGTTCGGCATGTATAGATTACAGATCTAAATTCTTCAAATGTTGCCTCAAATACACTCAGGTTTGAAACCAGTGCCCTTGTGTAAAGTAACATCGCCATTGCTTGACATACTTGACCTTACTATGCTTGGGATCCAGCTTTGTCTCATGGCTATGGAGTTTCCACCTATGGTGCAGGGGCACCCTTCTGTGTCCTTCCAACTAGAAAGTTTGTGATGTGACTCCACCTTACATGAAAAATAAATATTCTGTTCCATAGCTTGCAAGAAGTTGGGTATGCTAGCGTCTTTTCCATAGCTTGTAGAAGTTGGGTATTAGTGTTGTGGGATGCAATAGAGGCAAAGGTGGATGTGAAGACAACTACATTAGCTTGTAATCAGGGTGGGGTTGGTTGATAGGGGAAGTTGAGTGGGAGGGAAGGGGATTAGGGGAAGGGACGTTGACATTGAAATGGAAGATTGAGGAGGTAGATGAAGAGATAATTGTTGTGGATCTTGGCTTAAGCTAGACTTGGTATTTTTTAGGGAGGACAGTGAACAATGGAAGAGGGTACAATGATAGAAAGAAGAGAGGAGAGGAATGTGACAGTGAGAGGAAGGGTTTAGTAGGTAGATGAAGAGGCAGATCCAGGAGTGTGTGAGAATGAGAGGGAGGGTTTAGCAGGTAGATGGAGAGGGAGATGCAAAATTATGTAAGATTGAGAAGGAGGATTTAGCATTTAGATGAAGAGGAAAATGCAGCAGGTCCTGGCTATGGTGGGCATGGCTACTTTGAGGAAGGGGAGTGAGAGAGACAAAGAGGAGACATGGAGAGAGAGAAAGAAATTTTGGAGGCAAAAAATGATGTTTTGATATTAGAATAGGTTTGGGGCCACTTTTTGGGGGGAAATGACTACTTTTGAAAATTTCAATAAATTTCAAATTTTTAGGGTTTATTTTTGGCTGAGTTTTTTAAACAAAATGAAAGGTGGGGTTCTCCCTCTCCCTCTTTATGACACCCCCTTTAGGAGATGCTGAAAAGCTAGAGAGAGAAGGTAGCCTCCTAGTCACTACTTACCCCACCTTTTCTAGGCTTGAAGGCTAGAAACTGACCTACCAAAATAGCCCCCATCATTTCCTTTGTCTCCCTTAATCACAACATACTTCCTTAAAATTAGGGATTCTTACAAGGCCCATGGAGAGTCCATATTTTTCCTAATGAAAGAAAGCAACTAGGACACTTGTCAAGCTCCTCTTCATGTTGCCCTAAAAGTGTGCCTAAAGCCTATTGGTTGATCTCCCAAGGGATCCAATGATAATTTAGTTAATTTAATTAATTTTTTTTGCAATTATTGAGTCCTCTCTCTCAAAGGGGAAAGGGAGACACTTGTCCCAAGGATACCCTTTGTGCTTGATATGCACTAAGCATGTGATTGGCCAAGCTTCAGGAGGTCCAATCAAGTGCAAGCTAGTGCTAGAAGAGGGGGTCGACCAAAGCAAGGAGGGGGCTACCTTGGAAGGTATACTCTCTCTCTCTCTCTCTCTCTCTCTCTCTCTCTCTCTCTCTCTCTCTCTCTCTCTCTCTCTCTCTCATTGTGTGAGTTGCAAAGTGCAAGAGCTACATCTCCTTCTCCAAGCTTGTAGAGAAGTTGAGAGCCTACACCAACACTCTTAGCTATGGAATGAAAATCCAACCAAGAGCCATGCTACAATGCTTAAGCTTGCCATCTTCTCCATCTTCATTACTATGCTATTTTATATGCTAAGCAAGAAGAGTGATGATAAGTGAGGAACTATTTCTTTCTCCTATGAATGTTTCTTGTTCTTCTTCTCCTATGAATGTTTCTTGTTCTTCTTCTCTATCCTCATTCCCCGCTAGCTCTCTCCACCTTTGAAGGTGTTTGAAGCCTTGGGACTGAGGCTGGGGATGGTTAATGCTTTTTACAAAGTCTATGTTATGCTCGTGATGCATGAAGCTTTCCATCTTCATTGCATCACCTAGGTCACAAGGAACACAAAGATTGTACTGTACCAAGTCTCTCTTGATGGGAGAATATATAATACCAAAGCCTATTGGAGGGGGATCGGCTCCACATAAATCCGGTCCTCAGCTGTTGTCAAGTTCTCTAAACTCTCTCTCTTGCAAAATTATTTTTCATGCCAAGATAATTAAGTACTATGGTTATGTTTCTACCGCTAATTAAGTTCACCCTCATGTTCTCAAAGTAGTCTCACAAAAATTCTCACTCTAATTCTCCTAATTCGGCTGATCTCAAAGTTTATAGGCCATTTTCAACACACACACACAAAGGAAGTGGGAAGGAGAAGAGCACCTAGCTAGCTGGGAAGGAGACGGAAGATACACTTATAGATGCCAGGTATTTACCCCAGAAATCTAGCCTTAAAATGGTTAGCAGCCTAAGTGGGGATCATTAATGTTTTTTGTACTCTCATGCGTGTCACTGTTGCGCTTATTGAAGATATTGTTGTAGGTCTTTGAATCTAGATCAATCAAATAGGAACCAAAACCTTTTGTGATTGCACAAGGCAAAAGTGTTGAGCAGCGTTATACAATGCTTAAACCCTTTCATGCGCACGCATGCACGTGCACGTGTGTACGCGCGCGCACACACACACACACTTTCACTCAGCACTAAAAGCCATGCCATAACATGCCACAATACATGTTTGGATGACAATATTCTCCTGTCGTGTTAAGGGCATATGGGCAATGCCTAGCTTTGACAAAATCTGGGTGAAATTAATATTTTATAAAGAAGAACCCAAGCAAGCGAGCAGAGATGTTGAGGGAGGCGATAACTCATGTTGCTAATGAGAGCTTGAGCATTATGTGGAGAAGATGAACCTAGGCACTACGCCCAGAATAGGCCCGCATAGAGTTATTCACCTCTATCGATGTGAACAGCTCCTCCACAGAGCACTCTTTCTCTAGAACTTTTCTATTCGCACACGGTTCTTGAATGTCTTCTACGGGTTTGGAAAGATAAAAAACAGTGTGTTGACATCCTTTGTGTGTTTTCCTCAGGGATTTTAATTACGCAATGACGCATTTTGTTAAATGTTAATTATTGTTGTTATTATCACTATTTTTTTCGTGTTAATAACATATCTAATGTCATGACTTACGAAAACCGGTAGAAAACGTAGAACCGGCGGGGCAACCACAAACCCCGGCAGGCCCGGCGGGCATATTATGAATCCCGGCGGGCCCGGCGGGCAAAGCAAGAATCCCGCCAGCCCCGTCATGTACCCCCTCCATATTTGGCGGCTCTATATAACCCTGTAGTAGACATCACATCACATCACCGCTTCCTCTAAATTTGGTCATCCTTTAAAATTTAGAAGAAAAACTAAAGGTAAAAGAATGAATAGTCTTTAAAAAAAATTAAAACTTAATGAAACTCTGATCATGGATCATTAGTTTTTTTTTGGACTGAACTGATTCTTGAAAGGAGGTAGAAAGGTGAATCTTTGGGTCGGTATCTCTACATTTGGGATGGACTAATTTCACGTTTGGTTCACCATTATATTTGCTAAATTGATTGCTATATTGATTAGAACTTCTATCATGGGTCGTTAGTTCTTTTTTGGACTGAACTGATTCTTGAAAAGAGATAGAAAGGTGAATCTTTGGGTCGATATCTCTACTTTTGGGATGGACTGATCACATGTTTGATTCACCGTTGTATTTGCTTGCTATTTCGATTAGAGCTCCAATCATGGGTCATTAGTTCTTTTTTGGACTGGACTGATTCATGAAAGGAGGTAGGAAGGTGAATCTTTGGGTCGATATCTCTACTTTTGGGATGGACTGATCACATGTTTGATTCACCGCTGTATTTTCTTGCTGTTTCGATTAGAGCTCCAATCATGGGTCATTAGTTCTTTTTTGGACTGGACTGATTCATGAAAGGGGTAGGAAAGTGAATCTTTGGGTGGATATCTCTACTTTTGGGATGGATTGATCACATATTTGATTCACCGTTGTATTTGCTTGCTCATGTTTGAGTAGATTGAGGTTATTCCCTTCAGGCTTCACTACTACGCTTGTGTGTGATATTGATTATAACACTAATGTTTGGTTTGAATAATACTTGAAAGAAGAGATAGCATACTGAGCTATGTTTATTGGTATTGCAGGCATCCAATAAGTATGTCTTCCATCGGGAATGTCAGCGGTGGTGTTGGTGTCCCAAGCCTGGCTTCCTTGAGGAGACCTCCTACCTCAATGCCAGGTCCTGCTTCGTAGGGCACCACTTCGCAGGGCAAGTGAAAGGCATGTGGAAAAAGTCCAAGACCCGAGTGGAATTTTGCCACAAATTTAAATAAGTATCAAGATTGGAAATGTAACTTTTGTGGCGAAGAGAAATCTGGAGGAGCACCAAGAATAAGGGATCATTTTCTAGGTGGAAATACCAGAATTCAAGGAGGAAAGTGCAAGGGCTTAGGTGCAGAAGAAGCAGCTATGCGCTTAAAAGCTTTAATTGGTAAGCTAATTTCCACGAGCAAAAGATCAAAACTCTCTACTTTCGACCATCACACCCCCGTATCGATAAGATCAAACCAGTATGAGGGATCATTGGGTGTAACGCCCACCAATGGAAGCACTCAAAGTAGGGAACCAACTTCTCATATCGATGGAAGTACTCCTCCAAACCATGGATCTCCTGACTTTCAGGTAGGTTCGTCAAAAAGTAGACAGGTTAGCTTACAGACGAGCTTCAAAACACTTGCCTTAGAAGAAGCATAACTTGCACTAGCTAAAGCCGTCTATTTCACTGGGGGATCATTGGCCATTGTCACCCGTGATGCATGGAAGTCAGCTT